>NW_028176701.1:0-306000 GCF_949987555.1 Borostomias antarcticus
AGCCGCTTACCCAAGCAGACTGTTGAGATGTGCCCTCAAATTAGTAATGTTTATTCGTTTTGGTTGTTATTTATGATGGGCAAACTTAATGTTCTGTTAATTGGTTGCTTTAGTTTTTCCTGATTGATGCACTGATTGACTAACGACAGCCACTGTGTGTTTCTGGGCGTGGTCAATAAAAGGTCTCCCTCACCACAGTTGACAACCTGGTCAGCTGTGAGTGAGGTGAGCAGTGACAAGTCTCCCTCGAGTCCTTCTCTATTTTCGTATTTAGTTCCTCCGTCAGTTCGGTGCTTGTTTTATTGTTGGGTTCAGATGCAGTGCTGTAGCCTATACTGCTAACAGGTTATGGGCCCAGAGTAACCCAAGGACAAACAATTAGAGGTCCACCAGGTGTTTTCAGTGAGCTGAGATTAGCACCATGAGTAGTGGCAGAGCCACAGATACAAGCCGAAGATATGATACAAGCCGTTGGTCCCGTCTCGTGTTCGACGGAGACGAAAAGAACTACGAGCTATGGGAGACTAAATGTTTGGGCCACCTCCATCTGCAAGGGCTTAGGGACACCATTTTATTCGAGCCAGACACTGAGGATGCAGGCGAGCTGGTGGAAGACGATTTAAAGAATGCCGAAGCATATGCGGAGCTAATACAGTTCCTGGACGACAAAAGTTTATCGCTTGTAATGCGAGAGGCAGCTGACGACGGGCGGCGAGCACTAACGATCCTAAGAGACTATTATGCAGGTAAAGGGAAGCCACGCATCATTAGCCTGTATACAGAATTGACTTCACTACAAAAGCTTAACAGTGAAAGCGTGACAGAGTACGTGATACGTGCCGAGACCGCCATCACCGCGTTAAGAAATGCGGGAGAGACATTGAGTGACGGACTATTGGTAGCCATGGTTCTTAAGGGCCTGCCAGAGTCCTTCAAACCATTTGCCATCCATGTCACATAACGTGATGAGACAATGCCTTTTGCTGAGTTTAAAACGAAGCTACGGAGCTACGAGGACACAGAGAAGATGCGTGCACCAAAAACTGAAGACAACGTGATGAAGGCGCGGACACAGCAGAGAGCGAGCCCCGCCAGTGCGAGTGACCGGGGAGCTGAGAGGCCCGCAGCAGACGTGGTGTGCTTCAGATGCGGCCTGAAAGGACATCTAGCCAGAACCTGCCGGCGCAAGCTGTGGTGTGGGCACTGCAAGAGCAGCACACACCGGGACACGACCTGCAGACGCAAGCAGCGTGGAGACGGCGTGCGCAAGGTTTCCGGGGGGACAGATTACAACGAGTATGCATTCCGGGCAGCAGAGATCGAGCCAGGGTGTGGAGTCGACGTGAGGGGCCTGATGGTCGACTGCGGGGCAACCTCGCATATCGTCACAGACCTTGCAAGATTCAAGAGGTTTGATGATGAGTTCCAGGCCGAGACCCACTGCGTGGAGCTGGCAGACGGCACGAGGTCCAAGGGAGTGGCAGAGCGTCGAGGCGATGCTGAGGTCTGCCTAATCGACAGCAGAGGCAGACATCTCACCACAACACTGAGGCAGGCGCTCTACATTCCATCCTACCCACAGGACATTTTTTCTGTGAAAGCCGCCACTTCCAGCGGAGCCACCGTCGTCTTCAAGAGAGGGAAAGACGTTCTGATCCACAGAGACGGTACAGAATTCCACATTCACGTACATGACAGGCTATATTATTTACACACTGTACACAATGATGGATGTGATGACCAATGCAGGGGATGTTATGACATGCAAACATGGCACGAGATACTGGGGCATTGCAATTTTGATGATATTCAGAGGTTACCTGATATTGTTGATGGCATGAAAATTAAAGGTCCAACAAACAAACCTCCACATTGTGAGGTGTGCATCCAGGGGAAGTTTTCCCAAACTAGAAACAGAGATCCTGATGTGAGAGCTAAAGCACCTCTAGGGCTAGTGTACACAGATTTGGCTGGACCAATCCACCCAGAGTCCAGAGATGGTTACAGATATGCACTCTCATTTACTGATGACTTTTCCAGTGCCGTGTTTGTGTATTTCTTAAAGAACAAAAGTGACACTGTTCTAGCTACAGAGAAGTTTCTGGCCGATACAGCCCCACACGGCAAGGTTAAATGTTTCAGATCTGATAATGGTACTGAATACACAGGGAAACATTTCCAGGCTTTACTCATTAAAAATGGGATTAGACATGAAACCTCGGCACCATACTCCCCTCACCAGAATGGCACTGCTGAGCGCAACTGGCGTACACTTTTTGATATGGCAAGGTGCATGTTGATTGAAAGTGGGCTGCCAAAACAATTGTGGACTTATGCAGTCCAAACTGCTACTGTAGTGAGGAACAGGTGTTTCAATAAGCGAACAGAGCAGACAGCGATCCAAATGCTGACAGGAAGACGTCCCAACTTGTCCCGAATGCAAAGTTGGGGATCGGAGTGTTTTGTTTATAAACAGGACAAGAGAAAACTTGACCCAAGGTGTGAAAGGGGTATTTTTATTGGGTACGACAGAAACAGCCCTGCATACATTGTCTACTTTCCTGACAGTAAGAAAGTGCAGAAGCACAGATTGGTCAAGTTTGTGGCTAAAACAAGTGTAGAGCAGCAGACACAGACTACTGTTCCACCTGGAGATGATGACTTTATACAGTACAGGTCCAGAAGTCCAGACCACCATGTTCCAGTAGTAGCTAAGCCTGAAGTGAGCCCCCACCAACCACAGACCGTTAAGGTCGAGCCTGAGAGTGAGCCTAGATATCCTTCTAGAGAGAGGAGGAGGCCAGACAGATACACAGATTGTCGTGTGTCTAGATATGTGTCTGATGAGGAGACTGACCAGGTCCAGAGTAACATAGATTACTGCTATCGTGTGATGTGTAACATACCTGTTTCGTTTACAGAAGCTGTAGCCTCAGATAAATCAAAAGAGTGGGTCACTGCAATGGATGAGGAAATGCACTCACTTAGAGAGAACAACACATTCACCCTAACCAACTTGCCCGAGGGTAAGAAAGCAGTGGGGGGTAGATGGGTGTTTGCTATTAAGAAAAATGTTGATGGATCTGAGAAATACAAGGCCCGATATGTAGCAAAGGGATATAGTCAAAAGAGGGGTGTAGATTATGAGGAGACATTTTCTCCCACAGCTAACTTGACAAGTATCAGAGTGTTGATGCAGAAAGCAGCACAGGACAATTTGATTTTGCACCAAATGGATGTAAAAACAGCCTACTTGAATGCACCTATAGACTTTGAGATTTACATGGAACAGCCAGAAGGGTACGAGATGAAATCCAACACAAATGGAAAGCTGGTCTGTAAGCTAGAAAGGTCATTATATGGGCTAAAACAATCGGGCAGGAATTGGAACAAGGTGTTACATGAGTGTCTGACCAAAAGTCTGTTTGTACAGAACCAGGCTGACTATTGTGTTTATACAAAGGAGATGGATCGCGAGAAGGTGATCATTGTCATTTGGGTTGATGACTTAATCATTGCAGCAAGTGATGAAAATGTTTTGAAGGTTGTGAAGGACATGCTTACAGCAAGGTTCAAAATGAAGGATTTAGGCAAGCTGAGACATTTTCTTGGCATTGATTTCAACCAGAGTGATAATTGTGTAACAATGTCACAAACAAAGTATGTTGAGAAAATACTGGAAAGATTTGACATGCAGAATTGTAAGCCTAGGTCAACGCCGTGTGAACAAAAGCTGAACTACACTGCTGATGCAGAATTGATGCATGATGTCACTAGGTACAGAGAGGCAGTGGGCAGCCTCATCTATTTGACTATCTGTACAAGACCTGATTTGAGTTTTGTTGTGAGCAAACTGTCGCAGTACTTTACTGAACCTACTGAACAGCAATGGAGTACAGTTAAACATGTACTGAGGTATCTCAAAGGCACAAGTAACAAGGAGTTGTGTTACAGGAAAAGTGATGAGAACCTGGGTCTACAAGCGTACAGTGATGCGGATTGGGCTGCGGATGTTGATACCAGACGAAGTACAACTGGTTATTGTGTAAGTCTAGCCAAGAATGGAACTTTGGTTTCATGGAAGACCAAAAAGCAGCCCACCGTAGCACTGTCGACTTGTGAAGCGGAGTACATAGCTCTAACTGTGACAATTCAGGAATGTTTGTACCTCATACAACTGTTAGAAGGTATTGACAAACAACAGTAGTGTACCTAAGGTATATGAGGATAACCAAGGGGCAGTTGCTTTAGCCAAAAATCCTGTATCCAGACCAAGATGCAAACATGTGGACATCAAGTACCATTTCATACGGTCCATTGTAAATGATGGGAGAGTACTTTTAGAGTATTGTCCAACAGAAGAAATGGTAGCGGATGTGATGACTAAACCTGCAACAAGATTTAAGTTAATTAAGTTTGCAAAATGTATGTTTGGACATTAACTGAAGGTGTAAAGTGCATTTTTTTAATTTTCTTTAAATAATGTGAGAGCAAGTGGGGGTGTTGAGATGTGCCCTCAAATTATTAATGTTTATTCGTTTTGGTTGTGTTATTTATGATGGGCAAACTTAATGTTCTGTTAATTGATTCTTTAGTTTTTCCTAATGATGCACTGATTGATGCACTGATTGACTAACGACAGCCACTGTGTGTTTCTGGGCGTGGTCAATAAAAGGTCTCCCTCACCACAGTTGCTTAACCTGGTCAGCTGTGAGTGAGGTGAGCAATGACAAGTCTCCCTCGAGTCCTACTCTATTTTCGTATTTAGTTCCTCCGTCAGTTCGGTGCTTGTTTTATTGTTGGGTTCAGATGCAGTGCTGTAGCCTATACTGCTAACAGGATGTACAGTAGCTAGCACATAGGTTTGATAGCATAGTTGGGATGTACAGTAGCTAGCACATTGGTTTGATAGTAGCATAGTTGGGATGGACAGTAGCTAGCACATTGGTTTGATAGTAGCATAGTTGGGATGTACAGTAGCTAGCACATTGGTCTGATAGTAGCATAGTTGGGATGTACAGTAGCTAGCACATAGGTTTGATAGCATAGTTGGGATGTACAGTAGCTAGCACATTGGTTTGATAGTAGCATAGTTTGGATGGACAGTAGCTAGCACATTGGTTTGATAGTAGCATAGTTGGGATGTACAGTAGCTAGCACATTGGTTTGATAGTAGCATAGATGGGATGTACAGTAGCTAGCACATAGGTTTGATAGCATAGTTGGGATGTACAGTAGCTAGCACATAGGTTTGATAGCATAGTTGGAATGTACAGTAGCTAGCACATTGGTTTGATAGTAGCATAGTTGGGATGTACAGTAGCTAGCACATTGGTTTGATAGTAGCATAGTTTGGATGTACAGTAGCTAGCACATTGGTTTGATAGTAGCATAGTTTGGATGGACAGTAGATAGCACATTGGTTTGATAGTAGCATAGTTGGGATGGACAGTAGCTAGCACATTGGTTTGATAGTAGCATAGTTGGGATGGACAGTAGCTAGCACATTGGTTTGATAGTAGCATAGATGGGATGTAGAGTAGCTAGCACATTGGTTTGATAGTAGCATAGTTTGGATGTACAGTAGCTAGCACATTGGTTTGATAGTAGCATAGTTTGGATGGACAGTAGCTAGCACATTGGTTTGATAGTAGCATAGTTGGGATGGACAGTAGCTAGCACATTGGTTTGATAGTAGCATAGTTGGGATGGACAGTAGCTAGCACATTGGTTTGATAGTAGCATAGATGGGATGTAGAGTAGCTAGCACATTGGTTTGATAGTAGCATAGTTTGGATGGACAGTAGCTAGCACATTGGATTGATAGTAGCATAGTTTGGATGGACAGTAGCTAGCACATTGGTTTGATAGTAGCATAGTTGCGATGTACAGTAGCTAGCACATTGGTTTGATAGTAGCATAGTTGGGATGTACAGTAGCTAGCACATAGGTTTGATAGCATAGTTGGAATGTACAGTAGCTAGCAAATTGGTTTGATAGTAGCATAGTTGGGATGTACAGTAGCTAGCACAGGTTTGATAGCATAGTTGGGATGTACAGTAGCTAGCACATTGGTTTGATAGTAGCATCGTTGGGATGGACAGTAGCTAGCATATTGGTTTGATAGTAGCATAGTTGGGATGTACAGTAGCTAGCACATAGGTTTGATAGCATAGTTGGGATGTACAGTAGCTAGCACATAGGTTTGATAGCATAGTTGGAATGTACAGTAGCTAGCACATTGGTTTGATAGTAGCATAGTTGGGATGTACAGTAGCTGGCACATTGGTTTGATAGTAGCATAGTTTGGATGGACAGTAGCTAGCACATTGGTTTGATAGTAGCATAGTTGGGATGGACAGTAGCTAGCACATTGGTTTGATAGTAGCATAGTTGGGATGGACAGTAGCTAGCACATTGGTCTGATAGTAGCATAGTTGGGATGTACAGTAGCTAGCACATAGGTTTGATAGCAGAGTTGGGATGTACAGTAGCTAGCACATTGGTTTGATAGTAGCATAGTTGGGATGTACATTAGCAAGCACATTGGTTTGATAGTAGCATAGTTGGGATGGACAGTAGCTAGCACATTGGTCTGATAGTAGCATAGTTGGGATGTACAGTAGCTAGCACATAGGTTTGATAGCAGAGTTGGGATGTACAGTAGCTAGCACATTGGTTTGATAGTAGCATAGTTGGGATGTACAGTAGCTAGCACATTGGTTTGATAGTAGCATAGTTGGGATGGACAGTAGCTAGCACATAGGTTTGATAGAATAGTTGGAATGTACAGTAGCTAGCACATTGGTTTGATAGTAGCATAGCTGGGATGTACAGTAGCTAGCACATTGGTTTGATAGTAGCATAGTTGGGATGGACAGTAGCTAGCATATTGGTTTGATAGTAGCATAGTTGGGATGTACAGTAGCTAGCACATTGGGCTGATAGTAGCATAGTTGGGATGTACAGTAGCTAGCACATAGGTTTGATAGCAGAGTTGGGATGTACAGTAGCTAGCACATTGGTTTGATAGTAGCATAGTTGGGATGGACAGTAGCTAGCACATTGGTTTGATAGTAGCATAGTTGGGATGGACAGTAGCTAGCACATTGGTTTGATAGCATAGTTGGGATGGACAGTAGCTAGCACATTGGTTTGATAGTAGCATAGTTGGGATAGACAGTAGCTAGCACATTGGTTTGATAGTAGCATCGTTGGGATGTACAGTAGCTAGCACATTGGATTGTTAGTAGCATAGTTGGGATGGACAGTAGCTAGCACATTGGTTTGACAGTAGCATAGTTGGGATGTACAGTAGCTAGCACATTGGTTTGATAGTAGCATAGTTGGGATGTACAGTAGCTAGCACATTGGTTTGTTAGTAGCATAGTTGGGATGTACAGTAGCTAGCACATTGGTTTGATAGTAGCATAGTTGGGATAGACAGTAGCTAGCACATTGGTTTGATAGTAGCATAGTTGGGATAGACAGTAGCTAGCACATTGGTTTGATAGTAGCATAGTTGGGATGTACAGTAGCTAGCACATTGGTTTGATAGTAGCATAGCTGGGATGTACAGTAGCTAGCACATTGGTCTGATAGTAGCATAGTTGGGATGTACAGTAGCTAGCACATAGGTTTGATAGCAGAGTTGGGATGTACAGTAGCTAGCACATTGGTTTGATAGTAGCATAGTTGGGATGTACAGTAGCTAGCACATTGGTTTGATAGTAGCATAGTTGGGATGGACAGTAGCTAGCACATAGGTTTGATAGAATAGTTGGAATGTACAGTAGCTAGCACATTGGTTTGATAGTAGCATAGCTGGGATGTACAGTAGCTAGCACATTGGTTTGATAGTAGCATAGTTGGGATGGACAGTAGCTAGCATATTGGTTTGATAGTAGCATAGTTGGGATGTACAGTAGCTAGCACATTGGGCTGATAGTAGCATAGTTGGGATGTACAGTAGCTAGCACATAGGTTTGATAGCAGAGTTGGGATGTACAGTAGCTAGCACATTGGTTTGATAGTAGCATAGTTGGGATGGACAGTAGCTAGCACATTGGTTTGATAGTAGCATAGTTGGGATGGACAGTAGCTAGCACATTGGTTTGATAGCATAGTTGGGATGGACAGTAGCTAGCACATTGGTTTGATAGTAGCATAGTTGGGATAGACAGTAGCTAGCACATTGGTTTGATAGTAGCATCGTTGGGATGTACAGTAGCTAGCACATTGGATTGTTAGTAGCATAGTTGGGATGGACAGTAGCTAGCACATTGGTTTGACAGTAGCATAGTTGGGATGTACAGTAGCTAGCACATTGGTTTGATAGTAGCATAGTTGGGATGTACAGTAGCTAGCACATTGGTTTGTTAGTAGCATAGTTGGGATGTACAGTAGCTAGCACATTGGTTTGATAGTAGCATAGTTGGGATAGACAGTAGCTAGCACATTGGTTTGATAGTAGCATAGTTGGGATAGACAGTAGCTAGCACATTGGTTTGATAGTAGCATAGTTGGGATGTACAGTAGCTAGCACATTGGTTTGATAGTAGCATAGCTGGGATGTACAGTAGCTAGTACATTGGTTTGATAGTAGCATAGTTGGGATGTACAGTTGCTAGCACATTGGTTTGATAGTAGCATAGTTGGGAAGTACAGTAGCTAGTACATTGGTTTGATAGTAGCATAGTTGGGATGTACAGTAGCTAGCACATTGGTTTGATAGTAGCATAGTTGGGATGTACAGTAGCTAGCACATTGGTTTGTTAGTAGCATAGTTGGGATGTACAGTAGCTAGCACATTGGTTTGATAGTAGCATAGTTGGGATAGACAGTAGCTAGCACATTGGTTTGATAGTAGCATAGTTGGGATAGACAGTAGCTAGCACATTGGTTTGATAGTAGCATAGTTGGGATGTACAGTAGCTAGCACATTGGTTTGATAGTAGCATAGCTGGGATGTACAGTAGCTAGTACATTGGTTTGATAGTAGCATAGTTGGGATGTACAGTTGCTAGCACATTGGTTTGATAGTAGCATAGTTGGGAAGTACAGTAGCTAGTACATTGGTTTGATAGTAGCATAGTAGGGATGTACAGTAGCTAGCACATTGGTTTGATAGTAGCATAGTTGGGATAGACAGTAGCTAGCACATTGGTTTGATAGTAGCATAGTTGGGATGTACAGTAGCTAGCCTATTGGTTTGATAGTAGAATAGCTGGGATGTACAGTAGCTAGCACATTGGTTTGATAGTAGCATAGTTGGGATGTACAGTAGCTAGCACATTGGTTTGATAGTAGCATAGCTGGGATGTACAGTAGCTAGCACATTGGTTTGATAGTAGCATAGTTGGGATGGACAGTAGCTAGCATATTGGTTTGATAGTAGCATAGTTGGGATGTACAGTAGCTAGCACATTGGGCTGATAGTAGCATAGTTGGGATGTACAGTAGCTAGCACATAGGTTTGATAGCAGAGTTGGGATGTACAGTAGCTAGCACATTGGTTTGATAGTAGCATAGTTGGGATGTACAGTAGCTAGCACATTGGTTTGATAGTAGCATAGTTGGGATGGACAGTAGCTAGCACATAGGTTTGATAGCATATTTGGGATGTACAGTAGCTAGCACATTGGTTTGATAGTAGCATAGATGGGATGGACAGTAGCTAGCACATAGGTTTGATAGCATAGTTGGGATGTACATTAGCTAGCACATTGGTTTGATAGTAGCATAGTTGGGATGGACAGTAGCTAGCATATTGGTTTGATAGTAGCATAGTTGGGATGTACATTAGCTAGCACATTGGTTTGATAGTAGCATAGTTGGGATGGACAGTAGCTAGCATATTGGTTTGATAGTAGCATAGTTGGGATGTACATTAGCTAGCACATTGGTTTGATAGTAGCATAGTTGGGATGGACAGTAGCTAGCATATTGGTTTGATAGTAGCATAGTTGGGATGTACATTAGCTAGCACATTGGTTTGATAGTAGCATAGTTGGGATGGACAGTAGCTAGCATATTGGTTTGATAGTAGCATATTTGGGATGGACAGTAGCTAGCACATTGGATTGATAGTAGCATAGTTTGGAAGGACAGTAGCTAGCACATTGGTTTGTTAGTAGCATAGTTTTGATGTACAGTAGCTAGCACATTGGTTTGTTAGTAGCATAGTTTTGATGTACAGTAGCTAGCACATTGGTTTGATAGTAGCATAGATGGGATGGACAGTAGCTAGCACATTGGTCTGATAGTAGCATAGTTGGGATGTACAGTAGCTAGCACATTGGTTTGATAGTAGCATAGTTTGGATGGACAGTAGCTAGCACATTGGTTTGATAGTAGCATAGTTGGGATGGACAGTAGCTAGCACATTGGTTTGATAGTAGCATAGTTGGGATGGACAGTAGCTAGCACATAGGTTTGATAGCAGAGTTGGGATGTACAGTAGCTAGCACATTGGTTTGATAGTAGCATAGTTGGGATGTACAGAAGCTAGCACATTGGTTTGATAGTAGCATAGTTGGGATGGACAGTAGCTAGCACATTGGTCTGATAGTAGCATAGTTGGGATGTACAGTAGCTAGCACATAGGTTTGATAGCAGAGTTGGGATGTACAGTAGCTAGCACATTGGTTTGATAGTAGCATAGTTGGGATGGACAGTAGCTAGCATATTTGTTTGATAGTAGCATAGTTGGGATGTACATTAGCTAGCACATTGGTTTGATAGTAGCATAGTTGGGATGGACAGTAGCTAGCACATTGGTTTGATAGTAGCATAGTTGGGATGTACATTAGCTAGCACATTGGTTTGATAGTAGCATAGTTGGGATGGACAGTAGCTAGCATATTGGTTTGATAGTAGCATAGTTGGGATGGACAGTAGCTAGCACATTGGATTGATAGTAGCATAGTTTGGAAGGACAGTAGCTAGCACATTGGTTTGTTAGTAGCATAGTTTTGATGTACAGTAGCTAGCACATTGGTTTGATAGTAGCATAGATGGGATGGACAGTAGCTAGCACATTGGTCTGATAGTAGCATCGTTGTGATGTACAGTAGCTAGCACATTGGTTTGATAGTAGCATAGTTTGGATGGACAGTAGCTAGCACATTGGTTTGATAGTAGCATAGTTGGGATGGACAATAGCTAGCACATTGGTTTGATAGTAGCATAGTTGGGATGGACAGTAGCTAGCACATTGGTCTGATAGTAGCATAGTTGGGATGTACAGTAGCTAGCACATAGGTTTGATAGCAGAGTTGGGATGTACAGTAGCTAGCACATTGGTTTGATAGTAGCATCGTTGGGATGTACAGTAGCTAGCACATTGGTTTGATAGTAGCATAGTTGGGATGTACAGTTGCTAGCACATTGGTTTGATAGTAGCATAGTTGGGAAGTACAGTAGCTAGTACATTGGTTTGATAGTAGCATAGTTGGGATGTACAGTAGCTAGCACATTGGTTTGATAGTAGCATAGTTGGGATAGACAGTAGCTAGCACATTGGTTTGATAGTAGCATAGTTGGGATGTACAGTAGCTAGCCTATTGGTTTGATAGTAGAATAGCTGGGATGTACAGTAGCTAGCACATTGGTTTGATAGTAGCATAGTTGGGATGTACAGTAGCTAGCACATTGGTTTGATAGTAGCATAGCTGGGATGTACAGTAGCTAGCACATTGGTTTGATAGTAGCATAGTTGGGATGGACAGTAGCTAGCATATTGGTTTGATAGTAGCATAGTTGGGATGTACAGTAGCTAGCACATTGGGCTGATAGTAGCATAGTTGGGATGTACAGTAGCTAGCACATAGGTTTGATAGCAGAGTTGGGATGTACAGTAGCTAGCACATTGGTTTGATAGTAGCATAGTTGGGATGTACAGTAGCTAGCACATTGGTTTGATAGTAGCATAGTTGGGATGGACAGTAGCTAGCACATAGGTTTGATAGCATATTTGGGATGTACAGTAGCTAGCACATTGGTTTGATAGTAGCATAGATGGGATGGACAGTAGCTAGCACATAGGTTTGATAGCATAGTTGGGATGTACATTAGCTAGCACATTGGTTTGATAGTAGCATAGTTGGGATGGACAGTAGCTAGCATATTGGTTTGATAGTAGCATAGTTGGGATGTACATTAGCTAGCACATTGGTTTGATAGTAGCATAGTTGGGATGGACAGTAGCTAGCATATTGGTTTGATAGTAGCATAGTTGGGATGTACATTAGCTAGCACATTGGTTTGATAGTAGCATAGTTGGGATGGACAGTAGCTAGCATATTGGTTTGATAGTAGCATAGTTGGGATGTACATTAGCTAGCACATTGGTTTGATAGTAGCATAGTTGGGATGGACAGTAGCTAGCATATTGGTTTGATAGTAGCATATTTGGGATGGACAGTAGCTAGCACATTGGATTGATAGTAGCATAGTTTGGAAGGACAGTAGCTAGCACATTGGTTTGTTAGTAGCATAGTTTTGATGTACAGTAGCTAGCACATTGGTTTGTTAGTAGCATAGTTTTGATGTACAGTAGCTAGCACATTGGTTTGATAGTAGCATAGATGGGATGGACAGTAGCTAGCACATTGGTCTGATAGTAGCATAGTTGGGATGTACAGTAGCTAGCACATTGGTTTGATAGTAGCATAGTTTGGATGGACAGTAGCTAGCACATTGGTTTGATAGTAGCATAGTTGGGATGGACAGTAGCTAGCACATTGGTTTGATAGTAGCATAGTTGGGATGGACAGTAGCTAGCACATAGGTTTGATAGCAGAGTTGGGATGTACAGTAGCTAGCACATTGGTTTGATAGTAGCATAGTTGGGATGTACAGAAGCTAGCACATTGGTTTGATAGTAGCATAGTTGGGATGGACAGTAGCTAGCACATTGGTCTGATAGTAGCATAGTTGGGATGTACAGTAGCTAGCACATAGGTTTGATAGCAGAGTTGGGATGTACAGTAGCTAGCACATTGGTTTGATAGTAGCATAGTTGGGATGGACAGTAGCTAGCATATTTGTTTGATAGTAGCATAGTTGGGATGTACATTAGCTAGCACATTGGTTTGATAGTAGCATAGTTGGGATGGACAGTAGCTAGCACATTGGTTTGATAGTAGCATAGTTGGGATGTACATTAGCTAGCACATTGGTTTGATAGTAGCATAGTTGGGATGGACAGTAGCTAGCATATTGGTTTGATAGTAGCATAGTTGGGATGGACAGTAGCTAGCACATTGGATTGATAGTAGCATAGTTTGGAAGGACAGTAGCTAGCACATTGGTTTGTTAGTAGCATAGTTTTGATGTACAGTAGCTAGCACATTGGTTTGATAGTAGCATAGATGGGATGGACAGTAGCTAGCACATTGGTCTGATAGTAGCATCGTTGTGATGTACAGTAGCTAGCACATTGGTTTGATAGTAGCATAGTTTGGATGGACAGTAGCTAGCACATTGGTTTGATAGTAGCATAGTTGGGATGGACAATAGCTAGCACATTGGTTTGATAGTAGCATAGTTGGGATGGACAGTAGCTAGCACATTGGTCTGATAGTAGCATAGTTGGGATGTACAGTAGCTAGCACATAGGTTTGATAGCAGAGTTGGGATGTACAGTAGCTAGCACATTGGTTTGATAGTAGCATCGTTGGGATGTACAGTAGCTAGCACATTGGTTTGATAGTAGCATATTTGGGATGGACAGTAGCTAGCACATTGGTCTGATAGTAGCATAGTTGGGATGTACAGTAGCTAGCACATAGGTTTGATAGCAGAGTTGGGATGTACAGTAGCTAGCACATTGGTTTGATAGTAGCATAGTTGGGATGTACAGTAGCTAGCACATTGGTTTGATAGTACCATAGTTGGGATGGACAGTAGCTAGCACATAGGTTTGATAGCATAGTTGGAATGTACAGTAGCTAGCACATTGGTTTGATAGTAGCATAGTTGGGATGTACATTAGCTAGCACATTGGTTTGATAGTAGCATAGTTGGGATGGACAGTAGCTAGCATATTGGTTTGATAGTAGCATAGTTGGGATGTACATTAGCTAGCACATTGGTTTGATAGTAGCATAGTTGGGATGGACAGTAGCTAGCATATTGGTTTGATAGTAGCATAGTTGGGATGTACATTAGCTAGCACATTGGTTTGATAGTAGCATAGTTGGGATGGACAGTAGCTAGCATATTGGTTTGATAGTAGCATAGTTGGGATGTACATTAGCTAGCACATTGGTTTGATAGTAGCATAGTTGGGATGGACAGTAGCTAGCATATTGGTTTGATAGTAGCATATTTGGGATGGACAGTAGCTAGCACATTGGATTGATAGTAGCATAGTTTGGAAGGACAGTAGCTAGCACATTGGTTTGTTAGTAGCATAGTTTTGATGTACAGTAGCTAGCACATTGGTTTGTTAGTAGCATAGTTTTGATGTACAGTAGCTAGCACATTGGTTTGATAGTAGCATAGATGGGATGGACAGTAGCTAGCACATTGGTCTGATAGTAGCATAGTTGGGATGTACAGTAGCTAGCACATTGGTTTGATAGTAGCATAGTTTGGATGGACAGTAGCTAGCACATTGGTTTGATAGTAGCATAGTTGGGATGTACAGTAGCTAGCACATTGGTTTGATAGTAGCATAGTTGGGATGGACAGTAGCTAGCACATAGGTTTGATAGCAGAGTTGGGATGTACAGTAGCTAGCACATTGGTTTGATAGTAGCATAGTTGGGATGTACAGAAGCTAGCACATTGGTTTGATAGTAGCATAGTTGGGATGGACAGTAGCTAGCACATTGGTCTGATAGTAGCATAGTTGGGATGTACAGTAGCTAGCACATAGGTTTGATAGCAGAGTTGGGATGTACAGTAGCTAGCACATTGGTTTGATAGTAGCATAGTTGGGATGGACAGTAGCTAGCATATTTGTTTGATAGTAGCATAGTTGGGATGTACATTAGCTAGCACATTGGTTTGATAGTAGCATAGTTGGGATGGACAGTAGCTAGCACATTGGTTTGATAGTAGCATAGTTGGGATGTACATTAGCTAGCACATTGGTTTGATAGTAGCATAGTTGGGATGGACAGTAGCTAGCATATTGGTTTGATAGTAGCATAGTTGGGATGGACAGTAGCTAGCACATTGGATTGATAGTAGCATAGTTTGGAAGGACAGTAGCTAGCACATTGGTTTGTTAGTAGCATAGTTTTGATGTACAGTAGCTAGCACATTGGTTTGATAGTAGCATAGATGGGATGGACAGTAGCTAGCACATTGGTCTGATAGTAGCATCGTTGTGATGTACAGTAGCTAGCACATTGGTTTGATAGTAGCATAGTTTGGATGGACAGTAGCTAGCACATTGGTTTGATAGTAGCATAGTTGGGATGGACAATAGCTAGCACATTGGTTTGATAGTAGCATAGTTGGGATGGACAGTAGCTAGCACATTGGTCTGATAGTAGCATAGTTGGGATGTACAGTAGCTAGCACATAGGTTTGATAGCAGAGTTGGGATGTACAGTAGCTAGCACATTGGTTTGATAGTAGCATCGTTGGGATGTACAGTAGCTAGCACATTGGTTTGATAGTAGCATATTTGGGATGGACAGTAGCTAGCACATTGGTCTGATAGTAGCATAGTTGGGATGTACAGTAGCTAGCACATAGGTTTGATAGCAGAGTTGGGATGTACAGTAGCTAGCACATTGGTTTGATAGTAGCATAGTTGGGATGTACAGTAGCTAGCACATTGGTTTGATAGTACCATAGTTGGGATGGACAGTAGCTAGCACATAGGTTTGATAGCATAGTTGGAATGTACAGTAGCTAGCACATTGGTTTGATAGTAGCATAGTTGGGATGTACATTAGCTAGCACATTGGTTTGATAGTAGCATAGTTGGGATGGACCGTAGCTAGCATATTGGTTTGATAGTAGCATAGTTGGGATGGACGGTAGCTAGCACATTGGATTGATAGTAGCATAGTTTGGATGGACAGTAGCTAGCACATTGGTTTGATAGTAGCATAGTTGCGATGTACAGTAGCTAGCACATTGGTTTGATAGTAGCATAGTTGGGATGTACAGTAGCTAGCACATAGGTTTGATAGCATAGTTGGAATGTACAGTAGCTAGCAAATTGGTTTGATAGTAGCATAGTTGGGATGTACAGTAGCTAGCACAGGTTTGATAGCATAGTTGGGATGTACAGTAGCTAGCACATTGGTTTGATAGTAGCATAGTTGGGATGGACAGTAGCTAGCATATTGGTTTGATAGTTGCATAGTTGGGATGTACAGTAGCTAGCACATAGGTTTGATAGCATAGTTGGGATGTACAGTAGCTAGCACATAGGTTTGATAGTAGCATAGTTGGGAAGTACAGTAGCTAGTACATTGGTTTGATAGTAGCATAGTTGGGATGTACAGTAGCTAGCACATTGGTTTGATAGTAGCATAGTTGGGATAGACAGTAGCTAGCACATTGGTTTGATAGTAGCATAGTTGGGATGTACAGTAGCTAGCCTATTGGTTTGATAGTAGAATAGCTGGGATGTACAGTAGCTAGCACATTGGTTTGATAGTAGCATAGTTGGGATGTACAGTAGCTAGCACATTGGTTTGATAGTAGCATAGCTGGGATGTACAGTAGCTAGCACATTGGTTTGATAGTAGCATAGTTGGGATGGACAGTAGCTAGCATATTGGTTTGATAGTAGCATAGTTGGGATGTACAGTAGCTAGCACATTGGGCTGATAGTAGCATAGTTGGGATGTACAGTAGCTAGCACATAGGTTTGATAGCAGAGTTGGGATGTACAGTAGCTAGCACATTGGTTTGATAGTAGCATAGTTGGGATGTACAGTAGCTAGCACATTGGTTTGATAGTAGCATAGTTGGGATGGACAGTAGCTAGCACATAGGTTTGATAGCATATTTGGGATGTACAGTAGCTAGCACATTGGTTTGATAGTAGCATAGATGGGATGGACAGTAGCTAGCACATAGGTTTGATAGCATAGTTGGGATGTACATTAGCTAGCACATTGGTTTGATAGTAGCATAGTTGGGATGGACAGTAGCTAGCATATTGGTTTGATAGTAGCATAGTTGGGATGTACATTAGCTAGCACATTGGTTTGATAGTAGCATAGTTGGGATGGACAGTAGCTAGCATATTGGTTTGATAGTAGCATAGTTGGGATGTACATTAGCTAGCACATTGGTTTGATAGTAGCATAGTTGGGATGGACAGTAGCTAGCATATTGGTTTGATAGTAGCATAGTTGGGATGTACATTAGCTAGCACATTGGTTTGATAGTAGCATAGTTGGGATGGACAGTAGCTAGCATATTGGTTTGATAGTAGCATATTTGGGATGGACAGTAGCTAGCACATTGGATTGATAGTAGCATAGTTTGGAAGGACAGTAGCTAGCACATTGGTTTGTTAGTAGCATAGTTTTGATGTACAGTAGCTAGCACATTGGTTTGTTAGTAGCATAGTTTTGATGTACAGTAGCTAGCACATTGGTTTGATAGTAGCATAGATGGGATGGACAGTAGCTAGCACATTGGTCTGATAGTAGCATAGTTGGGATGTACAGTAGCTAGCACATTGGTTTGATAGTAGCATAGTTTGGATGGACAGTAGCTAGCACATTGGTTTGATAGTAGCATAGTTGGGATGGACAGTAGCTAGCACATTGGTTTGATAGTAGCATAGTTGGGATGGACAGTAGCTAGCACATAGGTTTGATAGCAGAGTTGGGATGTACAGTAGCTAGCACATTGGTTTGATAGTAGCATAGTTGGGATGTACAGAAGCTAGCACATTGGTTTGATAGTAGCATAGTTGGGATGGACAGTAGCTAGCACATTGGTCTGATAGTAGCATAGTTGGGATGTACAGTAGCTAGCACATAGGTTTGATAGCAGAGTTGGGATGTACAGTAGCTAGCACATTGGTTTGATAGTAGCATAGTTGGGATGGACAGTAGCTAGCATATTTGTTTGATAGTAGCATAGTTGGGATGTACATTAGCTAGCACATTGGTTTGATAGTAGCATAGTTGGGATGGACAGTAGCTAGCACATTGGTTTGATAGTAGCATAGTTGGGATGTACATTAGCTAGCACATTGGTTTGATAGTAGCATAGTTGGGATGGACAGTAGCTAGCATATTGGTTTGATAGTAGCATAGTTGGGATGGACAGTAGCTAGCACATTGGATTGATAGTAGCATAGTTTGGAAGGACAGTAGCTAGCACATTGGTTTGTTAGTAGCATAGTTTTGATGTACAGTAGCTAGCACATTGGTTTGATAGTAGCATAGATGGGATGGACAGTAGCTAGCACATTGGTCTGATAGTAGCATCGTTGTGATGTACAGTAGCTAGCACATTGGTTTGATAGTAGCATAGTTTGGATGGACAGTAGCTAGCACATTGGTTTGATAGTAGCATAGTTGGGATGGACAATAGCTAGCACATTGGTTTGATAGTAGCATAGTTGGGATGGACAGTAGCTAGCACATTGGTCTGATAGTAGCATAGTTGGGATGTACAGTAGCTAGCACATAGGTTTGATAGCAGAGTTGGGATGTACAGTAGCTAGCACATTGGTTTGATAGTAGCATCGTTGGGATGTACAGTAGCTAGCACATTGGTTTGATAGTAGCATATTTGGGATGGACAGTAGCTAGCACATTGGTCTGATAGTAGCATAGTTGGGATGTACAGTAGCTAGCACATAGGTTTGATAGCAGAGTTGGGATGTACAGTAGCTAGCACATTGGTTTGATAGTAGCATAGTTGGGATGTACAGTAGCTAGCACATTGGTTTGATAGTACCATAGTTGGGATGGACAGTAGCTAGCACATAGGTTTGATAGCATAGTTGGAATGTACAGTAGCTAGCACATTGGTTTGATAGTAGCATAGTTGGGATGTACATTAGCTAGCACATTGGTTTGATAGTAGCATAGTTGGGATGGACAGTAGCTAGCATATTGGTTTGATAGTAGCATAGTTGGGATGTACATTAGCTAGCACATTGGTTTGATAGTAGCATAGTTGGGATGGACAGTAGCTAGCATATTGGTTTGATAGTAGCATAGTTGGGATGTACATTAGCTAGCACATTGGTTTGATAGTAGCATAGTTGGGATGGACAGTAGCTAGCATATTGGTTTGATAGTAGCATAGTTGGGATGTACATTAGCTAGCACATTGGTTTGATAGTAGCATAGTTGGGATGGACAGTAGCTAGCATATTGGTTTGATAGTAGCATATTTGGGATGGACAGTAGCTAGCACATTGGATTGATAGTAGCATAGTTTGGAAGGACAGTAGCTAGCACATTGGTTTGTTAGTAGCATAGTTTTGATGTACAGTAGCTAGCACATTGGTTTGTTAGTAGCATAGTTTTGATGTACAGTAGCTAGCACATTGGTTTGATAGTAGCATAGATGGGATGGACAGTAGCTAGCACATTGGTCTGATAGTAGCATAGTTGGGATGTACAGTAGCTAGCACATTGGTTTGATAGTAGCATAGTTTGGATGGACAGTAGCTAGCACATTGGTTTGATAGTAGCATAGTTGGGATGTACAGTAGCTAGCACATTGGTTTGATAGTAGCATAGTTGGGATGGACAGTAGCTAGCACATAGGTTTGATAGCAGAGTTGGGATGTACAGTAGCTAGCACATTGGTTTGATAGTAGCATAGTTGGGATGTACAGAAGCTAGCACATTGGTTTGATAGTAGCATAGTTGGGATGGACAGTAGCTAGCACATTGGTCTGATAGTAGCATAGTTGGGATGTACAGTAGCTAGCACATAGGTTTGATAGCAGAGTTGGGATGTACAGTAGCTAGCACATTGGTTTGATAGTAGCATAGTTGGGATGGACAGTAGCTAGCATATTTGTTTGATAGTAGCATAGTTGGGATGTACATTAGCTAGCACATTGGTTTGATAGTAGCATAGTTGGGATGGACAGTAGCTAGCACATTGGTTTGATAGTAGCATAGTTGGGATGTACATTAGCTAGCACATTGGTTTGATAGTAGCATAGTTGGGATGGACAGTAGCTAGCATATTGGTTTGATAGTAGCATAGTTGGGATGGACAGTAGCTAGCACATTGGATTGATAGTAGCATAGTTTGGAAGGACAGTAGCTAGCACATTGGTTTGTTAGTAGCATAGTTTTGATGTACAGTAGCTAGCACATTGGTTTGATAGTAGCATAGATGGGATGGACAGTAGCTAGCACATTGGTCTGATAGTAGCATCGTTGTGATGTACAGTAGCTAGCACATTGGTTTGATAGTAGCATAGTTTGGATGGACAGTAGCTAGCACATTGGTTTGATAGTAGCATAGTTGGGATGGACAATAGCTAGCACATTGGTTTGATAGTAGCATAGTTGGGATGGACAGTAGCTAGCACATTGGTCTGATAGTAGCATAGTTGGGATGTACAGTAGCTAGCACATAGGTTTGATAGCAGAGTTGGGATGTACAGTAGCTAGCACATTGGTTTGATAGTAGCATCGTTGGGATGTACAGTAGCTAGCACATTGGTTTGATAGTAGCATATTTGGGATGGACAGTAGCTAGCACATTGGTCTGATAGTAGCATAGTTGGGATGTACAGTAGCTAGCACATAGGTTTGATAGCAGAGTTGGGATGTACAGTAGCTAGCACATTGGTTTGATAGTAGCATAGTTGGGATGTACAGTAGCTAGCACATTGGTTTGATAGTACCATAGTTGGGATGGACAGTAGCTAGCACATAGGTTTGATAGCATAGTTGGAATGTACAGTAGCTAGCACATTGGTTTGATAGTAGCATAGTTGGGATGTACATTAGCTAGCACATTGGTTTGATAGTAGCATAGTTGGGATGGACCGTAGCTAGCATATTGGTTTGATAGTAGCATAGTTGGGATGGACAGTAGCTAGCACATTGGATTGATAGTAGCATAGTTTGGATGGACAGTAGCTAGCACATTGGTTTGATAGTAGCATAGTTGCGATGTACAGTAGCTAGCACATTGGTTTGATAGTAGCATAGTTGGGATGTACAGTAGCTAGCACATAGGTTTGATAGCATAGTTGGAATGTACAGTAGCTAGCAAATTGGTTTGATAGTAGCATAGTTGGGATGTACAGTAGCTAGCACAGGTTTGATAGCATAGTTGGGATGTACAGTAGCTAGCACATTGGTTTGATAGTAGCATAGTTGGGATGGACAGTAGCTAGCATATTGGTTTGATAGTTGCATAGTTGGGATGTACAGTAGCTAGCACATAGGTTTGATAGCATAGTTGGGATGTACAGTAGCTAGCACATAGGTTTGATAGCATAGTTGGAATGTACAGTAGCTAGCACATTGGTTTGATAGTAGCATAGTTGGGATGTACAGTAGCTGGCACATTGGTTTGATAGTAGCATAGTTTGGATGGACAGTAGCTAGCACATTGGTTTGATAGTAGCATAGTTGGGATGGACAGTAGCTAGCACATTGGTTTGATAGTAGCATAGTTGGGATGGACAGTAGCTAGCACATTGGTCTGATAGTAGCATAGTTGGGATGTACAGTAGCTAGCACATAGGTTTGATAGCAGAGTTGGGATGTACAGTAGCTAGCACATTGGTTTGATAGTAGCATAGTTGGGATGGACAGTAGCTAGCACATTGGTCTGATAGTAGCATAGTTGGGATGTACAGTAGCTAGCACATAGGTTTGATAGCAGAGTTGGGATGTACAGTAGCTAGCACATTGGTTTGATAGTAGCATAGTTGGGATGTACAGTAGCTAGCACATAGGTTTGATAGCATAGTTGGGATGTACAGTAGCTAGCACATTGGTTTGATAGTAGCATAGTTTGGATGGACAGTAGCTAGCACATTGGTTTGATAGTAGCATAGTTGGGATGTACAGTAGCTAGCACATTGGTTTGATAGTAGCATAGTTGGGATGGACAGTAGCTAGCACATTGGATTGATAGTAGCATAGTTTGGATGGACAGTAGCTAGCACATTGGTTTGATAGTAGCATAGTTGCGATGTACAGTAGCTATCACATTGGTTTGATAGTAGCATAGTTGGGATGTACAGTAGCTAGCACATAGGTTTGATAGCATAGTTGGAATGTACAGTAGCTAGCACATTGGTTTGATAGTAGCATAGTTGGGATGTACAGTAGCTAGCACAGGTTTGATAGCATAGTTGGGATGTACAGTAGCTAGCACATAGGTTTGATAGTAGCATAGTTGGGATGTACAGTAGCTAGCACAGGTTTGATAGCATAGTTGGGATGTACAGTAGCTAGCACATTGGTTTGATAGAAGCATAGATGGGATGTACAGTAGCTAGCACATAGGTTTGATAGCATAGTTGGGATGTACAGTAGCTAGCACATTGGTTTGATAGAAGCATAGATGGGATGTACAGTAGCTAGCACATAGGTTTGATAGCATAGTTGGGATGTACAGTAGCTAGCACATTGGTTTGATAGTAGCATAGTTTGGATGGACAGTAGCTAGCACATTGGTTTGATAGTAGCATAGTTGGGATGTACAGTAGCTAGCACATTGGTTTGATAGTATCATAGTTGGGATGGACAGTAGCTAGCACATTGGATTGATAGTAGCATAGTTTGGATGGACAGTAGCTAGCACATTGGTTTGATAGTAGCATAGTTGCGATGTACAGTAGCTAGCACATTGGTTTGATAGTAGCATAGTTGGGATGTACAGTAGCTAGCACATAGGTTTGATAGCATAGTTGGAATGTACAGTAGCTAGCACATTGGTTTGATAGTAGCATAGTTGGGATGTACAGTAGCTAGCACAGGTTTGATAGCATAGTTGGGATGTACAGTAGATAGCACATTGGTTTGATAGAAGCATAGATGGGATGTACAGTAGCTAGCACATTGGTTTGATAGAAGCATAGATGGGATGTACAGTAGCTAGCACATAGGTTTGATAGCATAGTTGGGATGTACAGTAGCTAGCACATTGGTTTGATAGTAGCATAGTTTGGATGGACAGTAGCTAGCACATTGGTTTGATAGTAGCATAGTTGGGATGTACAGTAGCTAGCACATTGGTTTGATAGTAGCATAGATGGGATGTACAGTAGCTAGCACATAGGTTTGATAGCATAGTTGGGATGTACAGTAGCTAGCACATAGGTTTGATAGCATAGTTGGAATGTACAGTAGCTAGCACATTGGTTTGATAGTAGCATAGTTGGGATGTACAGTAGCTAGCACATTGGTTTGATAGTAGCATAGTTTGGATGTACAGTAGCTAGCACATTGGTTTGATAGTAGCATAGTTTGGATGGACAGTAGCTAGCACATTGGTTTGATAGTAGCATAGTTGGGATGGACAGTAGCTAGCACATTGGTTTGATAGTAGCATAGTTGGGATGGACAGTAGCTAGCACATTGGTTTGATAGTAGCATAGATGGGATGTAGAGTAGCTAGCACATTGGTTTGATAGTAGCATAGTTTGGATGGACAGTAGCTAGCACATTGGATTGATAGTAGCATAGTTGGGATGTACATTAGCAAGCACATTGGTTTGATAGTAGCATAGTTGGGATGGACAGTAGCTAGCACATTGGTCTGATAGTAGCATAGTTGGGATGTACAGTAGCTAGCACATAGGTTTGATAGCAGAGTTGGGATGTACAGTAGGTAGCACATTGGTTTGATAGTAGCATAGTTGGGATGTACAGTAGCTAGCACATTGGTTTGATAGTAGCATAGTTGGGATGGACAGTAGCTAGCACATAGGTTTGATAGCATAGTTGGAATGTACAGTAGCTAGCACATTGGTTTGATAGTAGCATAGTTTGGATGGACAGTAGCTAGCACATTGGTTTGATAGTAGCATAGTTGGGATGTACAGTAGCTAGCACATTGGTTTGATAGTAGCATAGATGGGATGTACAGTAGCTAGCACATAGGTTTGATAGCATAGTTGGGATGTACAGTAGCTAGCACATAGGTTTGATAGCATAGTTGGAATGTACAGTAGCTAGCACATTGGTTTGATAGTAGCATAGTTGGGATGTACAGTAGCTAGCACATTGGTTTGATAGTAGCATAGTTTGGATGTACAGTAGCTAGCACATTGGTTTGATAGTAGTATAGTTTGGATGGACAGTAGCTAGCACATTGGTTTGATAGTAGCATAGTTGGGATGGACAGTAGCTAGCACATTGGTTTGATAGTAGCATAGTTGGGATGGACAGTAGCTAGCACATTGGTCTGATAGTAGCATAGTTGGGATGTACAGTAGCTAGCACATAGGTTTGATAGCAGAGTTGGGATGTACAGTAGCTAGCACATTGGTTTGATAGTAGCATAGTTGGGATGTACAGTAGCTAGCACATTGGTTTGATAGTAGCATAGTTGGGATGGACAGTAGCTAGCACATAGGTTTGATAGCATAGTTGGAATGTACAGTAGCTAGCACATTGGTTTGATAGTAGCATAGTTTGGATGGACAGTAGCTAGCACATTGGTTTGATAGTAGCATAGTTGGGATGTACAGTAGCTAGCACATTGGTTTGATAGTAGCATAGATGGGATGTACAGTAGCTAGCACATAGGTTTGATAGCATAGTTGGGATGTACAGTAGCTAGCACATAGGTTTGATAGCATAGTTGGAATGTACAGTAGCTAGCACATTGGTTTGATAGTAGCATAGTTGGGATGTACAGTAGCTAGCACATTGGTTTGATAGTAGCATAGTTTGGATGTACAGTAGCTAGCACATTGGTTTGATAGTAGCATAGTTTGGATGGACAGTAGCTAGCACATTGGTTTGATAGTAGCATAGTTGGGATGGACAGTAGCTAGCACATTGGTTTGATAGTAGCATAGTTGGGATGGACAGTAGCTAGCACATTGGTTTGATAGTAGCATAGATGGGATGTAGAGTAGCTAGCACATTGGTTTGATAGTAGCATAGTTTGGATGGACAGTAGCTAGCACATTGGATTGATAGTAGCATAGTTGGGATGTACATTAGCAAGCACATTGGTTTGATAGTAGCATAGTTGGGATGGACAGTAGCTAGCACATTGGTCTGATAGTAGCATAGTTGGGATGTACAGTAGCTAGCACATAGGTTTGATAGCAGAGTTGGGATGTACAGTAGCTAGCACATTGGTTTGATAGTAGCATAGTTGGGATGTACAGTAGCTAGCACATTGGTTTGATAGTAGCATAGTTGGGATGGACAGTAGCTAGCACATAGGTTTGATAGCATAGTTGGAATGTACAGTAGCTAGCACATTGGTTTGATAGTAGCATAGCTGGGATGTACAGTAGCTAGCACATTGGTTTGATAGTAGCATAGTTGGGATGGACAGTAGCTAGCATATTGGTTTGATAGTAGCATAGTTGGGATGTACAGTAGCTAGCACATTGGGCTGATAGTAGCATAGTTGGGATGTACAGTAGCTAGCACATTGGTTTGATAGTAGCATAGTTGGGATGGACAGTAGCTAGCACATTGGTTTGATAGCATAGTTGGGATGTACAGTTGCTAGCACATTGGTTTGATAGTAGCATAGTTGGGAAGTACAGTAGCTAGTACATTGGTTTGATAGTAGCATAGTTGGGATGTACAGTAGCTAGCACATTGGTTTGATAGTAGCATAGTTGGGATAGACAGTAGCTAGCACATTGGTTTGATAGTAGCATAGTTGGGATGTACAGTAGCTAGCCTATTGGTTTGATAGTAGAATAGCTGGGATGTACAGTAGCTAGCACATTGGTTTGATAGTAGCATAGTTGGGATGTACAGTAGCTAGCACATTGGTTTGATAGTAGCATAGCTGGGATGTACAGTAGCTAGCACATTGGTTTGATAGCATAGTTGGGATGTACAGTTGCTAGCACATTGGTTTGATAGTAGCATAGTTGGGAAGTACAGTAGCTAGTACATTGGTTTGATAGTAGCATAGTTGGGATGTACAGTAGCTAGCACATTGGTTTGATAGTAGCATAGTTGGGATAGACAGTAGCTAGCACATTGGTTTGATAGTAGCATAGTTGGGATGTACAGTAGCTAGCCTATTGGTTTGATAGTAGAATAGCTGGGATGTACAGTAGCTAGCACATTGGTTTGATAGTAGCATAGTTGGGATGTACAGTAGCTAGCACATTGGTTTGATAGTAGCATAGCTGGGATGTACAGTAGCTAGCACATTGGTTTGATAGTAGCATAGTTGGGATGGACAGTAGCTAGCATATTGGTTTGATAGTAGCATAGTTGGGATGTACAGTAGCTAGCACATTGGTTTGATAGTAGCATAGTTGGGATGGACAGTAGCTAGCATATTGGTTTGATAGTAGCATAGTTGGGATGTACAGTAGCTAGCACATTGGGCTGATAGTAGCATAGTTGGGATGTACAGTAGCTAGCACATAGGTTTGATAGCAGAGTTGGGATGTACAGTAGCTAGCACATTGGTTTGATAGTAGCATAGTTGGGATGTACAGTAGCTAGCACATTGGTTTGATAGTAGCATAGTTGGGATGGACAGTAGCTAGCACATAGGTTTGATAGCATAGTTGGGATGTACAGTAGCTAGCACATTGGTTTGATAGTAGCATAGATGGGATGGACAGTAGCTAGCACATAGGTTTGATAGCATAGTTGGGATGTACAGTAGCTAGCACATTGGTTTGATAGTAGCATAGTTGGGATAGACAGTAGCTAGCACATTGGCTTGATAGTAGCATAGTTGGGATGTACAGTAGCTAGCACATTGGTTTGATAGTAGCATAGCTGGGATGTACAGTATCTAGCACATTGGTTTGATAGTAGCAGAGTTGGGATGGACAGTAGCTAGCACATTGGTCTGATAGTAGCATAGTTGGGATGTACAGTAGCTAGCACATAGGTTTGATAGCAGAGTTGGGATGTACAGTAGCTAGCACATTGGTTTGATAGTAGCATAGTTGGGATGTACAGTAGCTAGCACATTGGTTTGATAGTAGCATAGTTGGGATGGACAGTAGCTAGCACATTGGTTTGATAGCATAGTTGGGATGGACAGTAGCTAGCACATTGGTTTGATAGTAGCATAGTTGGGATAGACAGTAGCTAGCACATTGGTTTGATAGTAGCATCATTGGGATGTACAGTAGCTAGTACATTGGTTTGATAGTAGCATAGTTGGGATGTACAGTTGCTAGCACATTGGTTTGATAGTAGCATAGTTGGGATGTACAGTAGCTAGCACATTGGTTTGTTAGTAGCATAGTTGGGATGGACAGTAGCTAGCACATTGGTTTGACAGTAGCATAGTTGGGATGTACAGTAGCTAGCACATTGGTTTGATAGTAGCATAGTTGGGATGTACAGTAGCTAGCACATTGGTTTGTTAGTAGCATAGTTGGGATGTACAGTAGCTAGCACATTGGTTTGATAGTAGCATAGTTGGGAAGTACAGTAGCTAGTACATTGGTTTGATAGTAGCATAGTTGGGATGTACAGTAGCTAGCACATTGGTTTGATAGTAGCATAGTTGGGATAGACAGTAGCTAGCACATTGGTTTGATAGTAGCATAGTTGGGATGTACAGTAGCTAGCCTATTGGTTTGATAGTAGAATAGCTGGGATGTACAGTAGCTAGCACATTGGTTTGATAGTAGCATAGTTGGGATGTACAGTAGCTAGCACATTGGTTTGATAGTAGCATAGTTGGGATGGACAGTAGCTAGCATATTGGTTTGATAGTAGCATAGTTGGGATGTACAGTAGCTAGCACATTGGTTTGATAGTAGCATAGTTGGGATGGACAGTAGCTAGCATATTGGTTTGATAGTAGCATAGTTGGGATGTACAGTAGCTAGCACATTGGGCTGATAGTAGCATAGTTGGGATGTACAGTAGCTAGCACATAGGTTTGATAGCAGAGTTGGGATGTACAGTAGCTAGCACATTGGTTTGATAGTAGCATAGTTGGGATGTACAGTAGCTAGCACATTGGTTTGATAGTAGCATAGTTGGGATGGACAGTAGCTAGCACATAGGTTTGATAGCATAGTTGGGATGTACAGTAGCTAGCACATTGGTTTGATAGTAGCATAGATGGGATGGACAGTAGCTAGCACATAGGTTTGATAGCATAGTTGGGATGTACAGTAGCTAGCACATTGGTTTGATAGTAGCATAGTTGGGATAGACAGTAGCTAGCACATTGGCTTGATAGTAGCATAGTTGGGATGTACAGTAGCTAGCACATTGGTTTGATAGTAGCATAGCTGGGATGTACAGTATCTAGCACATTGGTTTGATAGTAGCAGAGTTGGGATGGACAGTAGCTAGCACATTGGTCTGATAGTAGCATAGTTGGGATGTACAGTAGCTAGCACATAGGTTTGATAGCAGAGTTGGGATGTACAGTAGCTAGCACATTGGTTTGATAGTAGCATAGTTGGGATGTACAGTAGCTAGCACATTGGTTTGATAGTAGCATAGTTGGGATGGACAGTAGCTAGCACATTGGTTTGATAGCATAGTTGGGATGGACAGTAGCTAGCACATTGGTTTGATAGTAGCATAGTTGGGATAGACAGTAGCTAGCACATTGGTTTGATAGTAGCATCATTGGGATGTACAGTAGCTAGTACATTGGTTTGATAGTAGCATAGTTGGGATGTACAGTTGCTAGCACATTGGTTTGATAGTAGCATAGTTGGGATGTACAGTAGCTAGCACATTGGTTTGTTAGTAGCATAGTTGGGATGGACAGTAGCTAGCACATTGGTTTGACAGTAGCATAGTTGGGATGTACAGTAGCTAGCACATTGGTTTGATAGTAGCATAGTTGGGATGTACAGTAGCTAGCACATTGGTTTGTTAGTAGCATAGTTGGGATGTACAGTAGCTAGCACATTGGTTTGATAGTAGCATAGTTGGGAAGTACAGTAGCTAGTACATTGGTTTGATAGTAGCATAGTTGGGATGTACAGTAGCTAGCACATTGGTTTGATAGTAGCATAGTTGGGATAGACAGTAGCTAGCACATTGGTTTGATAGTAGCATAGTTGGGATGTACAGTAGCTAGCCTATTGGTTTGATAGTAGAATAGCTGGGATGTACAGTAGCTAGCACATTGGTTTGATAGTAGCATAGTTGGGATGCACAGTAGCTAGCACATTGGTTTGATAGTAGCATAGCTGGGATGTACAGTAGCTAGCACATTGGTTTGATAGTAGCATAGTTGGGATGGACAGTAGCTAGCATATTGGTTTGATAGTAGCATAGTTGGGATGTACAGTAGCTAGCACATTGGGCTGATAGTAGCATAGTTGGGATGGACAGTAGCTAGCATATTGGTTTGATAGTAGCATAGTTGGGATGTACAGTAGCTAGCACATTGGGCTGATAGTAGCATAGTTGGGATGTACAGTAGCTAGCACATTGGTTTGATAGTAGCAGAGTTGGGATGGACAGTAGCTAGCACATTGGGCTGATAGTAGCATAGCTGGGATGTACAGTATCTAGCACATTGGTTTGATAGTAGCAGAGTTGGGATGGACAGTAGCTAGCACATTGGTCTGATAGTAGCATAGTTGGGATGTACAGTAGCTAGCACATAGGTTTGATAGCAGAGTTGGGATGTACAGTAGCTAGCACATTGGTTTGATAGTAGCATAGTTGGGATGTACAGTAGCTAGCACATTGGTTTGATAGTAGCATAGTTGGGATGGACAGTAGCTAGCACATTGGTTTGATAGCATAGTTGGGATGGACAGTAGCTAGCACATTGGTTTGATAGTAGCATAGTTGGGATAGACAGTAGCTAGCACATTGGTTTGATAGTAGCATCATTGGGATGTACAGTAGCTAGTACATTGGTTTGATAGTAGCATAGTTGGGATGTACAGTTGCTAGCACATTGGTTTGATAGTAGCATAGTTGGGATGTACAGTAGCTAGCACATTGGTTTGTTAGTAGCATAGTTGGGATGGACAGTAGCTAGCACATTGGTTTGACAGTAGCATAGTTGGGATGTACAGTAGCTAGCACATTGGTTTGATAGTAGCATAGTTGGGATGTACAGTAGCTAGCACATTGGTTTGTTAGTAGCATAGTTGGGATGTACAGTAGCTAGCACATTGGTTTGATAGTAGCATAGTTGGGAAGTACAGTAGCTAGTACATTGGTTTGATAGTAGCATAGTTGGGATGTACAGTAGCTAGCACATTGGTTTGATAGTAGCATAGTTGGGATAGACAGTAGCTAGCACATTGGTTTGATAGTAGCATAGTTGGGATGTACAGTAGCTAGCCTATTGGTTTGATAGTAGAATAGCTGGGATGTACAGTAGCTAGCACATTGGTTTGATAGTAGCATAGTTGGGATGTACAGTAGCTAGCACATTGGTTTGATAGTAGCATAGTTGGGATGGACAGTAGCTAGCATATTGGTTTGATAGTAGCATAGTTGGGATGTACAGTAGCTAGCACATTGGTTTGATAGTAGCATAGTTGGGATGGACAGTAGCTAGCATATTGGTTTGATAGTAGCATAGTTGGGATGTACAGTAGCTAGCACATTGGGCTGATAGTAGCATAGTTGGGATGTACAGTAGCTAGCACATAGGTTTGATAGCAGAGTTGGGATGTACAGTAGCTAGCACATTGGTTTGATAGTAGCATAGTTGGGATGTACAGTAGCTAGCACATTGGTTTGATAGTAGCATAGTTGGGATGGACAGTAGCTAGCACATAGGTTTGATAGCATAGTTGGGATGTACAGTAGCTAGCACATTGGTTTGATAGTAGCATAGATGGGATGGACAGTAGCTAGCACATAGGTTTGATAGCATAGTTGGGATGTACAGTAGCTAGCACATTGGTTTGATAGTAGCATAGTTGGGATAGACAGTAGCTAGCACATTGGCTTGATAGTAGCATAGTTGGGATGTACAGTAGCTAGCACATTGGTTTGATAGTAGCATAGCTGGGATGTACAGTATCTAGCACATTGGTTTGATAGTAGCAGAGTTGGGATGGACAGTAGCTAGCACATTGGTCTGATAGTAGCATAGTTGGGATGTACAGTAGCTAGCACATAGGTTTGATAGCAGAGTTGGGATGTACAGTAGCTAGCACATTGGTTTGATAGTAGCATAGTTGGGATGTACAGTAGCTAGCACATTGGTTTGATAGTAGCATAGTTGGGATGGACAGTAGCTAGCACATTGGTTTGATAGCATAGTTGGGATGGACAGTAGCTAGCACATTGGTTTGATAGTAGCATAGTTGGGATAGACAGTAGCTAGCACATTGGTTTGATAGTAGCATCATTGGGATGTACAGTAGCTAGTACATTGGTTTGATAGTAGCATAGTTGGGATGTACAGTTGCTAGCACATTGGTTTGATAGTAGCATAGTTGGGATGTACAGTAGCTAGCACATTGGTTTGTTAGTAGCATAGTTGGGATGGACAGTAGCTAGCACATTGGTTTGACAGTAGCATAGTTGGGATGTACAGTAGCTAGCACATTGGTTTGATAGTAGCATAGTTGGGATGTACAGTAGCTAGCACATTGGTTTGTTAGTAGCATAGTTGGGATGTACAGTAGCTAGCACATTGGTTTGATAGTAGCATAGTTGGGAAGTACAGTAGCTAGTACATTGGTTTGATAGTAGAATAGCTGGGATGTACAGTAGCTAGCACATTGGTTTGATAGTAGCATAGTTGGGATGTACAGTAGCTAGCACATTGGTTTGATAGTAGCATAGCTGGGATGTACAGTAGCTAGCACATTGGTTTGATAGCATAGTTGGGATGTACAGTTGCTAGCACATTGGTTTGATAGTAGCATAGTTGGGAAGTACAGTAGCTAGTACATTGGTTTGATAGTAGCATAGTTGGGATGTACAGTAGCTAGCACATTGGTTTGATAGTAGCATAGTTGGGATAGACAGTAGCTAGCACATTGGTTTGATAGTAGCATAGTTGGGATGTACAGTAGCTAGCCTATTGGTTTGATAGTAGAATAGCTGGGATGTACAGTAGCTAGCACATTGGTTTGATAGTAGCATAGTTGGGATGTACAGTAGCTAGCACATTGGTTTGATAGTAGCATAGCTGGGATGTACAGTAGCTAGCACATTGGTTTGATAGTAGCATAGTTGGGATGGACAGTAGCTAGCATATTGGTTTGATAGTAGCATAGTTGGGATGTACAGTAGCTAGCACATTGGTTTGATAGTAGCATAGTTGGGATGGACAGTAGCTAGCATATTGGTTTGATAGTAGCATAGTTGGGATGTACAGTAGCTAGCACATTGGGCTGATAGTAGCATAGTTGGGATGTACAGTAGCTAGCACATAGGTTTGATAGCAGAGTTGGGATGTACAGTAGCTAGCACATTGGTTTGATAGTAGCATAGTTGGGATGTACAGTAGCTAGCACATTGGTTTGATAGTAGCATAGTTGGGATGGACAGTAGCTAGCACATAGGTTTGATAGCATAGTTGGGATGTACAGTAGCTAGCACATTGGTTTGATAGTAGCATAGATGGGATGGACAGTAGCTAGCACATAGGTTTGATAGCATAGTTGGGATGTACAGTAGCTAGCACATTGGTTTGATAGTAGCATAGTTGGGATAGACAGTAGCTAGCACATTGGCTTGATAGTAGCATAGTTGGGATGTACAGTAGCTAGCACATTGGTTTGATAGTAGCATAGCTGGGATGTACAGTATCTAGCACATTGGTTTGATAGTAGCAGAGTTGGGATGGACAGTAGCTAGCACATTGGTCTGATAGTAGCATAGTTGGGATGTACAGTAGCTAGCACATAGGTTTGATAGCAGAGTTGGGATGTACAGTAGCTAGCACATTGGTTTGATAGTAGCATAGTTGGGATGTACAGTAGCTAGCACATTGGTTTGATAGTAGCATAGTTGGGATGGACAGTAGCTAGCACATTGGTTTGATAGCATAGTTGGGATGGACAGTAGCTAGCACATTGGTTTGATAGTAGCATAGTTGGGATAGACAGTAGCTAGCACATTGGTTTGATAGTAGCATCATTGGGATGTACAGTAGCTAGTACATTGGTTTGATAGTAGCATAGTTGGGATGTACAGTTGCTAGCACATTGGTTTGATAGTAGCATAGTTGGGATGTACAGTAGCTAGCACATTGGTTTGTTAGTAGCATAGTTGGGATGGACAGTAGCTAGCACATTGGTTTGACAGTAGCATAGTTGGGATGTACAGTAGCTAGCACATTGGTTTGATAGTAGCATAGTTGGGATGTACAGTAGCTAGCACATTGGTTTGTTAGTAGCATAGTTGGGATGTACAGTAGCTAGCACATTGGTTTGATAGTAGCATAGTTGGGAAGTACAGTAGCTAGTACATTGGTTTGATAGTAGCATAGTTGGGATGTACAGTAGCTAGCACATTGGTTTGATAGTAGCATAGTTGGGATAGACAGTAGCTAGCACATTGGTTTGATAGTAGCATAGTTGGGATGTACAGTAGCTAGCCTATTGGTTTGATAGTAGAATAGCTGGGATGTACAGTAGCTAGCACATTGGTTTGATAGTAGCATAGTTGGGATGTACAGTAGCTAGCACATTGGTTTGATAGTAGCATAGTTGGGATGGACAGTAGCTAGCATATTGGTTTGATAGTAGCATAGTTGGGATGTACAGTAGCTAGCACATTGGTTTGATAGTAGCATAGTTGGGATGGACAGTAGCTAGCATATTGGTTTGATAGTAGCATAGTTGGGATGTACAGTAGCTAGCACATTGGGCTGATAGTAGCATAGTTGGGATGTACAGTAGCTAGCACATAGGTTTGATAGCAGAGTTGGGATGTACAGTAGCTAGCACATTGGTTTGATAGTAGCATAGTTGGGATGTACAGTAGCTAGCACATTGGTTTGATAGTAGCATAGTTGGGATGGACAGTAGCTAGCACATAGGTTTGATAGCATAGTTGGGATGTACAGTAGCTAGCACATTGGTTTGATAGTAGCATAGATGGGATGGACAGTAGCTAGCACATAGGTTTGATAGCATAGTTGGGATGTACAGTAGCTAGCACATTGGTTTGATAGTAGCATAGTTGGGATAGACAGTAGCTAGCACATTGGCTTGATAGTAGCATAGTTGGGATGTACAGTAGCTAGCACATTGGTTTGATAGTAGCATAGCTGGGATGTACAGTATCTAGCACATTGGTTTGATAGTAGCAGAGTTGGGATGGACAGTAGCTAGCACATTGGTCTGATAGTAGCATAGTTGGGATGTACAGTAGCTAGCACATAGGTTTGATAGCAGAGTTGGGATGTACAGCAGCTAGCACATTGGTTTGATAGTAGCATAGTTGGGATGTACAGTAGCTAGCACATTGGTTTGATAGTAGCATAGTTGGGATGGACAGTAGCTAGCACATTGGTTTGATAGCATAGTTGGGATGGACAGTAGCTAGCACATTGGTTTGATAGTAGCATAGTTGGGATAGACAGTAGCTAGCACATTGGTTTGATAGTAGCATCATTGGGATGTACAGTAGCTAGTACATTGGTTTGATAGTAGCATAGTTGGGATGTACAGTTGCTAGCACATTGGTTTGATAGTAGCATAGTTGGGATGTACAGTAGCTAGCACATTGGTTTGTTAGTAGCATAGTTGGGATGGACAGTAGCTAGCACATTGGTTTGACAGTAGCATAGTTGGGATGTACAGTAGCTAGCACATTGGTTTGATAGTAGCATAGTTGGGATGTACAGTAGCTAGCACATTGGTTTGTTAGTAGCATAGTTGGGATGTACAGTAGCTAGCACATTGGTTTGATAGTAGCATAGTTGGGAAGTACAGTAGCTAGTACATTGGTTTGATAGTAGCATAGTTGGGATGTACAGTAGCTAGCACATTGGTTTGATAGTAGCATAGTTGGGATAGACAGTAGCTAGCACATTGGTTTGATAGTAGCATAGTTGGGATGTACAGTAGCTAGCCTATTGGTTTGATAGTAGAATAGCTGGGATGTACAGTAGCTAGCACATTGGTTTGATAGTAGCATAGTTGGGATGCACAGTAGCTAGCACATTGGTTTGATAGTAGCATAGCTGGGATGTACAGTAGCTAGCACATTGGTTTGATAGTAGCATAGTTGGGATGGACAGTAGCTAGCATATTGGTTTGATAGTAGCATAGTTGGGATGTACAGTAGCTAGCACATTGGGCTGATAGTAGCATAGTTGGGATGGACAGTAGCTAGCATATTGGTTTGATAGTAGCATAGTTGGGATGTACAGTAGCTAGCACATTGGGCTGATAGTAGCATAGTTGGGATGTACAGTAGCTAGCACATTGGTTTGATAGTAGCAGAGTTGGGATGGACAGTAGCTAGCACATTGGGCTGATAGTAGCATAGCTGGGATGTACAGTATCTAGCACATTGGTTTGATAGTAGCAGAGTTGGGATGGACAGTAGCTAGCACATTGGTCTGATAGTAGCATAGTTGGGATGTACAGTAGCTAGCACATAGGTTTGATAGCAGAGTTGGGATGTACAGTAGCTAGCACATTGGTTTGATAGTAGCATAGTTGGGATGTACAGTAGCTAGCACATTGGTTTGATAGTAGCATAGTTGGGATGGACAGTAGCTAGCACATTGGTTTGATAGCATAGTTGGGATGGACAGTAGCTAGCACATTGGTTTGATAGTAGCATAGTTGGGATAGACAGTAGCTAGCACATTGGTTTGATAGTAGCATCATTGGGATGTACAGTAGCTAGTACATTGGTTTGATAGTAGCATAGTTGGGATGTACAGTTGCTAGCACATTGGTTTGATAGTAGCATAGTTGGGATGTACAGTAGCTAGCACATTGGTTTGTTAGTAGCATAGTTGGGATGGACAGTAGCTAGCACATTGGTTTGACAGTAGCATAGTTGGGATGTACAGTAGCTAGCACATTGGTTTGATAGTAGCATAGTTGGGATGTACAGTAGCTAGCACATTGGTTTGTTAGTAGCATAGTTGGGATGTACAGTAGCTAGCACATTGGTTTGATAGTAGCATAGTTGGGAAGTACAGTAGCTAGTACATTGGTTTGATAGTAGCATAGTTGGGATGTACAGTAGCTAGCACATTGGTTTGATAGTAGCATAGTTGGGATAGACAGTAGCAAGCACATTGGTTTGATAGTAGCATAGTTGGGATGTACAGTAGCTAGCCTATTGGTTTGATAGTAGAATAGCTGGGATGTACAGTAGCTAGCACATTGGTTTGATAGTAGCATAGTTGGGATGTACAGTAGCTAGCACATTGGTTTGATAGTAGCATAGTTGGGATGGACAGTAGCTAGCATATTGGTTTGATAGTAGCATAGTTGGGATGTACAGTAGCTAGCACATTGGTTTGATAGTAGCATAGTTGGGATGGACAGTAGCTAGCATATTGGTTTGATAGTAGCATAGTTGGGATGTACAGTAGCTAGCACATTGGGCTGATAGTAGCATAGTTGGGATGTACAGTAGCTAGCACATAGGTTTGATAGCAGAGTTGGGATGTACAGTAGCTAGCACATTGGTTTGATAGTAGCATAGTTGGGATGTACAGTAGCTAGCACATTGGTTTGATAGTAGCATAGTTGGGATGGACAGTAGCTAGCACATAGGTTTGATAGCATAGTTGGGATGTACAGTAGCTAGCACATTGGTTTGATAGTAGCATAGATGGGATGGACAGTAGCTAGCACATAGGTTTGATAGCATAGTTGGGATGTACAGTAGCTAGCACATTGGTTTGATAGTAGCATAGTTGGGATAGACAGTAGCTAGCACATTGGCTTGATAGTAGCATAGTTGGGATGTACAGTAGCTAGCACATTGGTTTGATAGTAGCATAGCTGGGATGTACAGTATCTAGCACATTGGTTTGATAGTAGCAGAGTTGGGATGGACAGTAGCTAGCACATTGGTCTGATAGTAGCATAGTTGGGATGTACAGTAGCTAGCACATAGGTTTGATAGCAGAGTTGGGATGTACAGTAGCTAGCACATTGGTTTGATAGTAGCATAGTTGGGATGTACAGTAGCTAGCACATTGGTTTGATAGTAGCATAGTTGGGATGGACAGTAGCTAGCACATTGGTTTGATAGCATAGTTGGGATGGACAGTAGCTAGCACATTGGTTTGATAGTAGCATAGTTGGGATAGACAGTAGCTAGCACATTGGTTTGATAGTAGCATCATTGGGATGTACAGTAGCTAGTACATTGGTTTGATAGTAGCATAGTTGGGATGTACAGTTGCTAGCACATTGGTTTGATAGTAGCATAGTTGGGATGTACAGTAGCTAGCACATTGGTTTGTTAGTAGCATAGTTGGGATGGACAGTAGCTAGCACATTGGTTTGACAGTAGCATAGTTGGGATGTACAGTAGCTAGCACATTGGTTTGATAGTAGCATAGTTGGGATGTACAGTAGCTAGCACATTGGTTTGTTAGTAGCATAGTTGGGATGTACAGTAGCTAGCACATTGGTTTGATAGTAGCATAGTTGGGAAGTACAGTAGCTAGTACATTGGTTTGATAGTAGCATAGTTGGGATGTACAGTAGCTAGCACATTGGTTTGATAGTAGCATAGTTGGGATAGACAGTAGCTAGCACATTGGTTTGATAGTAGCATAGTTGGGATGTACAGTAGCTAGCCTATTGGTTTGATAGTAGAATAGCTGGGATGTACAGTAGCTAGCACATTGGTTTGATAGTAGCATAGTTGGGATGTACAGTAGCTAGCACATTGGTTTGATAGTAGCATAGCTGGGATGTACAGTAGCTAGCACATTGGTTTGATAGTAGCATAGTTGGGATGGACAGTAGCTAGCATATTGGTTTGATAGTAGCATAGTTGGGATGTACAGTAGCTAGCACATTGGGCTGATAGTAGCATAGTTGGGATGGACAGTAGCTAGCATATTGGTTTGATAGTAGCATAGTTGGGATGTACAGTAGCTAGCACATTGGGCTGATAGTAGCATAGTTGGGATGTACAGTAGCTAGCACATAGGTTTGATAGCAGAGTTGGGATGTACAGTAGCTAGCACATTGGTTTGATAGTAGCATAGTTGGGATGTACAGTAGCTAGCACATTGGTTTGATAGTAGCATAGTAGGGATGGACAGTAGCTAGCACATAGGTTTGATAGCATAGTTGGGATGTACAGTAGCTAGCACATTGGTTTGATAGTAGCATAGATGGGATGGCCAGTAGCTAGCACATAGGTTTGATAGCATAGTTGGGATGTACAGTAGCTAGCACATTGGTTTGATAGTAGCATAGATGGGATGGCCAGTAGCTAGCACATAGGTTTGATAGCATAGTTGGGATGTACAGTAGCTAGCACATTGGTTTGATAGTAGCATAGTTGGGATGGACAGTAGCTAGCACATTGGATTGATAGTAGCATAGTTTGGATGGACAGTAGCTAGCACATTGGTTTGATAGTAGCATAGTTGCGATGTACAGTAGCTAGCACATTGTTTTGATAGTAGCATAGTTCGGATGTACAGTAGCTAGCACATAGGTTTGATAGCATAGTTGGAATGTACAGTAGCTAGCACATTGGTTTGATAGTAGCATAGTTGGGATGTACAGTAGCTAGCACAGGTTTGATAGCATAGTTGGGATGTACAGTAGCTAGCACATTGGTTTGATAGAAGCATAGATGGGATGTACAGTAGCTAGCACATAGGTTTGATAGCATAGTTGGGATGTACAGTAGCTAGCACATTGGTTTGATAGTAGCATAGTTTGGATGGACAGTAGCTAGCACATTGGTTTGATAGTAGCATAGTTGGGATGTACAGTAGCTAGCACATTGGTTTGATAGTAGCATAGATGGGATGTACAGTAGCTAGCACATAGGTTTGATAGCATAGTTGGGATGTACAGTAGCTAGCACATAGGTTTGATAGCATAGTTGGAATGTACAGTAGCTAGCACATTGGTTTGATAGTAGCATAGTTGGGATGTACAGTAGCTAGCACATTGGTTTGATAGTAGCATAGTTTGGATGTACAGTAGCTAGCACATTGGTTTGATAGTAGCATAGTTTGGATGGACAGTAGCTAGCACATTGGTTTGATAGTAGCATAGTTGGGATGGACAGTAGCTAGCACATTGGTTTGATAGTAGCATAGTTGGGATGGACAGTAGCTAGCACATTGGTTTGATAGTAGCATAGATGGGATGTAGAGTAGCTAGCACATTGGTTTGATAGTAGCATAGTTTGGATGGACAGTAGCTAGCACATTGGATTGATAGTAGCATAGTTGGGATGTACATTAGCAAGCACATTGGTTTGATAGTAGCATAGTTGGGATGGACAGTAGCTAGCACATTGGTTTGATAGCATAGTTGGGATGGACAGTAGCTAGCACATTGGTTTGATAGTAGCATAGTTGGGATAGACAGTAGCTAGCACATTGGTTTGATAGTAGCATCATTGGGATGTACAGTAGCTAGTACATTGGTTTGATAGTAGCATAGTTGGGATGTACAGTTGCTAGCACATTGGTTTGATAGTAGCATAGTTGGGATGTACAGTAGCTAGCACATTGGTTTGTTAGTAGCATAGTTGGGATGGACAGTAGCTAGCACATTGGTTTGACAGTAGCATAGTTGGGATGTACAGTAGCTAGCACATTGGTTTGATAGTAGCATAGTTGGGATGTACAGTAGCTAGCACATTGGTTTGTTAGTAGCATAGTTGGGATGTACAGTAGCTAGCACATTGGTTTGATAGTAGCATAGTTGGGAAGTACAGTAGCTAGTACATTGGTTTGATAGTAGCATAGTTGGGATGTACAGTAGCTAGCACATAGGTTTGATAGCAGAGTTGGGATGTACAGTAGCTAGCACATTGGTTTGATAGTAGCATAGTTGGGATGTACAGTAGCTAGCCTATTGGTTTGATAGTAGAATAGCTGGGATGTACAGTAGCTAGCACATTGGTTTGATAGTAGCATAGTTGGGATGTACAGTAGCTAGCACATTGGTTTGATAGTAGCATAGTTGGGATGGACAGTAGCTAGCATATTGGTTTGATAGTAGCATAGTTGGGATGTACAGTAGCTAGCACATTGGTTTGATAGTAGCATAGTTGGGATGGACAGTAGCTAGCATATTGGTTTGATAGTAGCATAGTTGGGATGTACAGTAGCTAGCACATTGGGCTGATAGTAGCATAGTTGGGATGTACAGTAGCTAGCACATAGGTTTGATAGCAGAGTTGGGATGTACAGTAGCTAGCACATTGGTTTGATAGTAGCATAGTTGGGATGTACAGTAGCTAGCACATTGGTTTGATAGTAGCATAGTTGGGATGGACAGTAGCTAGCACATAGGTTTGATAGCATAGTTGGGATGTACAGTAGCTAGCACATTGGTTTGATAGTAGCATAGATGGGATGGACAGTAGCTAGCACATAGGTTTGATAGCATAGTTGGGATGTACAGTAGCTAGCACATTGGTTTGATAGTAGCATAGTTGGGATAGACAGTAGCTAGCACATTGGCTTGATAGTAGCATAGTTGGGATGTACAGTAGCTAGCACATTGGTTTGATAGTAGCATAGCTGGGATGTACAGTATCTAGCACATTGGTTTGATAGTAGCAGAGTTGGGATGGACAGTAGCTAGCACATTGGTCTGATAGTAGCATAGTTGGGATGTACAGTAGCTAGCACATAGGTTTGATAGCAGAGTTGGGATGTACAGTAGCTAGCACATTGGTTTGATAGTAGCATAGTTGGGATGTACAGTAGCTAGCACATTGGTTTGATAGTAGCATAGTTGGGATGGACAGTAGCTAGCACATTGGTTTGATAGCATAGTTGGGATGGACAGTAGCTAGCACATTGGTTTGATAGTAGCATAGTTGGGATAGACAGTAGCTAGCACATTGGTTTGATAGTAGCATCATTGGGATGTACAGTAGCTAGTACATTGGTTTGATAGTAGCATAGTTGGGATGTACAGTTGCTAGCACATTGGTTTGATAGTAGCATAGTTGGGATGTACAGTAGCTAGCACATTGGTTTGTTAGTAGCATAGTTGGGATGGACAGTAGCTAGCACATTGGTTTGACAGTAGCATAGTTGGGATGTACAGTAGCTAGCACATTGGTTTGATAGTAGCATAGTTGGGATGTACAGTAGCTAGCACATTGGTTTGTTAGTAGCATAGTTGGGATGTACAGTAGCTAGCACATTGGTTTGATAGTAGCATAGTTGGGAAGTACAGTAGCTAGTACATTGGTTTGATAGTAGCATAGTTGGGATGTACAGTAGCTAGCACATTGGTTTGATAGTAGCATAGTTGGGATAGACAGTAGCTAGCACATTGGTTTGATAGTAGCATAGTTGGGATGTACAGTAGCTAGCCTATTGGTTTGATAGTAGAATAGCTGGGATGTACAGTAGCTAGCACATTGGTTTGATAGTAGCATAGTTGGGATGTACAGTAGCTAGCACATTGGTTTGATAGTAGCATAGCTGGGATGTACAGTAGCTAGCACATTGGTTTGATAGTAGCATAGTTGGGATGGACAGTAGCTAGCATATTGGTTTGATAGTAGCATAGTTGGGATGTACAGTAGCTAGCACATTGGGCTGATAGTAGCATAGTTGGGATGGACAGTAGCTAGCATATTGGTTTGATAGTAGCATAGTTGGGATGTACAGTAGCTAGCACATTGGGCTGATAGTAGCATAGTTGGGATGTACAGTAGCTAGCACATAGGTTTGATAGCAGAGTTGGGATGTACAGTAGCTAGCACATTGGTTTGATAGTAGCATAGTTGGGATGTACAGTAGCTAGCACATTGGTTTGATAGTAGCATAGTAGGGATGGACAGTAGCTAGCACATAGGTTTGATAGCATAGTTGGGATGTACAGTAGCTAGCACATTGGTTTGATAGTAGCATAGATGGGATGGCCAGTAGCTAGCACATAGGTTTGATAGCATAGTTGGGATGTACAGTAGCTAGCACATTGGTTTGATAGTAGCATAGATGGGATGGCCAGTAGCTAGCACATAGGTTTGATAGCATAGTTGGGATGTACAGTAGCTAGCACATTGGTTTGATAGTAGCATAGTTGGGATGGACAGTAGCTAGCACATTGGATTGATAGTAGCATAGTTTGGATGGACAGTAGCTAGCACATTGGTTTGATAGTAGCATAGTTGCGATGTACAGTAGCTAGCACATTGGTTTGATAGTAGCATAGTTCGGATGTACAGTAGCTAGCACATAGGTTTGATAGCATAGTTGGAATGTACAGTAGCTAGCACATTGGTTTGATAGTAGCATAGTTGGGATGTACAGTAGCTAGCACATTGGTTTGATAGTAGCATAGATGGGATGTACAGTAGCTAGCACATAGGTTTGATAGCATAGTTGGGATGTACAGTAGCTAGCACATAGGTTTGATAGCATAGTTGGAATGTACAGTAGCTAGCACATTGGTTTGATAGTAGCATAGTTGGGATGTACAGTAGCTAGCACATTGGTTTGATAGTAGCATAGTTTGGATGTACAGTAGCTAGCACATTGGTTTGATAGTAGCATAGTTTGGATGGACAGTAGCTAGCACATTGGTTTGATAGTAGCATAGATGGGATGGCCAGTAGCTAGCACATAGGTTTGATAGCATAGTTGGGATGTACAGTAGCTAGCACATTGGTTTGATAGTAGCATAGATGGGATGGCCAGTAGCTAGCACATAGGTTTGATAGCATAGTTGGGATGTACAGTAGCTAGCACATTGGTTTGATAGTAGCATAGTTGGGATGGACAGTAGCTAGCACATTGGATTGATAGTAGCATAGTTTGGATGGACAGTAGCTAGCACATTGGTTTGATAGTAGCATAGTTGCGATGTACAGTAGCTAGCACATTGGTTTGATAGTAGCATAGTTCGGATGTACAGTAGCTAGCACATAGGTTTGATAGCATAGTTGGAATGTACAGTAGCTAGCACATTGGTTTGATAGTAGCATAGTTGGGATGTACAGTAGCTAGCACATTGGTTTGATAGTAGCATAGATGGGATGTACAGTAGCTAGCACATAGGTTTGATAGCATAGTTGGGATGTACAGTAGCTAGCACATAGGTTTGATAGCATAGTTGGAATGTACAGTAGCTAGCACATTGGTTTGATAGTAGCATAGTTGGGATGTACAGTAGCTAGCACATTGGTTTGATAGTAGCATAGTTTGGATGTACAGTAGCTAGCACATTGGTTTGATAGTAGCATAGTTTGGATGGACAGTAGCTAGCACATTGGTTTGATAGTAGCATAGTTGGGATGGACAGTAGCTAGCACATTGGTTTGATAGTAGCATAGTTGGGATGGACAGTAGCTAGCACATTGGTTTGATAGTAGCATAGATGGGATGTAGAGTAGCTAGCACATTGGTTTGATAGTAGCATAGTTTGGATGGACAGTAGCTAGCACATTGGATTGATAGTAGCATAGTTGGGATGTACATTAGCAAGCACATTGGTTTGATAGTAGCATAGTTGGGATGGACAGTAGCTAGCACATTGGTCTGATAGTAGCATAGTTGGGATGTACAGTAGCTAGCACATAGGTTTGATAGCAGAGTTGGGATGTACAGTAGCTAGCACATTGGTTTGATAGTAGCATAGTTGGGATGTACAGTAGCTAGCACATTGGTTTGATAGTAGCATAGTTGGGATGGACAGTAGCTAGCACATAGGTTTGATAGCATAGTTGGAATGTACAGTAGCTAGCACATTGGTTTGATAGTAGCATAGTTTGGATGGACAGTAGCTAGCACATTGGTTTGATAGTAGCATAGTTGGGATGTACAGTAGCTAGCACATTGGTTTGATAGTAGCATAGATGGGATGTACAGTAGCTAGCACATAGGTTTGATAGCATAGTTGGGATGTACAGTAGCTAGCACATAGGTTTGATAGCATAGTTGGAATGTACAGTAGCTAGCACATTGGTTTGATAGTAGCATAGTTGGGATGTACAGCATAGTTTGGATGTACAGTAGCTAGCACATTGGTTTGATAGTAGCATAGTTTGGATGGACAGTAGCTAGCACATTGGTTTGATAGTAGCATAGTTGGGATGGACAGTAGCTAGCACATTGGTTTGATAGTAGCATAGTTGGGATGGACAGTAGCTAGCACATTGGTCTGATAGTAGCATAGTTGGGATGTACTGTAGCTAGCACATAGGTTTGATAGCAGAGTTGGGATGTACAGTATCTAGCACATTGGTTTGATAGTAGCATAGTTGGGATGTACAGTAGCTAGCACATTGGTTTGATAGTAGCATAGTTGGGATGGACAGTAGCTAGCACATAGGTTTGATAGCATAGTTGGAATGTACAGTAGCTAGCACATTGGTTTGATAGTAGCATAGTTTGGATGGACAGTAGCTAGCACATTGGTTTGATAGTAGCATAGTTGGGATGTACAGTAGCTAGCACATTGGTTTGATAGTAGCATAGATGGGATGTACAGTAGCTAGCACATAGGTTTGATAGCATAGTTGGGATGTACAGTAGCTAGCACATTGGTTTGATAGCATAGTTGGAATGTACAGTAGCTAGCACATTGGTTTGATAGTAGCATAGTTGGGATGTACAGTAGCTAGCACATTGGTTTGATAGTAGCATAGTTTGGATGTACAGTAGCTAGCACATTGGTTTGATAGTAGCATAGTTTGGATGGACAGTAGCTAGCACATTGGTTTGATAGTAGCATAGTTGGGATGGACAGTAGCTAGCACATTGGTTTGATAGTAGCATAGTTGGGATGGACAGTAGCTAGCACATTGATTTGATAGTAGCATAGATGGGATGTAGAGTAGCTAGCACATTGGTTTGATAGTAGCATAGTTTGGATGGACAGTAGCTAGCACATTGGATTGATAGTAGCATAGTTGGGATGTACATTAGCAAGCACATTGGTTTGATAGTAGCATAGTTGGGATGGACAGTAGCTAGCACATTGGTCTGATAGTAGCATAGTTGGGATGTACAGTAGCTAGCACATAGGTTTGATAGCAGAGTTGGGATGTACAGTAGCTAGCACATTGGTTTGATAGTAGCATAGTTGGGATGTACAGTAGCTAGCACATTGGTTTGATAGTAGCATAGGTGGGATGTACAGTAGCTAGCACATTGGTTTGATAGTAGCATAGTTGGGATGGACAGTAGCTAGCATATTGGTTTGATAGTAGCATAGTTGGGATGTACAGTAGCTAGCACATTGGGCTGATAGTAGCATAGTTGGGATGTACAGTAGCTAGCACATTGGTTTGATAGTAGCATAGTTGGGATGGACAGTAGCTAGCACATTGGTTTGATAGCATAGTTGGGATGTACAGTTGCTAGCACATTGGTTTGATAGCATAGTTGGGATGTACAGTAGCTAGCCTATTGGTTTGATAGTAGAATAGCTGGGATGTACAGTAGCTAGCACATTGGTTTGATAGTAGCATAGTTGGGATGTACAGTAGCTAGCACATTGGTTTGATAGTAGCATAGCTGGGATGTACAGTAGCTAGCACATTGGTTTGATAGTAGCATAGTTGGGATGGACAGTAGCTAGCATATTGGTTTGATAGTAGCATAGTTGGGATGTACAGTAGCTAGCACATTGGGCTGATAGTAGCATAGTTGGGATGTACAGTAGCTAGCACATAGGTTTGATAGCAGAGTTGGGATGTACAGTAGCTAGCACATTGGTTTGATAGTAGCATAGATGGGATGGACAGTAGCTAGCACATAGGTTTGATAGCATAGTTGGGATGTACAGTAGCTAGCACATTGGTTTGATAGTAGCATAGTTGGGATAGACAGTAGCTAGCACATTGGCTTGATAGTAGCATAGTTGGGATGTACAGTAGCTAGCACATTGGTTTGATAGTAGCATAGCTGGGATGTACAGTATCTAGCACATTGGTTTGATAGTAGCATAGTTGGGATGGACAGTAGCTAGCACATTGGTTTGATAGTAGCAGAGTTGGGATGGACAGACGCTAGCACATTGGTCTGATAGTAGCATAGTTGGGATGTACAGTAGCTAGCACATAGGTTTGATAGCAGAGTTGGGATGTACAGTAGCTAGCACATTGGTTTGATAGTAGCATAGTTGGGATGTACAGTAGCTAGCACATTGGTTTGATAGTAGCATAGTTGGGATGGACAGTAGCTAGCACATTGGTTTGATAGCATAGTTGGGAAGGACAGTAGCTAGCACATTGGTTTGATAGTAGCATAGTTGGGATAGACAGTAGCTAGCACATTGGTTTGATAGTAGCATCGTTGGGATGTACAGTAGCTAGTACATTGGTTTGATAGTAGCATAGTTGGGATGTACAGTTGCTAGCACATTGGTTTGATAGTAGCATAGTTGGGATGTACAGTAGCTAGCACATTGGTTTGTTAGTAGCATAGTTGGGATGGACAGTAGCTAGCACATTGGTTTGACAGTAGCATAGTTGGGATGTACAGTAGCTAGCACATTGGTTTGATAGTAGCATAGTTGGGATGTACAGTAGCTAGCACATTGGTTTGATAGTAGCATAGCTGGGATGTACAGTAGCTAGCACATTGGTTTGATAGTAGCATAGTTGGGATGGACAGTAGCTAGCATATTGGTTTGATAGTAGCATAGTTGGGATGTACAGTAGCTAGCACATTGGGCTGATAGTAGCATAGTTGGGATGTACAGTAGCTAGCACATTGGTTTGATAGTAGCATAGTTGGGATGGACAGTAGCTAGCACATTGGTTTGATAGCATAGTTGGGATGTACAGTTGCTAGCACATTGGTTTGATAGTAGCATAGTTGGGAAGTACAGTAGCTAGTACATTGGTTTGATAGTAGCATAGTTGGGATGTACAGTAGCTAGCACATTGGTTTGATAGTAGCATAGTTGGGATAGACAGTAGCTAGCACATTGGTTTGATAGTAGCATAGTTGGGATGTACAGTAGCTAGCCTATTGGTTTGATAGTAGAATAGCTGGGATGTACAGTAGCTAGCACATTGGTTTGATAGTAGCATAGTTGGGATGTACAGTAGCTAGCACATTGGTTTGATAGTAGCATAGCTGGGATGTACAGTAGCTAGCACATTGGTTTGATAGTAGCATCGTTGGGATGTACAGTAGCTAGTACATTGGTTTGATAGTAGCATAGTTGGGATGTACAGTTGCTAGCACATTGGTTTGATAGTAGCATAGTTGGGATGTACAGTAGCTAGCACATTGGTTTGTTAGTAGCATAGTTGGGATGGACAGTAGCTAGCACATTGGTTTGACAGTAGCATAGTTGGGATGTACAGTAGCTAGCACATTGGTTTGATAGTAGCATAGTTGGGATGTACAGTAGCTAGCACATTGGTTTGATAGTAGCATAGCTGGGATGTACAGTAGCTAGCACATTGGTTTGATAGTAGCATAGTTGGGATGGACAGTAGCTAGCATATTGGTTTGATAGTAGCATAGTTGGGATGTACAGTAGCTAGCACATTGGGCTGATAGTAGCATAGTTGGGATGTACAGTAGCTAGCACATTGGTTTGATAGTAGCATAGTTGGGATGGACAGTAGCTAGCACATTGGTTTGATAGCATAGTTGGGATGTACAGTTGCTAGCACATTGGTTTGATAGTAGCATAGTTGGGAAGTACAGTAGCTAGTACATTGGTTTGATAGTAGCATAGTTGGGATGTACAGTAGCTAGCACATTGGTTTGATAGTAGCATAGTTGGGATAGACAGTAGCTAGCACATTGGTTTGATAGTAGCATAGTTGGGATGTACAGTAGCTAGCCTATTGGTTTGATAGTAGAATAGCTGGGATGTACAGTAGCTAGCACATTGGTTTGATAGTAGCATAGTTGGGATGTACAGTAGCTAGCACATTGGTTTGATAGTAGCATAGCTGGGATGTACAGTAGCTAGCACATTGGTTTGATAGTAGCATAGTTGGGATGGACAGTAGCTAGCATATTGGTTTGATAGTAGCATAGTTGGGATGTACAGTAGCTAGCACATTGGTTTGATAGTAGCATAGTTGGGATGGACAGTAGCTAGCATATTGGTTTGATAGTAGCATAGTTGGGATGTACAGTAGCTAGCACATTGGGCTGATAGTAGCATAGTTGGGATGTACAGTAGCTAGCACATAGGTTTGATAGCAGAGTTGGGATGTACAGTAGCTAGCACATTGGTTTGATAGTAGCATAGTTGGGATGTACAGTAGCTAGCACATAGGTTTGATAGCATAGTTGGGATGGACAGTAGCTAGCACATAGGTTTGATAGCATAGTTGGGATGTACAGTAGCTAGCACATTGGTTTGATAGTAGCATAGATGGGATGGACAGTAGCTAGCACATAGGTTTGATAGCATAGTTGGGATGTACAGTAGCTAGCACATTGGTTTGATAGTAGCATAGTTGGGATAGACAGTAGCTAGCACATTGGCTTGATAGTAGCATAGTTGGGATGTACAGTAGCTAGCACATTGGTTTGATAGTAGCATAGCTGGGATGTACAGTATCTAGCACATTGGTTTGATAGTAGCATAGTTGGGATGGACAGTAGCTAGCACATTGGTTTGATAGTAGCAGAGTTGGGATGGACAGTAGCTAGCACATTGGTCTGATAGTAGCATAGTTGGGATGTACAGTAGCTAGCACATAGGTTTGATAGCAGAGTTGGGATGTACAGTAGCTAGCACATTGGTTTGATAGTAGCATAGTTGGGATGTACAGTAGCTAGCACATTGGTTTGATAGTAGCATAGTTGGGATGGACAGTAGCTAGCACATTGGTTTGATAGCATAGTTGGGATGGACAGTAGCTAGCACATTGGTTTGATAGTAGCATAGTTGGGATAGACAGTAGCTAGCACATTGGTTTGATAGTAGCATCGTTGGGATGTACAGTAGCTAGTACATTGGTTTGATAGTAGCATAGTTGGGATGTACAGTAGCTAGCACATTGGTTTGTTAGTAGCATAGTTGGGATGTACAGTAGCTAGCACATTGGTTTGATAGTAGCATAGTTGGGATGTACAGTAGCTAGCACATTGGTTTGATAGTAGCATAGTTGGGATAGACAGTAGCTAGCACATTGGTTTGATAGTAGCATAGTTGGGATGTACAGTAGCTAGCCTATTGGTTTGATAGTAGAATAGCTGGGATGTACAGTAGCTAGCACATTGGTTTGATAGTAGCATAGTTGGGATGTACAGTAGCTAGCACATTGGTTTGATAGTAGCATAGCTGGGATGTACAGTAGCTAGCACATTGGTTTGATAGTAGCATAGTTGGGATGGACAGTAGCTAGCATATTGGTTTGATAGTAGCATAGTTGGGATGTACAGTAGCTAGCACATTGGGCTGATAGTAGCATAGTTGGGATGTACAGTAGCTAGCACATAGGTTTGATAGCAGAGTTGGGATGTACAGTAGCTAGCACATTGGTTTGATAGTAGCATAGTTGGGATGTACAGTAGCTAGCACATTGGTTTGATAGTAGCATAGTTGGGATGGACAGTAGCTAGCACATAGTTTTGATAGCATAGTTGGGATGTACAGTAGCTAGCACATTGGTTTGATAGTAGCATAGATGGGATGGCCAGTAGCTAGCACATAGGTTTGATAGCATAGTTGGGATGTACAGTAGCTAGCACATTGGTTTGATAGTAGCATAGTTGGGATGGACAGTAGCTAGCACATTGGATTGATAGTAGCATAGTTTGGATGGACAGTAGCTAGCACATTGGTTTGATAGTAGCATAGTTGCGATGTACAGTAGCTAGCACATTGGTTTGATAGTAGCATAGTTGGGATGTACAGTAGCTAGCACATAGGTTTGATAGCATAGTTGGAATGTACAGTAGCTAGCACATTGGTTTGATAGTAGCATAGTTGGGATGTACAGTAGCTAGCACAGGTTTGATAGCATAGTTGGGATGTACAGTAGCTAGCACATTGGTTTGATAGAAGCATAGATGGGATGTACAGTAGCTAGCACATAGGTTTGATAGCATAGTTGGGATGTACAGTAGCTAGCACATTGGTTTGATAGTAGCATAGTTTGGATGGACAGTAGCTAGCACATTGGTTTGATAGTAGCATAGTTGGGATGTACAGTAGCTAGCACATTGGTTTGATAGTAGCATAGATGGGATGTACAGTAGCTAGCACATAGGTTTGATAACATAGTTGGGATGTACAGTAGCTAGCACATAGGTTTGATAGCATAGTTGGAATGTACAGTAGCTAGCACATTGGTTTGATAGTAGCATAGTTGGGATGTACAGTAGCTAGCACATTGGTTTGATAGTAGCACAGTTTGGATGTACAGTAGCTAGCACATTGGTTTGATAGTAGCATAGTTTGGATGGACAGTAGCTAGCACATTGGTTTGATAGTAGCATAGTTGGGATGGACAGTAGCTAGCACATTGGTTTGATAGTAGCATAGTTGGGATGGACAGTAGCTAGCACATTGGTTTGATAGTAGCATAGATGGGATGTAGAGTAGCTAGCACATTGGTTTGATAGTAGCATAGTTTGGATGGACAGTAGCTAGCACATTGGATTGATAGTAGCATAGTTGGGATGTACATTAGCAAGCACATTGGTTTGATAGTAGCATAGTTGGGATGGACAGTAGCTAGCACATTGGTCTGATAGTAGCATAGTTGGGATGTACAGTAGCTAGCACATAGGTTTGATAGCAGAGTTGGGATGTACAGTAGCTAGCACATTGGTTTGATAGTAGCATAGTTGGGATGTACAGTAGCTAGCACATTGGTTTGATAGTAGCATAGTTGGGATGGACAGTAGCTAGCACATAGGTTTGATAGCATAGTTGGAATGTACAGTAGCTAGCACATTGGTTTGATAGTAGCATAGTTTGGATGGACAGTAGCTAGCACATTGGTTTGATAGTAGCATAGTTGGGATGGACAGTAGCTAGCACATTGGTTTGATAGTAGCATAGTTGGGATGTACAGTAGCTAGCACATTGGTTTGATAGTAGCATAGATGGGATGTACAGTAGCTAGCACATAGGTTTGATAGCATAGTTGGGATGTACAGTAGCTAGCACATAGGTTTGATAGCATAGTTGGAATGTACAGTAGCTAGCACATTGGTTTGATAGTAGCATAGTTGGGATGTACAGCATAGTTTGGATGTACAGTAGCTAGCACATTGGTTTGATAGTAGCATAGTTTGGATGGACAGTAGCTAGCACATTGGTTTGATAGTAGCATAGTTGGGATGGACAGTAGCTAGCACATTGGTTTGATAGTAGCATAGTTGGGATGGACAGTAGCTAGCACATTGGTCTGATAGTAGCATAGTTGGGATGTACAGTAGCTAGCACATATGTTTGATAGCAGAGTTGGGATGTACAGTAGCTAGCACATTGGTTTGATAGTAGCATAGTTGGGATGTACAGTAGCTAGCACATTGGTTTGATAGTAGCATAGTTGGGATGGACAGTAGCTAGCACATAGGTTTGATAGCATAGTTGGAATGTACAGTAGCTAGCACATTGGTTTGATAGTAGCATAGTTTGGATGGACAGTAGCTAGCACATTGGTTTGATAGTAGCATAGTTGGGATGTACAGTAGCTAGCACATTGGTTTGATAGTAGCATAGATGGGATGTACAGTAGCTAGCACATAGGTTTGATAGCATAGTTGGGATGTACAGTAGCTAGCACATAGGTTTGATAGCATAGTTGGAATGTACAGTAGCTAGCACATTGGTTTGATAGTAGCATAGTTGGGATGTACAGTAGCTAGCACATTGGTTTGATAGTAGCATAGTTTGGATGTACAGTAGCTAGCACATTGGTTTGATAGTAGCATAGTTTGGATGGACAGTAGCTAGCACATTGGTTTGATAGTAGCATAGTTGGGATGGACAGTAGCTAGCACATTGGTTTGACAGTAGCATAGATGGGATGTAGAGTAGCTAGCACATTGGTTTGATAGTAGCATAGTTTGGATGGACAGTAGCTAGCACATTGGATTGATAGTAGCATAGTTGGGATGTACATTAGCAAGCACATTGGTTTGATAGTAGCATAGTTGGGATGGACAGTAGCTAGCACATTGGTCTGATAGTAGCATAGTTGGGATGTACAGTAGCTAGCACATAGGTTTGATAGCAGAGTTGGGATGTACAGTAGCTAGCACATTGGTTTGATAGTAGCATAGTTGGGATGTACAGTAGCTAGCCTATTGGTTTGATAGTAGAATAGCTGGGATGTACAGTAGCTAGCACATTGGTTTGATAGTAGCATAGTTGGGATGTACAGTAGCTAGCACATTGGTTTGATAGTAGCATAGCTGGGATGTACAGTAGCTAGCACATTGGTTTGATAGTAGCATAGTTGGGATGGACAGTAGCTAGCATATTGGTTTGATAGTAGCATAGTTGGGATGTACAGTAGCTAGCACATTGGGCTGATAGTAGCATAGTTGGGATGTACAGTAGCTAGCACATAGGTTTGATAGCAGAGTTGGGATGTACAGTAGCTAGCACATTGGTTTGATAGTAGCATAGTTGGGATGTACAGTAGCTAGCACATAGGTTTGATAGCATAGTTGGGATGGACAGTAGCTAGCACATAGGTTTGATAGCATAGTTGGGATGTACAGTAGCTAGCACATTGGTTTGATAGTAGCATAGATGGGATGGACAGTAGCTAGCACATAGGTTTGATAGCATAGTTGGGATGTACAGTAGCTAGCACATTGGTTTGATAGTAGCATAGTTGGGATAGACAGTAGCTAGCACATTGGCTTGATAGTAGCATAGTTGGGATGTACAGTAGCTAGCACATTGGTTTGATAGTAGCATAGCTGGGATGTACAGTATCTAGCACATTGGTTTGATAGTAGCATAGTTGGGATGGACAGTAGCTAGCACATTGGTTTGATAGTAGCAGAGTTGGGATGGACAGTAGCTAGCACATTGGTCTGATAGTAGCATAGTTGGGATGTACAGTAGCTAGCACATAGGTTTGATAGCAGAGTTGGGATGTACAGTAGCTAGCACATTGGTTTGATAGTAGCATAGTTGGGATGTACAGTAGCTAGCACATTGGTTTGATAGTAGCATAGTTGGGATGGACAGTAGCTAGCACATTGGTTTGATAGCATAGTTGGGATGGACAGTAGCTAGCACATTGGTTTGATAGTAGCATAGTTGGGATAGACAGTAGCTAGCACATTGGTTTGATAGTAGCATCGTTGGGATGTACAGTAGCTAGTACATTGGTTTGATAGTAGCATAGTTGGGATGTACAGTAGCTAGCACATTGGTTTGTTAGTAGCATAGTTGGGATGTACAGTAGCTAGCACATTGGTTTGATAGTAGCATAGTTGGGAAGTACAGTAGCTAGTACATTGGTTTGATAGTAGCATAGTTGGGATGTACAGTAGCTAGCACATTGGTTTGATAGTAGCATAGTTGGGATAGACAGTAGCTAGCACATTGGTTTGATAGTAGCATAGTTGGGATGTACAGTAGCTAGCCTATTGGTTTGATAGTAGAATAGCTGGGATGTACAGTAGCTAGCACATTGGTTTGATAGTAGCATAGTTGGGATGTACAGTAGCTAGCACATTGGTTTGATAGTAGCATAGCTGGGATGTACAGTAGCTAGCACATTGGTTTGATAGTAGCATAGTTGGGATGGACAGTAGCTAGCATATTGGTTTGATAGTAGCATAGTTGGGATGTACAGTAGCTAGCACATTGGGCTGATAGTAGCATAGTTGGGATGTACAGTAGCTAGCACATAGGTTTGATAGCAGAGTTGGGATGTACAGTAGCTAGCACATTGGTTTGATAGTAGCATAGTTGGGATGTACAGTAGCTAGCACATTGGTTTGATAGTAGCATAGTTGGGATGGACAGTAGCTAGCACATAGTTTTGATAGCATAGTTGGGATGTACAGTAGCTAGCACATTGGTTTGATAGTAGCATAGATGGGATGGCCAGTAGCTAGCACATAGGTTTGATAGCATAGTTGGGATGTACAGTAGCTAGCACATTGGTTTGATAGTAGCATAGTTGGGATGGACAGTAGCTAGCACATTGGATTGATAGTAGCATAGTTTGGATGGACAGTAGCTAGCACATTGGTTTGATAGTAGCATAGTTGCGATGTACAGTAGCTAGCACATTGGTTTGATAGTAGCATAGTTGGGATGTACAGTAGCTAGCACATAGGTTTGATAGCATAGTTGGAATGTACAGTAGCTAGCACATTGGTTTGATAGTAGCATAGTTGGGATGTACAGTAGCTAGCACAGGTTTGATAGCATAGTTGGGATGTACAGTAGCTAGCACATTGGTTTGATAGAAGCATAGATGGGATGTACAGTAGCTAGCACATAGGTTTGATAGCATAGTTGGGATGTACAGTAGCTAGCACATTGGTTTGATAGTAGCATAGTTTGGATGGACAGTAGCTAGCACATTGGTTTGATAGTAGCATAGTTGGGATGTACAGTAGCTAGCACATTGGTTTGATAGTAGCATAGATGGGATGTACAGTAGCTAGCACATAGGTTTGATATCATAGTTGGGATGTACAGTAGCTAGCACATAGGTTTGATAGCATAGTTGGAATGTACAGTAGCTAGCACATTGGTTTGATAGTAGCATAGTTGGGATGTACAGTAGCTAGCACATTGGTTTGATAGTAGCACAGTTTGGATGTACAGTAGCTAGCACATTGGTTTGATAGTAGCATAGTTTGGATGGACAGTAGCTAGCACATTGGTTTGATAGTAGCATAGTTGGGATGGACAGTAGCTAGCACATTGGTTTGATAGTAGCATAGTTGGGATGGACAGTAGCTAGCACATTGGTTTGATAGTAGCATAGATGGGATGTAGAGTAGCTAGCACATTGGTTTGATAGTAGCATAGTTTGGATGGACAGTAGCTAGCACATTGGATTGATAGTAGCATAGTTGGGATGTACATTAGCAAGCACATTGGTTTGATAGTAGCATAGTTGGGATGGACAGTAGCTAGCACATTGGTCTGATAGTAGCATAGTTGGGATGTACAGTAGCTAGCACATAGGTTTGATAGCAGAGTTGGGATGTACAGTAGCTAGCACATTGGTTTGATAGTAGCATAGTTGGGATGTACAGTAGCTAGCACATTGGTTTGATAGTAGCATAGTTGGGATGGACAGTAGCTAGCACATAGGTTTGATAGCATAGTTGGAATGTACAGTAGCTAGCACATTGGTTTGATAGTAGCATAGTTTGGATGGACAGTAGCTAGCACATTGGTTTGATAGTAGCATAGTTGGGATGGACAGTAGCTAGCACATTGGTTTGATAGTAGCATAGTTGGGATGTACAGTAGCTAGCACATTGGTTTGATAGTAGCATAGATGGGATGTACAGTAGCTAGCACATAGGTTTGATAGCATAGTTGGGATGTACAGTAGCTAGCACATAGGTTTGATAGCATAGTTGGAATGTACAGTAGCTAGCACATTGGTTTGATAGTAGCATAGTTGGGATGTACAGCATAGTTTGGATGTACAGTAGCTAGCACATTGGTTTGATAGTAGCATAGTTTGGATGGACAGTAGCTAGCACATTGGTTTGATAGTAGCATAGTTGGGATGGACAGTAGCTAGCACATTGGTTTGATAGTAGCATAGTTGGGATGGACAGTAGCTAGCACATTGGTCTGATAGTAGCATAGTTGGGATGTACAGTAGCTAGCACATATGTTTGATAGCAGAGTTGGGATGTACAGTAGCTAGCACATTGGTTTGATAGTAGCATAGTTGGGATGTACAGTAGCTAGCACATTGGTTTGATAGTAGCATAGTTGGGATGGACAGTAGCTAGCACATAGGTTTGATAGCATAGTTGGAATGTACAGTAGCTAGCACATTGGTTTGATAGTAGCATAGTTTGGATGGACAGTAGCTAGCACATTGGTTTGATAGTAGCATAGTTGGGATGTACAGTAGCTAGCACATTGGTTTGATAGTAGCATAGATGGGATGTACAGTAGCTAGCACATAGGTTTGATAGCATAGTTGGGATGTACAGTAGCTAGCACATAGGTTTGATAGCATAGTTGGAATGTACAGTAGCTAGCACATTGGTTTGATAGTAGCATAGTTGGGATGTACAGTAGCTAGCACATTGGTTTGATAGTAGCATAGTTTGGATGTACAGTAGCTAGCACATTGGTTTGATAGTAGCATAGTTTGGATGGACAGTAGCTAGCACATTGGTTTGATAGTAGCATAGTTGGGATGGACAGTAGCTAGCACATTGGTTTGATAGTAGCATAGATGGGATGTAGAGTAGCTAGCACATTGGTTTGATAGTAGCATAGTTTGGATGGACAGTAGCTAGCACATTGGATTGATAGTAGCATAGTTGGGATGTACATTAGCAAGCACATTGGTTTGATAGTAGCATAGTTGGGATGGACAGTAGCTAGCACATTGGTCTGATAGTAGCATAGTTGGGATGTACAGTAGCTAGCACATAGGTTTGATAGCAGAGTTGGGATGTACAGTAGCTAGCACATTGGTTTGATAGTAGCATAGTTGGGATGTACAGTAGCTAGCACATTGGTTTGATAGTAGCATAGTTGGGATGGACAGTAGCTAGCACATAGGTTTGATAGCATAGTTGGAATGTACAGTAGCTAGCACATTGGTTTGATAGTAGCATAGCTGGGATGTACAGTAGCTAGCACATTGGTTTGATAGTAGCATAGTTGGGATGGACAGTAGCTAGCATATTGGTTTGATAGTAGCATAGTTGGGATGTACAGTAGCTAGCACATTGGGCTGATAGTAGCATAGTTGGGATGTACAGTAGCTAGCACATTGGTTTGATAGTAGCATAGTTGGGATGGACAGTAGCTAGCACATTGGTTTGATAGCATAGTTGGGATGTACAGTTGCTAGCACATTGGTTTGATAGTAGCATAGTTGGGAAGTACAGTAGCTAGTAAATTGGTTTGATAGTAGCATAGTTGGGATGTACAGTAGCTAGCACATTGGTTTGATAGTAGCATAGTTGGGATAGACAGTAGCTAGCACATTGGTTTGATAGTAGCATAGTTGGGATGTACAGTAGCTAGCACATTGGTTTGATAGTAGCATAGCTGGGATGTACAGTAGCTAGCACATTGGTTTGATAGTAGCATAGTTGGGATGGACAGTAGCTAGCATATTGGTTTGATAGTAGCATAGTTGGGATGTACAGTAGCTAGCACATTGGGCTGATAGTAGCATAGTTGGGATGTACAGTAGCTAGCACATAGGTTTGATAGCAGAGTTGGGATGTACAGTAGCTAGCACATTGGTTTGATAGTAGCATAGTTGGGATGTACAGTAGCTAGCACATTGGTTTGATAGTAGCATAGTTGGGATGGACAGTAGCTAGCACATAGGTTTGATAGCATAGTTGGGATGTACAGTAGCTAGCACATTGGTTTGATAGTAGCATAGATGGGATGGACAGTAGCTAGCACATAGGTTTGATAGCATAGTTGGGATGTACAGTAGCTAGCACATTGGTTTGATAGTAGCATAGTTGGGATAGACAGTAGCTAGCACATTGGCTTGATAGTAGCATAGTTGGGATGTACAGTAGCTAGCACATTGGTTTGATAGTAGCATAGTTGGGATGGACAGTAGCTAGCACATTGGTTTGATAGTAGCATAGATGGGATGTAGAGTAGCTAGCACATTGGTTTGATAGTAGCATAGTTTGGATGGACAGTAGCTAGCACATTGGATTGATAGTAGCATAGTTGGGATGTACATTAGCAAGCACATTGGTTTGATAGTAGCATAGTTGGGATGGACAGTAGCTAGCACATTGGTCTGATAGTAGCATAGTTGGGATGTACAGTAGCTAGCACATAGGTTTGATAGCAGAGTTGGGATGTACAGTAGCTAGCACATTGGTTTGATAGTAGCATAGTTGGGATGTACAGTAGCTAGCACATTGGTTTGATAGTAGCATAGTTGGGATGGACAGTAGCTAGCACATAGGTTTGATAGCATAGTTGGAATGTACAGTAGCTAGCACATTGGTTTGATAGTAGCATAGCTGGGATGTACAGTAGCTAGCACATTGGTTTGATAGCAGAGTTGGGATGTACAGTAGCTAGCACATTGGTTTGATAGTAGCATAGTTGGGATGTACAGTAGCTAGCACATTGGTTTGATAGTAGCATAGTTGGGATGGACAGTAGCTAGCACATAGGTTTGATAGCATAGTTGGAATGTACAGTAGCTAGCACATTGGTTTGATAGTAGCATAGCTGGGATGTACAGTAGCTAGCACATTGGTTTGATAGTAGCATAGTTGGGATGGACAGTAGCTAGCATATTGGTTTGATAGTAGCATAGTTGGGATGTACAGTAGCTAGCACATTGGGCTGATAGTAGCATAGTTGGGATGTACAGTAGCTAGCACATTGGTTTGATAGTAGCATAGTTGGGATGGACAGTAGCTAGCACATTGGTTTGATAGCATAGTTGGGATGTACAGTTGCTAGCACATTGGTTTGATAGTAGCATAGTTGGGAAGTACAGTAGCTAGTAAATTGGTTTGATAGTAGCATAGTTGGGATGTACAGTAGCTAGCACATTGGTTTGATAGTAGCATAGTTGGGATGGACAGTAGCTAGCATATTGGTTTGATAGTAGCATAGTTGGGATGTACAGTAGCTAGCACATTGGGCTGATAGTAGCATAGTTGGGATGTACAGTAGCTAGCACATTGGTTTGATAGTAGCATAGTTGGGATGGACAGTAGCTAGCACATTGGTTTGATAGCATAGTTGGGATGTACAGTTGCTAGCACATTGGTTTGATAGTAGCATAGTTGGGAAGTACAGTAGCTAGTAAATTGGTTTGATAGTAGCATAGTTGGGATGTACAGTAGCTAGCACATTGGTTTGATAGTAGCATAGTTGGGATAGACAGTAGCTAGCACATTGGTTTGATAGTAGCATAGTTGGGATGTACAGTAGCTAGCACATTGGTTTGATAGTAGCATAGCTGGGATGTACAGTAGCTAGCACATTGGTTTGATAGTAGCATAGTTGGGATGGACAGTAGCTAGCATATTGGTTTGATAGTAGCATAGTTGGGATGTACAGTAGCTAGCACATTGGGCTGATAGTAGCATAGTTGGGATGTACAGTAGCTAGCACATAGGTTTGATAGCAGAGTTGGGATGTACAGTAGCTAGCACATTGGTTTGATAGTAGCATAGTTGGGATGTACAGTAGCTAGCACATTGGTTTGATAGTAGCATAGTTGGGATGGACAGTAGCTAGCACATAGGTTTGATAGCATAGTTGGGATGTACAGTAGCTAGCACATTGGTTTGATAGTAGCATAGATGGGATGGACAGTAGCTAGCACATAGGTTTGATAGCATAGTTGGGATGTACAGTAGCTAGCACATTGGTTTGATAGTAGCATAGTTGGGATAGACAGTAGCTAGCACATTGGCTTGATAGTAGCATAGTTGGGATGTACAGTAGCTAGCACATTGGTTTGATAGTAGCATAGTTGGGATGGACAGTAGCTAGCACATTGGTTTGATAGTAGCATAGATGGGATGTAGAGTAGCTAGCACATTGGTTTGATAGTAGCATAGTTTGGATGGACAGTAGCTAGCACATTGGATTGATAGTAGCATAGTTGGGATGTACATTAGCAAGCACATTGGTTTGATAGTAGCATAGTTGGGATGGACAGTAGCTAGCACATTGGTCTGATAGTAGCATAGTTGGGATGTACAGTAGCTAGCACATAGGTTTGATAGCAGAGTTGGGATGTACAGTAGCTAGCACATTGGTTTGATAGTAGCATAGTTGGGATGTACAGTAGCTAGCACATTGGTTTGATAGTAGCATAGTTGGGATGGACAGTAGCTAGCACATAGGTTTGATAGCATAGTTGGAATGTACAGTAGCTAGCACATTGGTTTGATAGTAGCATAGCTGGGATGTACAGTAGCTAGCACATTGGTTTGATAGTAGCATAGTTGGGATGGACAGTAGCTAGCATATTGGTTTGATAGTAGCATAGTTGGGATGTACAGTAGCTAGCACATTGGGCTGATAGTAGTTGGGATGTACAGTAGCTAGCACATTGGTTTGATAGTAGCATAGTTGGGATGGACAGTAGCTAGCACATTGGTTTGATAGCATAGTTGGGATGTACAGTTGCTAGCACATTGGTTTGATAGTAGCATAGTTGGGAAGTACAGTAGCTAGTACATTGGTTTGATAGTAGCATAGTTGGGATGTACAGTAGCTAGCACATTGGTTTGATAGTAGCATAGTTGGGATAGACAGTAGCTAGCACATTGGTTTGATAGTAGCATAGTTGGGATGTACAGTAGCTAGCACATTGGTTTGATAGTAGCATAGCTGGGATGTACAGTAGCTAGCACATTGGTTTGATAGTAGCATAGTTGGGATGGACAGTAGCTAGCATATTGGTTTGATAGTAGCATAGTTGGGATGTACAGTAGCTAGCACATTGGGCTGATAGTAGCATAGTTGGGATGTACAGTAGCTAGCACATAGGTTTGATAGCAGAGTTGGGATGTACAGTAGCTAGCACATTGGTTTGATAGTAGCATAGTTGGGATGTACAGTAGCTAGCACATTGGTTTGATAGTAGCATAGTTGGGATGGACAGTAGCTAGCACATAGGTTTGATAGCATAGTTGGGATGTACAGTAGCTAGCACATTGGTTTGATAGTAGCATAGATGGGATGGACAGTAGCTAGCACATAGGTTTGATAGCATAGTTGGGATGTACAGTAGCTAGCACATTGGTTTGATAGTAGCATAGTTGGGATAGACAGTAGCTAGCACATTGGCTTGATAGTAGCATAGTTGGGATGTACAGTAGCTAGCACATTGGTTTGATAGTAGCATAGCTGGGATGTACAGTATCTAGCACATTGGTTTGATAGTAGCATAGTTGGGATGGACAGTAGCTAGCACATTGGTTTGATAGTAGCAGAGTTGGGATGGACAGTAGCTAGCACATTGGTCTGATAGTAGCATAGTTGGGATGTACAGTAGCTAGCACATATGTTTGATAGCAGAGTTGGGATGTACAGTAGCTAGCACATTGGTTTGATAGTAGCATAGTTGGGATGTACAGTAGCTAGCACATTGGTTTGATAGTAGCATAGTTGGGATGGACAGTAGCTAGCACATTGGTTTGATAGCATAGTTGGGATGGACAGTAGCTAGCACATTGGTTTGATAGTAGCATAGTTGGGATAGACAGTAGCTAGCACATTGGTTTGATAGTAGCATCATTGGGATGTACAGTAGCTAGTACATTGGTTTGATAGTAGCATAGTTGGGATGTACAGTTGCTAGCACATTGGTTTGATAGTAGCATAGTTGGGATGTACAGTAGCTAGCACATTGGTTTGTTAGTAGCATAGTTGGGATGGACAGTAGCTAGCACATTGGTTTGACAGTAGCATAGTTGGGATGTACAGTAGCTAGCACATTGGTTTGATAGTAGCATAGTTGGGATGTACAGTAGCTAGCACATTGGTTTGTTAGTAGCATAGTTGGGATGTACAGTAGCTAGCACATTGGTTTGATAGTAGCATAGTTGGGAAGTACAGTAGCTAGTACATTGGTTTGATAGTAGCATAGTTGGAATGTACAGTAGCTAGCACATTGGTTTGATAGTAGCATAGTTGGGATAGACAGTAGCTAGCACATTGGTTTGATAGTAGCATAGTTGGGATGTACAGTAGCTAGCCTATTGGTTTGATAGTAGAATAGCTGGGATGTACAGTAGCTAGCACATTGGTTTGATAGTAGCATAGTTGGGATGTACAGTAGCTAGCACATTGGTTTGATAGTAGCATAGCTGGGATGTACAGTAGCTAGCACATTGGTTTGATAGTAGCATAGTTGGGATGGACAGTAGCTAGCATATTGGTTTGATAGTAGCATAGTTGGGATGTACAGTAGCTAGCACATTGGGCTGATAGTAGCATAGTTGGGATGTACAGTAGCTAGCCTATTGGTTTGATAGTAGAAAAGCTGGGATGTACAGTAGCTAGCACATTGGTTTGATAGTAGCATAGTTGGGATGTACAGTAGCTAGCACATTGGTTTGATAGTAGCATAGATGGGATGGACAGTAGCTAGCACATAGGTTTGATAGCATAGTTGGGATGTACAGTAGCTAGCACATTGGTTTGATAGTAGCATAGTTGGGATAGACAGTAGCTAGCACATTGGCTTGATAGTAGCATAGTTGGGATGTACAGTAGCTAGCACATTGGTTTGATAGTAGCATAGCTGGGATGTACAGTATCTAGCACATTGGTTTGATAGTAGCATAGTTGGGATGGACAGTAGCTAGCACATTGGTTTGATAGTAGCAGAGTTGGGATGGACAGTAGCTAGCACATTGGTTTGATAGTAGCATAGTTGGGATGTACATTAGCTAGCACATTGGTTTGATAGTAGCATAGTTGGGATGGACAGTAGCTAGCACATTGGTTTGATGGTAGCATAGTTGGGATGTACATTAGCTAGCACATTGGTTTGATAGTAGCATAGTTGGGATGGACAGTAGCTAGCATATTGGTTTGATAGTAGCATAGTTGGGATGTACAGTAGCTAGCACATTGGTCTGATAGTAGCATAGTTGGTATGTACAGTAGCTAGCACATTGGTTTGATAGTAGCATAGTTGGGATGGACAGTAGCTAGCACATAGGTTTGATAGCATAGTTGGGATGTACAGTAGCTAGCACATTGGTTTGATAGTAGCATAGTTGGGATGTACATTAGCTAGCACATTGGTTTGATAGTAGCATAGTTGGGATGGACAGTAGCTAGCACATTGGTTTGATGGTAGCATAGTTGGGATGTACATTAGCTAGCACATTGGTTTGATAGTAGCATAGTTGGGATGGACAGTAGTTAGCACATAGGTTTGATAGCAGAGTTGGGATGTACAGAAAGCTAGCACATTGGTTTGATAGTAGCATAGGTGGGATGTATAGTAGCTAGCACATAGGTTTGATAGCATAGTTGGGATGTAGAGTAGCTAGCACATTGGTTTGATAGTAGCATAGTTGGGATGTACAGTAGCTAGCACATTGGTTTGATAGTAGCATAGTTGGGAAGTACAGTAGCTAGTACATTGGTTTGATAGTAGCATAGTTGGAATGTACAGTAGCTAGCACATTGGTTTGATAGTAGCATAGTTGGGATAGACAGTAGCTAGCACATTGGTTTGATAGTAGCATAGTTGGGATGTACAGTAGCTAGCACATTGGTTTGATAGTAGCATAGCTGGGATGTACAGTAGCTAGCACATTGGTTTGATAGTAGCATAGTTGGGATGGACAGTAGCTAGCATATTGGTTTGATAGTAGCATAGTTGGGATGTACAGTAGCTAGCACATTGGGCTGATAGTAGCATAGTTGGGATGTACAGTAGCTAGCACATAGGTTTGATAGCAGAGTTGGGATGTACAGTAGCTAGCACATTGGTTTGATAGTAGCATAGTTGGGATGTACAGTAGCTAGCACATTGGTTTGATAGTAGCATAGTTGGGATGGACAGTAGCTAGCACATAGGTTTGATAGCATAGTTGGGATGTACAGTAGCTAGCACATTGGTTTGATAGTAGCATAGATGGGATGGACAGTAGCTAGCACATAGGTTTGATAGCATAGTTGGGATGTACAGTAGCTAGCACATTGGTTTGATAGTAGCATAGTTGGGATAGACAGTAGCTAGCACATTGGCTTGATAGTAGCATAGTTGGGATGTACAGTAGCTAGCACATTGGTTTGATAGTAGCATAGCTGGGATGTACAGTATCTAGCACATTGGTTTGATAGTAGCATAGTTGGGATGGACAGTAGCTAGCACATTGGTTTGATAGTAGCAGAGTTGGGATGGACAGTAGCTAGCACATTGGTTTGATAGTAGCATAGTTGGGATGTACATTAGCTAGCACATTGGTTTGATAGTAGCATAGTTGGGATGGACAGTAGCTAGCACATTGGTTTGATGGTAGCATAGTTGGGATGTACATTAGCTAGCACATTGGTTTGATAGTAGCATAGTTGGGATGGACAGTAGCTAGCATATTGGTTTGATAGTAGCATAGTTGGGATGTACAGTAGCTAGCACATTGGTCTGATAGTAGCATAGTTGGGATGTACAGTAGCTAGCACATTGGTTTGATAGTAGCATAGTTGGGATGGACAGTAGCTAGCACATAGGTTTGATAGCATAGTTGGGATGTACAGTAGCTAGCACATTGGTTTGATAGTAGCATAGTTGGGATGTACATTAGCTAGCACATTGGTTTGATAGTAGCATAGTTGGGATGGACAGTAGCTAGCACATTGGTTTGATGGTAGCATAGTTGGGATGTACATTAGCTAGCACATTGGTTTGATAGTAGCATAGTTGGGATGGACAGTAGTTAGCACATAGGTTTGATAGCAGAGTTGGGATGTACAGTATCTAGCACATTGGTTTGATAGTAGCATAGGTGGGATGTATAGTAGCTAGCACATAGGTTTGATAGCATAGTTGGGATGTAGAGTAGCTAGCACATTGGTTTGATAGTAGCATAGGTGGGATGTACAGTAGCTATCACATAGGTTTGATAGTAGCATAGATGGGATGTACAGTAGCTATCACATAGGTTTGATAGCATAGTTGGGATGTACAGTAGCTAGCACATTGGTTTGATAGTAGCATAGATGGGATGTACAGTAGCTAGCACATAGGTTTGATAGCATAGTTGGGTAGTACAGTAGCTAGCACATTGGTTTGATAGTAGCATAGTTGGGATGTACAGTAGCTAGCACATTGGTTTGATAGTAGCATAGTTGGAATGTACAGTAGCTAGCACATTGGTTTGATAGTAGCATAACTGGGATGTACAGTAGCTAGCACATTGGTTTGATAGTAGCATAGTTGGGATGTACATTAGCTAGCACATTGGTTTGATAGTAGCATAGTTGGGATGGACAGTAGCTAGCACATTGGTTTGATGGTAGCATAGTTGGGATGTACATTAGCTAGCACATTGGTTTGATAGTAGCATAGTTGGGATGGACAGTAGCTAGCATATTGGTTTGATAGTAGCATAGTTGGGATGTACAGTAGCTAGCACATTGGTTTGATAGTAGCATAGTTGGGATGGACAGTAGCTAGCACATAGGTTTGATAGCATAGTTGGGATGTACAGTAGCTAGCACATTGGGTTGATAGTAGCATAGTTGGGATGTACATTAGCTAGCACATTGGTTTGATAGTAGCATAGCTGGGATGTACAGTAGCTAGCACATTGGTTTGATAGTAGCATAGTTGGGATGGACAGTAGCTAGCATATTGGTTTGATAGTAGCATAGTTGGGATGTACAGTAGCTAGCACATTGGGCTGATAGTAGCATAGTTGGGATGTACAGTAGCTAGCACATAGGTTTGATAGCAGAGTTGGGATGTACAGTAGCTAGCACATTGGTTTGATAGTAGCATAGTTGGGATGTACAGTAGCTAGCACATTGGTTTGATAGTAGCATAGTTGGGATGGACAGTAGCTAGCACATAGGTTTGATAGCATAGTTGGGATGTACAGTAGCTAGCACATTGGTTTGATAGTAGCATAGATGGGATGGACAGTAGCTAGCACATAGGTTTGATAGCATAGTTGGGATGTACAGTAGCTAGCACATTGGTTTGATAGTAGCATAGTTGGGATAGACAGTAGCTAGCACATTGGCTTGATAGTAGCATAGTTGGGATGTACAGTAGCTAGCACATTGGTTTGATAGTAGCATAGCTGGGATGTACAGTATCTAGCACATTGGTTTGATAGTAGCATAGTTGGGATGGACAGTAGCTAGCACATTGGTTTGATAGTAGCAGAGTTGGGATGGACAGTAGCTAGCACATTGGTTTGATAGTAGCATAGTTGGGATGTACATTAGCTAGCACATTGGTTTGATAGTAGCATAGTTGGGATGGACAGTAGCTAGCACATTGGTTTGATGGTAGCATAGTTGGGATGTACATTAGCTAGCACATTGGTTTGATAGTAGCATAGTTGGGATGGACAGTAGCTAGCATATTGGTTTGATAGTAGCATAGTTGGGATGTACAGTAGCTAGCACATTGGTCTGATAGTAGCATAGTTGGGATGTACAGTAGCTAGCACATTGGTTTGATAGTAGCATAGTTGGGATGGACAGTAGCTAGCACATAGGTTTGATAGCATAGTTGGGATGTACAGTAGCTAGCACATTGGTTTGATAGTAGCATAGTTGGGATGTACATTAGCTAGCACATTGGTTTGATAGTAGCATAGTTGGGATGGACAGTAGCTAGCACATTGGTTTGATGGTAGCATAGTTGGGATGTACATTAGCTAGCACATTGGTTTGATAGTAGCATAGTTGGGATGGACAGTAGTTAGCACATAGGTTTGATAGCAGAGTTGGGATGTACAGTATCTAGCACATTGGTTTGATAGTAGCATAGGTGGGATGTATAGTAGCTAGCACATAGGTTTGATAGCATAGTTGGGATGTAGAGTAGCTAGCACATTGGTTTGATAGTAGCATAGGTGGGATGTACAGTAGCTATCACATAGGTTTGATAGTAGCATAGATGGGATGTACAGTAGCTATCACATAGGTTTGATAGCATAGTTGGGATGTACAGTAGCTAGCACATTGGTTTGATAGTAGCATAGATGGGATGTACAGTAGCTAGCACATAGGTTTGATAGCATAGTTGGGTAGTACAGTAGCTAGCACATTGGTTTGATAGTAGCATAGTTGGGATGTACAGTAGCTAGCACATTGGTTTGATAGTAGCATAGTTGGAATGTACAGTAGCTAGCACATTGGTTTGATAGTAGCATAACTGGGATGTACAGTAGCTAGCACATTGGTTTGATAGTAGCATAGTTGGGATGTACATTAGCTAGCACATTGGTTTGATAGTAGCATAGTTGGGATGGACAGTAGCTAGCACATTGGTTTGATGGTAGCATAGTTGGGATGTACATTAGCTAGCACATTGGTTTGATAGTAGCATAGTTGGGATGGACAGTAGCTAGCATATTGGTTTGATAGTAGCATAGTTGGGATGTACAGTAGCTAGCACATTGGTTTGATAGTAGCATAGTTGGGATGGACAGTAGCTAGCACATAGGTTTGATAGCATAGTTGGGATGTACAGTAGCTAGCACATTGGGTTGATAGTAGCATAGTTGGGATGTACATTAGCTAGCACATTGGTTTGATAGTAGCATAGTTGGGATGTACATTAGCTAGCACATTGGTTTGATAGTAGCATAGTTGGGATGGACAGTAGCTAGCACATTGGTTTGATGGTAGCATAGTTGGGATGTACATTAGCTAGCACATTGGTTTGATAGTAGCATAGTTGGGATGGACAGTAGCTAGCACATAGGTTTGATAGCAGAGTTGGGATGTACAGTAGCTAGCACATTGGTTTGATAGTAGCATAGTTGGGATGTATAGTAGCTAGCACATTGGTTTGATAGTAGCATAGCTGGGATGTACAGTAGCTAGCACATTGGTTTGATAGTAGCATAGTTGGGATGGACAGTAGCTAGCACATTGGTTTGACAGTAGCATAGTTGGGATGTACAGTAGCTAGCACATTGGTTTGATAGTAGCATAGTTGGGATGTACAGTATCTAGCACATTGGTTTGATAGTAGAATAGCTGGGATGTACAGTAGCTAGCACATTGGTTTGATAGCATAGTTGGGATGGACAGTAGCTAGCACATTGGTTTGATAGTAGCATAGTTGGGATAGACAGTAGCTAGCACATTGGTTTGATAGTAGCATCGTTGGGATGTACAGTAGCTAGTACATTGGTTTGATAGTAGCATAGTTGGGATGTACAGTTGCTAGCACATTGGTTTGATAGTAGCATAGTTGGGATGTACAGTAGCTAGCAAATTGGTTTGTTAGTAGCATAGTTGGGATGGACAGTAGCTAGCACATTGGTTTGACAGTAGCATAGTTGGGATGTACAGTAGCTAGCACATTGGTTTGATAGTAGCATAGTTGGGATGTACAGTAGCTAGCACATTGGTTTGTTAGTAGCATAGTTGGGATGTACAGTAGCTAGCACATTGGTTTGATAGTAGCATAGTTGGGATAGACAGTAGCTAGCACATTGGTTTGATAGTAGCATAGTTGGGATAGACAGTGGCTAGCACATTGGTTTGATAGTAGCATAGTTGGGATGTACAGTAGCTAGCACATTGGTTTGATAGTAGTATAGCTGGGATGTACAGTAGCTAGTACATTGGTTTGATAGTAGCATAGTTGGGATGTACAGTTGCTAGCACATTGGTTTGATAGTAGCATAGTTGGGAAGTACAGTAGCTAGTACAGTGGTTTGATAGTAGCATATTTGGGATGTACAGTAGCTAGCACATTGGTTTGATAGTAGCATAGTTGGGATGTACAGTAGCTAGCACATTGGTTTGATAGTAGCATAGTTGGGATGGACAGTAGCTAGCCTATTGGTTTGATAGTAGCATAGTTGGGATGTACAGTAGCTAGCACATTGGTTTGATAGTAGCATAGATGGGATGGACAGTAGCTAGCACATAGGTTTGATAGCATAGTTGGGATGTACAGTAGCTAGCACATTGGTTTGATAGTAGAATAGCTGGGATGTACAGTAGCTAGCACATTTGTTTGATAGTAGCATAGTTGGGATGTACAGTAGCTAGCACATTGGTTTGATAGTAGCATAGCTGGGATGTACAGTAGCTAGCACATTGGTTTGATAGTAGCATAGTTGGGATGGACAGTAGCTAGCATATTGGTTTGATAGTAGCATAGTTGGGATGTACAGTAGCTAGCACATTGGGCTGATGGTAGCATAGTTGGGATGTACAGTAGCTAGCACATAGGTTTGATAGCAGAGTTGGGATGTACAGTAGCTAGCACATTGGTTTGATAGTAGCATAGTTGGGATGTACAGTAGCTAGCACATTGGTTTGATAGAAGCATAGTTGGGATGGACAGTAGCTAGCACATTGGTTTGATAGCATAGTTGGGATGTACAGTAGCTAGCACATTGGTTTGATAGTAGCATAGATGGGATGGACAGTAGCTAGCACATAGGTTTGATAGCATAGTTGGGATGTACAGTAGCTAGCACATTGGTTTGATAGTAGCATAGTTGGGATAGACAGTAGCTAGCACATTGGCTTGATAGTAGCATAGTTGGGATGTACAGTAGCTAGCACATTGGTTTGATAGTAGCATAGCTGGGATGTACAGTATCTAGCACATTGGTTTGATAGTAGCATAGTTGGGATGGACAGTAGCTTGCACATTGGTTTGATAGTAGCATAGTTGGGATGGACAGTAGCTAGCACATTGGTCTGATAGTAGCATAGTTGGGATGTACAGTAGCTAGCACATTGGTTTGATAGTAGCATAGCTGGGATGTACAGTAGCTAGCACATTGGTTTGATAGTAGCATAGCTGGGATGTACAGTAGCTAGCACATTGGTTTGATAGTAGCAGAGTTGGGATGGACAGTAGCTAGCACATTGGTTTGATAGCATAGTTGGGATGGACAGTAGCTAGCACATTGGTTTGATAGTAGCATAGTTGGGATAGACAGTAGTTAGCACATTGGTTTGATGGTAGCATAGTTGGGATGTACATTAGCTAGCACATTGGTTTGATAGTAGCATAGTTGGGATGGACAGTAGCTAGCATATTGGTTTGATAGTAGCATAGTTGGGATGTACAGTAGCTAGCACATTGGTCTGATAGTAGCATAGTTGGGATGTACAGTAGCTAGCACATTGGTTTGATAGTAGCATAGTTGGGATGGACAGTAGCTAGCACATAGGTTTGATAGCATAGTTGGGATGTACAGTAGCTAGCACATAGGTTTGATAGCATAGTTGGGATGTACAGTAGCTAGCACATTGGTTTGATAGTAGCATAGTTGGGATGTACATTAGCTAGCACATTGGTTTGATAGTAGCATAGTTGGGATGGACAGTAGCTAGCACATTGGTTTGATGGTAGCATAGTTGGGATAGACAGTAGCTAGCACATTGGCTTGATAGTAGCATAGTTGGGATGTACAGTAGCTAGCACATTGGTTTGATAGTAGCATAGCTGGGATGTACAGTATCTAGCACATTGGTTTGATAGTAGCATAGTTGGGATGGACAGTAGCTTGCACATTGGTTTGATAGTAGCATAGTTGGGATGGACAGTAGCTAGCACATTGGTCTGATAGTAGCATAGTTGGGATGTACAGTAGCTAGCACATTGGTTTGATAGTAGCATAGCTGGGATGTACAGTAGCTAGCACATTGGTTTGATAGTAGCATAGCTGGGATGTACAGTAGCTAGCACATTGGTTTGATAGTAGCAGAGTTGGGATGGACAGTAGCTAGCACATTGGTTTGATAGCATAGTTGGGATGGACAGTAGCTAGCACATTGGTTTGATAGTAGCATAGTTGGGATAGACAGTAGTTAGCACATTGGTTTGATGGTAGCATAGTTGGGATGTACATTAGCTAGCACATTGGTTTGATAGTAGCATAGTTGGGATGGACAGTAGCTAGCATATTGGTTTGATAGTAGCATAGTTGGGATGTACAGTAGCTAGCACATTGGTCTGATAGTAGCATAGTTGGGATGTACAGTAGCTAGCACATTGGTTTGATAGTAGCATAGTTGGGATGGACAGTAGCTAGCACATAGGTTTGATAGCATAGTTGGGATGTACAGTAGCTAGCACATAGGTTTGATAGCATAGTTGGGATGTACAGTAGCTAGCACATTGGTTTGATAGTAGCATAGTTGGGATGTACATTAGCTAGCACATTGGTTTGATAGTAGCATAGTTGGGATGGACAGTAGCTAGCACATTGGTTTGATGGTAGCATAGTTGGGATGTACATTAGCTAGCACATTGGTTTGATAGTAGCATAGTTGGGATGTACAGTAGCTAGCACATTGGTTTGATAGTAGCATAGCTGGGATGTACAGTATCTAGCACATTGGTTTGATAGTAGCATAGTTGGGATGGACAGTAGCTTGCACATTGGTTTGATAGTAGCATAGTTGGGATGGACAGTAGCTAGCACATTGGTCTGATAGTAGCATAGTTGGGATGTACAGTAGCTAGCACATTGGTTTGATAGTAGCATAGCTGGGATGTACAGTAGCTAGCACATTGGTTTGATAGTAGCATAGCTGGGATGTACAGTAGCTAGCACATTGGTTTGATAGTAGCAGAGTTGGGATGGACAGTAGCTAGCACATTGGTTTGATAGCATAGTTGGGATGGACAGTAGCTAGCACATTGGTTTGATAGTAGCATAGTTGGGATAGACAGTAGTTAGCACATTGGTTTGATGGTAGCATAGTTGGGATGTACATTAGCTAGCACATTGGTTTGATAGTAGCATAGTTGGGATGGACAGTAGCTAGCATATTGGTTTGATAGTAGCATAGTTGGGATGTACAGTAGCTAGCACATTGGTCTGATAGTAGCATAGTTGGGATGTACAGTAGCTAGCACATTGGTTTGATAGTAGCATAGTTGGGATGGACAGTAGCTAGCACATAGGTTTGATAGCATAGTTGGGATGTACAGTAGCTAGCACATAGGTTTGATAGCATAGTTGGGATGTACAGTAGCTAGCACATTGGTTTGATAGTAGCATAGTTGGGATGTACATTAGCTAGCACATTGGTTTGATAGTAGCATAGTTGGGATGGACAGTAGCTAGCACATTGGTTTGATGGTAGCATAGTTGGGATGTACATTAGCTAGCACATTGGTTTGATAGTAGCATAGTTGGGATGGACAGTAGCTAGCACATAGGTTTGATAGCATAGTTGGGATGTAGAGTAGCTAGCACATTGGTTTGATAGTAGCATAGATGGGATGTACAGTAGCTAGCACATAGGTTTGATAGCATAGTTGGGATGTACAGTAGCTAGCACATTGGTTTGATAGTAGCATAGATGGGATGTACAGTAGCTAGCACATAGGTTTGATAGCATAGTTGGGTAGTACAGTAGCTAGCACATTGGTTTGATAGTAGCATAGTTGGGATAGACAGTAGCTAGCACATTGGTTTGATGGTAGCATAGTTGGGATGTACATTAGCTAGCACATTGGTTTGATAGTAGCATAGTTGGGATGGACAGTAGCTAGCATATTGGTTTGATAGTAGCATAGTTGGGATGTACAGTAGCTAGCACATTGGTCTGATAGTAGCATAGTTGGGATGTACAGTAGCTAGCACATTGGTTTGATAGTAGCATAGTTGGGATGGACAGTAGCTAGCACATAGGTTTGATAGCATAGTTGGGATGTACAGTAGCTAGCACATTGGTTTGATAGTAGCATAGATGGGATGTACAGTAGCTAGCACATAGGTTTGATAGCATAGTTGGGATGTACAGTAGCTAGCACATTGGTTTGATAGTAGCATAGATGGGATGTACAGTAGCTAGCACATAGGTTTGATAGCATAGTTGGGTAGTACAGTAGCTAGCACATTGGTTTGATAGTAGCATAGTTGGGATAGACAGTAGCTAGCACATTGGTTTGATGGTAGCATAGTTGGGATGTACATTAGCTAGCACATTGGTTTGATAGTAGCATAGTTGGGATGGACAGTAGCTAGCATATTGGTTTGATAGTAGCATAGTTGGGATGTACAGTAGCTAGCACATTGGTCTGATAGTAGCATAGTTGGGATGTACAGTAGCTAGCACATTGGTTTGATAGTAGCATAGTTGGGATGGACAGTAGCTAGCACATAGGTTTGATAGCATAGTTGGGATGTACAGTAGCTAGCACATAGGTTTGATAGCATAGTTGGGATGTACAGTAGCTAGCACATTGGTTTGATAGTAGCATAGTTGGGATGTACATTAGCTAGCACATTGGTTTGATAGTAGCATAGTTGGGATGGACAGTAGCTAGCACATTGGTTTGATGGTAGCATAGTTGGGATGTACATTAGCTAGCACATTGGTTTGATAGTAGCATAGTTGGGATGGACAGTAGCTAGCACATAGGTTTGATAGCATAGTTGGGATGTAGAGTAGCTAGCACATTGGTTTGATAGTAGCATAGATGGGATGTACAGTAGCTAGCACATAGGTTTGATAGCATAGTTGGGATGTACAGTAGCTAGCACATTGGTTTGATAGTAGCATAGATGGGATGTACAGTAGCTAGCACATAGGTTTGATAGCATAGTTGGGTAGTACAGTAGCTAGCACATTGGTTTGATAGTAGCATAGTTGGGATAGACAGTAGCTAGCACATTGGTTTGATGGTAGCATAGTTGGGATGTACATTAGCTAGCACATTGGTTTGATAGTAGCATAGTTGGGATGGACAGTAGCTAGCATATTGGTTTGATAGTAGCATAGTTGGGATGTACAGTAGCTAGCACATTGGTCTGATAGTAGCATAGTTGGGATGTACAGTAGCTAGCACATTGGTTTGATAGTAGCATAGTTGGGATGGACAGTAGCTAGCACATAGGTTTGATAGCATAGTTGGGATGTACAGTAGCTAGCACATTGGTTTGATAGTAGCATAGTTGGGATGTACATTAGCTAGCACATTGGTTTGATAGTAGCATAGTTGGGATGGACAGTAGCTAGCACATTGGTTTGATGGTAGCATAGTTGGGATGTACATTAGCTAGCACATTGGTTTGATAGTAGCATAGTTGGGATGGACAGTAGCTAGCACATAGGTTTGATAGCATAGTTGGGATGTAGAGTAGCTAGCACATTGGTTTGATAGTAGCATAGATGGGATGTACAGTAGCTAGCACATAGGTTTGATAGCATAGTTGGGATGTACAGTAGCTAGCACATTGGTTTGATAGTAGCATAGATGGGATATACAGTAGCTAGCACATAGGTTTGATAGCATAGTTGGGTAGTACAGTAGCTAGCACATTGGTTTGATAGTAGCATAGTTGGGATAGACAGTAGCTAGCACATTGGTTTGATGGTAGCATAGTTGGGATGTACATTAGCTAGCACATTGGTTTGATAGTAGCATAGTTGGGATGGACAGTAGCTAGCATATTGGTTTGATAGTAGCATAGTTGGGATGTACAGTAGCTAGCACATTGGTCTGATAGTAGCATAGTTGGGATGTACAGTAGCTAGCACATTGGTTTGATAGTAGCATAGTTGGGATGGACAGTAGCTAGCACATAGGTTTGATAGCATAGTTGGGATGTACAGTAGCTAGCACATTGGTTTGATAGTAGCATAGTTGGGATGTACATTAGCTAGCACATTGGTTTGATAGTAGCATAGTTGGGATGGACAGTAGCTAGCACATTGGTTTGATGGTAGCATAGTTGGGATGTACATTAGCTAGCACATTGGTTTGATAGTAGCATAGTTGGGATGGACAGTAGCTAGCACATAGGTTTGATAGCATAGTTGGGATGTAGAGTAGCTAGCACATTGGTTTGATAGTAGCATAGATGGGATGTACAGTAGCTAGCACATAGGTTTGATAGCATAGTTGGGATGTACAGTAGCTAGCACATTGGTTTGATAGTAGCATAGATGGGATGTACAGTAGCTAGCACATAGGTTTGATAGCATAGTTGGGTAGTACTGTAGCTAGCACATTGGTTTGATAGTAGCATAGTTGGGATGTACAGTAGCTAGCACATTGGTTTGATAGTAGCATAGTTGGGATGTACATTAGCTAGCACATTGGTTTGATAGTAGCATAGTTGGGATGGACAGTAGCTAGCACATTGGTTTGATGGTAGCATAGTTGGGATGTACATTAGCTAGGACATTGGTTTGATAGTAGCATAGTTGGGATGGACAGTAGCTAGCACATAGGTTTGATAGCATAGTTGGGATGTAGAGTAGCTAGCACATTGGTTTGATAGTAGCATAGATGGGATGTACAGTAGCTAGCACATAGGTTTGATAGCATAGTTGGGATGTACAGTAGCTAGCACATTGGTTTGATAGTAGCATAGATGGGATGTACAGTAGCTAGCACATAGGTTTGATAGCATAGTTGGGTAGTACAGTAGCTAGCACATTGGTTTGATAGTAGCATAGTTGGGATAGACAGTAGCTAGCACATTGGTTTGATGGTAGCATAGTTGGGATGTACATTAGCTAGCACATTGGTTTGATAGTAGCATAGTTGGGATGGACAGTAGCTAGCATATTGGTTTGATAGTAGCATAGTTGGGATGTACAGTAGCTAGCACATTGGTCTGATAGTAGCATAGTTGGGATGTACAGTAGCTAGCACATTGGTTTGATAGTAGCATAGTTGGGATGGACAGTAGCTAGCACATAGGTTTGATAGCATAGTTGGGATGTACAGTAGCTAGCACATTGGTTTGATAGTAGCATAGTTGGGATGTACATTAGCTAGCACATTGGTTTGATAGTAGCATAGTTGGGATGGACAGTAGCTAGCACATTGGTTTGATGGTAGCATAGTTGGGATGTACATTAGCTAGCACATTGGTTTGATAGTAGCATAGTTGGGATGGACAGTAGCTAGCACATAGGTTTGATAGCATAGTTGGGATGTAGAGTAGCTAGCACATTGGTTTGATAGTAGCATAGATGGGATGTACAGTAGCTAGCACATAGGTTTGATAGCATAGTTGGGATGTACAGTAGCTAGCACATTGGTTTGATAGTAGCATAGATGGGATGTACAGTAGCTAGCACATAGGTTTGATAGCATAGTTGGGTAGTACTGTAGCTAGCACATTGGTTTGATAGTAGCATAGTTGGGATGTACAGTAGCTAGCACATTGGTTTGATAGTAGCATAGTTGGAATGTACAGTAGCTAGCACATAGGTTTGATAGCATAGTTGGGATGTACAGTAGCTAGCACATTGGTTTGATAGTAGCATAGTTGGGATGTACAGTAGCTAGCCTATTGGTTTGATAGTAGCATAGTTGGGATGGACAGTAGCTAGCACATTGGTTTGATGGTAGCATAGTTGGGATGTACATTAGCTAGCACATTGGTTTGATAGTAGCATAGTTGGGATGGACAGTAGCTAGCACATAGGTTTGATAGCAGAGTTGGGATGTACAGTAGCTAGCACATTGGTTTGATAGTAGCATAGTTGGGATGTATAGTAGCTAGCACATTGGTTTGATAGTAGCATAGCTGGGATGTACAGTAGCTAGCACATTGGTTTGATAGTAGCATAGTTGGGATGGACAGTAGCTAGCACATTGGTTTAACAGTAGCATAGTTGGGATGTACAGTAGCTAGCACATTGGTTTGATAGTAGCATAGTTGGGATGTACAGTAGCTAGCACATTGGTTTGTTAGTAGCATAGTTGGGATGTACAGTAGCTAGCACATTGGTTTGATAGTAGAATAGTTGGGATAGACAGTAGCTAGCACATTGGTTTGATAGTAGCATAGTTGGGATAGACAGTAGCTAGCACATTGGTTTGATAGTAGCATAGTTGGGATGTACAGTAGCTAGCACATTGGTTTGATAGTAGCATAGCTGGGATGTACAGTAGCTAGTACATTGGTTTGATAGTAGCATAGTTGGGATGTACAGTTGCTAGCACATTGGTTTGATAGTAGCATAGTTGGGAAGTACAGTAGCTAGTACATTGGTTTGATAGTAGCATAGTTGGGATGTACAGTAGCTAGCACATTGGTTTGATAGTAGCATAGTTGGGATAGACAGTAGCTAGCACATTGGTTTGATAGTAGCATAGTTGGGATGTACAGTAGCTAGCCTATTGGTTTGATAGTAGAATAGCTGGGATGTACAGTAGCTAGCACATTGGTTTGATAGTAGCATAGTTGGGATGTACAGTAGCTAGCACATTGGTTTGATAGTAGCATAGATGGGATGTACAGTAGCTAGCACATAGGTTTGATAGCATAGTTGGGTAGTACAGTAGCTAGCACATTGGTTTGATAGTAGCATAGTTGGGATGTACAGTAGCTAGCACATTGGTTTGATAGTAGCATAGTTGGGATGGACAGAAGCTAGCACATAGGTTTGATAGCATAGTTGGGATGTACAGTAGCTAGCACATTGGTTTGATAGTAGCATAGTTGGGATGTACATTAGCTAGCACATTGGTTTGATAGTAGCATAGATGGGATGGACAGTAGCTAGCACATAGGTTTGATAGCATAGTTGGGATGTACAGTAGCTAGCACATTGGTTTGATAGTAGCATAGTTGGGATAGACAGTAGCTAGCACATTGGTTTGATAGTAGCATAGTTGGGATAGACAGTAGCTAGCACATTGGTTTGATAGTAGCATAGTTGGGATGTACAGTAGCTAGCCTATTGGTTTGATAGTAGAATAGCTGGGATGTACAGTAGCTAGCACATTGGTTTGATAGTAGCATAGCTGGGATGTACAGTAGCTAGCACATTGGTTTGATAGTAGCATAGTTGGGATGGACAGTAGCTAGCATATTGGTTTGATAGTAGCATAGTTGGGATGGACAGTAGCTAGCATATTGGTTTGATAGTAGCATAGTTGGGATGTACAGTAGCTAGCCTATTGGTTTGATAGTAGCATAGTTGGGATGTACAGTAGCTAGCACATTGGTTTGATAGTAGCATAGCTGGGATGTACAGTAGCTAGCACATTGGTTTGATAGTAGCATAGTTGGGATGGACAGTAGCTAGCATATTGGTTTGATAGTAGCATAGTTGGGATGTACAGTAGCTAGCACATTGGGCTGATGGTAGCATAGTTGGGATGTACAGTAGCTAGCACATTGGTTTGATAGCATAGTTGGGATGTACAGTAGCTAGCACATTGGTTTGATAGTAGCATAGATGGGATGGACAGTAGCTAGCACATAGGTTTGATAGCATAGTTGGGATGTACAGTAGCTAGCACATTGGTTTGATAGTAGCATAGTTGGGATAGACAGTAGCTAGCACATTGGCTTGATAGTAGCATAGTTGGGATGTACAGTAGCTAGCACATTGGTTTGATAGTAGCATAGCTGGGATGTACAGTATCTAGCACATTGGTTTGATAGTAGCATAGTTGGGATGGACAGTAGCTAGCACATTGGTTTGATAGTAGCATAGTTGGGATGGACAGTAGCTAGCACATTGGTCTGATAGTAGCATAGTTGGGATGTACAGTAGCTAGCACATTGGTTTGATAGTAGCATAGCTGGGATGTACAGTAGCTAGCACATTGGTTTGATAGTAGCATAGTTGGGATGTACAGTAGCTAGCACATTGGTTTGATAGTAGCAGAGTTGGGATGGACAGTAGCTAGCACATTGGTTTGATAGCATAGTTGGGATGGACAGTAGCTAGCACATTGGTTTGATAGTAGCATAGTTGGGATAGACAGTAGCTAGCACATTGGTTTGATGGTAGCATAGTTGGGATGTACATTAGCTAGCACATTGGTTTGATAGTAGCATAGTTGGGATGGACAGTAGCTAGCACATTGGTTTGATAGTAGCATAGTTGGGATGGACAGTAGCTAGCACATAGGTTTGATAGCATAGTTGGGATGTACAGTAGCTAGCACATAGGTTTGATAGCATAGTTGGGATGTACAGTAGCTAGCACATTGGTTTGATAGTAGCATAGTTGGGATGTACATTAGCTAGCACATTGGTTTGATAGTAGCATAGTTGGGATGTACAGTATCTAGCACATTGGTTTGATAGTAGAATAGCTGGGATGTACAGTAGCTAGCACATTGGTTTGATAGCATAGTTGGGATGGACAGTAGCTAGCACATTGGTTTGATAGTAGCATAGTTGGGATAGACAGTAGCTAGCACATTGGTTTGATAGTAGCATCGTTGGGATGTACAGTAGCTAGTACATTGGTTTGATAGTAGCATAGTTGGGATGTACAGTTGCTAGCACATTGGTTTGATAGTAGCATAGTTGGGATGTACAGTAGCTAGCACATTGGTTTGTTAGTAGCATAGTTGGGATGGACAGTAGCTAGCACATTGGTTTGACAGTAGCATAGTTTGGATGTACAGTAGCTAGCACATTGGTTTGATAGTAGCATAGTTGGGATGTACAGTAGCTAGCACATTGGTTTGTTAGTAGCATAGTTGGGATGTACAGTAGCTAGCACATTGGTTTGATAGTAGCATAGTTGGGATAGACAGTAGCTAGCACATTGGTTTGATAGTAGCATAGTTGGGATAGACAGTGGCTAGCAAATTGGTTTGATAGTAGCATAGTTGGGATGTACAGTAGCTAGCACATTGGTTTGATAGTAGCATAGCTGGGATGTACAGTAGCTAGTACATTGGTTTGATAGTAGCATAGTTGGGATGTACAGTTGCTAGCACATTGGTTTGATAGTAGCATAGTTGGGAAGTACAGTAGCTAGTACATTGGTTTGATAGTAGCATAGTTGGGATGTACAGTAGCTAGCACATTGGTTTGATAGTAGCATAGTTGGGATGTACAGTAGCTAGCACATTGGTTTGATAGTAGCATAGTTGGGATGGACAGTAGCTAGCCTATTGGTTTGATAGCATAGTTGGGATGTACAGTAGCTAGCACATTGGTTTGATAGTAGCATAGATGGGATGGACAGTAGCTAGCACATAGGTTTGATAGCATAGTTGGGATGTACAGTAGCTAGCACATTGGTTTGATAGTAGCATAGTTGGGATGTACAGTAGCTAGCACATTGGTTTGATAGAAGCATAGTTGGGATGGACAGTAGCTAGCACATTGGTTTGATAGCATAGTTGGGATGTACAGTAGCTAGCACATTGGTTTGATAGTAGCATAGATGGGATGGACAGTAGCTAGCACATAGGTTTGATAGCATAGTTGGGATGTACAGTAGCTAGCACATTGGTTTGATAGTAGCATAGTTGGGATAGACAGTAGCTAGCACATTGGCTTGATAGTAGCATAGTTGGGATGTACAGTAGCTAGCACATTGGTTTGATAGTAGCATAGCTGGGATGTACAGTATCTAGCACATTGGTTTGATAGTAGCATAGTTGGGATGGACAGTAGCTAGCACATTGGTTTGATAGTAGCATTGTTGGGATGGACAGTAGCTAGCACATTGGTCTGATAGTAGCATAGTTGGGATGTACAGTAGCTAGCACATTGGTTTGATAGTAGCATAGCTGGGATGTACAGTAGCTAGCACATTGGTTTGATAGTAGCATAGCTGGGATGTACAGTAGCTAGCACATTGGTTTGATAGTAGCAGAGTTGGGATGGACAGTAGCTAGCACATTGGTTTGATAGCATAGTTGGGATGGACAGTAGCTAGCACATTGGTTTGATAGTAGCATAGTTGGGATAGACAGTAGCTAGCACATTGGTTTGATGGTAGCATAGTTGGGATGTACATTAGCTAGCACATTGGTTTGATAGTAGCATAGTTGGGATGGACAGTAGCTAGCATATTGGTTTGATAGTAGCATAGTTGGGATGTACAGTAGCTAGCACATTGGTCTGATAGTAGCATAGTTGGGATGTACAGTAGCTAGCACATTGGTTTGATAGTAGCATAGTTGGGATGGACAGTAGCTAGCACATAGGTTTGATAGCATAGTTGGGATGTACAGTAGCTAGCACATAGGTTTGATAGCATAGTTGGGATGTACAGTAGCTAGCACATTGGTTTGATAGTAGCATAGTTGGGATGTACATTAGCTAGCACATTGGTTTGATAGTAGCATAGTTGGGATGGACAGTAGCTAGCACATTGGTTTGATGGTAGCATAGTTGGGATGTACATTAGCTAGCACATTGGTTTGATAGTAGCATAGTTGGGATGTACAGTAGCTAGCACATAGGTTTGATAGCATAGTTGGGATAGACAGTAGCTAGCACATTGGTTTGATAGTAGCATAGTTGGGATAGACAGTAGCTAGCACATTGGTTTGATAGTAGCATAGTTGGGATGTACAGTAGCTAGCACATTGGTTTGATAGTAGCATAGCTGGGATGTACAGTAGCTAGTACATTGGTTTGATAGTAGCATAGTTGGGATGTACAGTTGCTAGCACATTGGTTTGATAGTAGCATAGTTGGGAAGTACAGTAGCTAGTACATTGGTTTGATAGTAGCATAGTTGGGATGTACAGTAGCTAGCACATTGGTTTGATAGTAGCATAGTTGGGATACACAGTAGCTAGCACATTGGTTTGATAGTAGCATAGTTGGGATGTACAGTAGCTAGCCTATTGGTTTGATAGTAGAATAGCTGGGATGTACAGTAGCTAGCACATTGGTTTGATAGTAGCATAGTTGGGATGTACAGTAGCTAGCACATTGGTTTGATAGTAGCATAGATGGGATGTACAGTAGCTAGCACATAGGTTTGATAGCATAGTTGGGTAGTACAGTAGCTAGCACATTGGTTTGATAGTAGCATAGTTGGGATGTACAGTAGCTAGCACATTGGTTTGATAGTAGCATAGTTGGGATGGACAGAAGCTAGCACATAGGTTTGATAGCATAGTTGGGATGTACAGTAGCTAGCACATTGGTTTGATAGTAGCATAGTTGGGATGTACATTAGCTAGCACATTGGTTTGATAGTAGCATAGATGGGATGGACAGTAGCTAGCACATAGGTTTGATAGCATAGTTGGGATGTACAGTAGCTAGCACATTGGTTTGATAGTAGCATAGTTGGGATAGACAGTAGCTAGCACATTGGTTTGATAGTAGCATAGTTGGGATAGACAGTAGCTAGCACATTGGTTTGATAGTAGCATAGTTGGGATGTACAGTAGCTAGCCTATTGGTTTGATAGTAGAATAGCTGGGATAGACAGTAGCTAGCACATTGGTTTGATAGTAGCATAGCTGGGATGTACAGTAGCTAGCACATTGGTTTGATAGTAGCATAGTTGGGATGGACAGTAGCTAGCATATTGGTTTGATAGTAGCATAGTTGGGATGGACAGTAGCTAGCATATTGGTTTGATAGTAGCATAGTTGGGATGTACAGTAGCTAGCCTATTGGTTTGATAGTAGCATAGTTGGGATGTACAGTAGCTAGCACATTGGTTTGATAGTAGCATAGCTGGGATGTACAGTAGCTAGCACATTGGTTTGATAGTAGCATAGTTGGGATGGACAGTAGCTAGCATATTGGTTTGATAGTAGCATAGTTGGGATGTACAGTAGCTAGCACATTGGGCTGATGGTAGCATAGTTGGGATGTACAGTAGCTAGCACATTGGTTTGATAGCATAGTTGGGATGTACAGTAGCTAGCACATTGGTTTGATAGTAGCATAGATGGGATGGACAGTAGCTAGCACATAGGTTTGATAGCATAGTTGGGATGTACAGTAGCTAGCACATTGGTTTGATAGTAGCATAGTTGGGATAGACAGTAGCTAGCACATTGGCTTGATAGTAGCATAGTTGGGATGTACAGTAGCTAGCACATTGGTTTGATAGTAGCATAGCTGGGATGTACAGTATCTAGCACATTGGTTTGATAGTAGCATAGTTGGGATGGACAGTAGCTAGCACATTGGTTTGATAGTAGCATAGTTGGGATGGACAGTAGCTAGCACATTGGTCTGATAGTAGCATAGTTGGGATGTACAGTAGCTAGCACATTGGTTTGATAGTAGCATAGCTGGGATGTACAGTAGCTAGCACATTGGTTTGATAGTAGCATAGTTGGGATGTACAGTAGCTAGCACATTGGTTTGATAGTAGCAGAGTTGGGATGGACAGTAGCTAGCACATTGGTTTGATAGCATAGTTGGGATGGACAGTAGCTAGCACATTGGTTTGATAGTAGCATAGTTGGGATAGACAGTAGCTAGCACATTGGTTTGATGGTAGCATAGTTGGGATGTACATTAGCTAGCACATTGGTTTGATAGTAGCATAGTTGGGATGGACAGTAGCTAGCACATTGGTTTGATAGTAGCATAGTTGGGATGGACAGTAGCTAGCACATAGGTTTGATAGCATAGTTGGGATGTACAGTAGCTAGCACATAGGTTTGATAGCATAGTTGGGATGTACAGTAGCTAGCACATTGGTTTGATAGTAGCATAGTTGGGATGTACATTAGCTAGCACATTGGTTTGATAGTAGCATAGTTGGGATGTACAGTATCTAGCACATTGGTTTGATAGTAGAATAGCTGGGATGTACAGTAGCTAGCACATTGGTTTGATAGCATAGTTGGGATGGACAGTAGCTAGCACATTGGTTTGATAGTAGCATAGTTGGGATAGACAGTAGCTAGCACATTGGTTTGATAGTAGCATCGTTGGGATGTACAGTAGCTAGTACATTGGTTTGATAGTAGCATAGTTGGGATGTACAGTTGCTAGCACATTGGTTTGATAGTAGCATAGTTGGGATGTACAGTAGCTAGCACATTGGTTTGTTAGTAGCATAGTTGGGATGGACAGTAGCTAGCACATTGGTTTGACAGTAGCATAGTTTGGATGTACAGTAGCTAGCACATTGGTTTGATAGTAGCATAGTTGGGATGTACAGTAGCTAGCACATTGGTTTGTTAGTAGCATAGTTGGGATGTACAGTAGCTAGCACATTGGTTTGATAGTAGCATAGTTGGGATAGACAGTAGCTAGCACATTGGTTTGATAGTAGCATAGTTGGGATAGACAGTGGCTAGCACATTGGTTTGATAGTAGCATAGTTGGGATGTACAGTAGCTAGCACATTGGTTTGATAGTAGCATAGCTGGGATGTACAGTAGCTAGTACATTGGTTTGATAGTAGCATAGTTGGGATGTACAGTTGCTAGCACATTGGTTTGATAGTAGCATAGTTGGGAAGTACAGTAGCTAGTACATTGGTTTGATAGTAGCATAGTTGGGATGTACAGTAGCTAGCACATTGGTTTGATAGTAGCATAGTTGGGATGTACAGTAGCTAGCACATTGGTTTGATAGTAGCATAGTTGGGATGGACAGTAGCTAGCCTATTGGTTTGATAGCATAGTTGGGATGTACAGTAGCTAGCACATTGGTTTGATAGTAGCATAGATGGGATGGACAGTAGCTAGCACATAGGTTTGATAGCATAGTTGGGATGTACAGTAGCTAGCACATTGGTTTGATAGTAGCATAGTTGGGATAGACAGTAGCTAGCACATTGGCTTGATAGTAGCATAGTTGGGATGTACAGTAGCTAGCACATTGGTTTGATAGTAGCATAGCTGGGATGTACAGTATCTAGCACATTGGTTTGATAGTAGCATAGTTGGGATGGACAGTAGCTAGCACATTGGTTTGATAGTAGCATTGTTGGGATGGACAGTAGCTAGCACATTGGTCTGATAGTAGCATAGTTGGGATGTACAGTAGCTAGCACATTGGTTTGATAGTAGCATAGCTGGGATGTACAGTAGCTAGCACATTGGTTTGATAGTAGCATAGCTGGGATGTACAGTAGCTAGCACATTGGTTTGATAGTAGCAGAGTTGGGATGGACAGTAGCTAGCACATTGGTTTGATAGCATAGTTGGGATGGACAGTAGCTAGCACATTGGTTTGATAGTAGCATAGTTGGGATAGACAGTAGCTAGCACATTGGTTTGATGGTAGCATAGTTGGGATGTACATTAGCTAGCACATTGGTTTGATAGTAGCATAGTTGGGATGGACAGTAGCTAGCATATTGGTTTGATAGTAGCATAGTTGGGATGTACAGTAGCTAGCACATTGGTCTGATAGTAGCATAGTTGGGATGTACAGTAGCTAGCACATTGGTTTGATAGTAGCATAGTTGGGATGGACAGTAGCTAGCACATAGGTTTGATAGCATAGTTGGGATGTACAGTAGCTAGCACATAGGTTTGATAGCATAGTTGGGATGTACAGTAGCTAGCACATTGGTTTGATAGTAGCATAGTTGGGATGTACATTAGCTAGCACATTGGTTTGATAGTAGCATAGTTGGGATGGACAGTAGCTAGCACATTGGTTTGATGGTAGCATAGTTGGGATGTACATTAGCTAGCACATTGGTTTGATAGTAGCATAGTTGGGATGGACAGTAGCTAGCACATAGGTTTGATAGCATAGTTGGGATGTAGAGTAGCTAGCACATTGGTTTGATAGTAGCATAGATGGGATGTACAGTAGCTAGCACATAGGTTTGATAGCATAGTTGGGATGTACAGTAGCTAGCACATTGGTTTGATAGTAGCATAGATGGGATGTACAGTAGCTAGCACATAGGTTTGATAGCATAGTCGGGTAGTACAGTAGCTAGCACATAGGTTTGATAGCATAGTTGGGTAGTACAGTAGCTAGCACATTGGTTTGATAGTAGCATAGTTGGGATAGACAGTAGCTAGCACATTGGTTTGATGGTAGCATAGTTGGGATGTACATTAGCTAGCACATTGGTTTGATAGTAGCATAGTTGGGATGGACAGTAGCTAGCATATTGGTTTGATAGTAGCATAGTTGGGATGTACAGTAGCTAGCACATTGGTCTGATAGTAGCATAGTTGGGATGTACAGTAGCTAGCACATTGGTTTGATAGTAGCATAGTTGGGATGGACAGTAGCTAGCACATAGGTTTGATAGCATAGTTGGGATGTACAGTAGCTAGCACATTGGTTTGATAGTAGCATAGTTGGGATGTACATTAGCTAGCACATTGGTTTGATAGTAGCATAGTTGGGATGGACAGTAGCTAGCACATTGGTTTGATGGTAGCATAGTTGGGATGTACATTAGCTAGCACATTGGTTTGATAGTAGCATAGTTGGGATGGACAGTAGCTAGCACATAGGTTTGATAGCATAGTTGGGATGTAGAGTAGCTAGCACATTGGTTTGATAGTAGCATAGATGGGATGTACAGTAGCTAGCACATAGGTTTGATAGCATAGTTGGGATGTACAGTAGCTAGCACATTGGTTTGATAGTAGCATAGATGGGATGTACAGTAGCTAGCACATAGGTTTGATAGCATAGTTGGGTAGTACTGTAGCTAGCACATTGGTTTGATAGTAGCATAGTTGGGATGTACAGTAGCTAGCACATTGGTTTGATAGTAGCATAGTTGGAATGTACAGTAGCTAGCACATAGGTTTGATAGCATAGTTGGGATGTACAGTAGCTAGCACATTGGTTTGATAGTAGCATAGTTGGGATGTACAGTAGCTAGCCTATTGGTTTGATAGTAGCATAGTTGGGATGGACAGTAGCTAGCACATTGGTTTGATGGTAGCATAGTTGGGATGTACATTAGCTAGCACATTGGTTTGATAGTAGCATAGTTGGGATGGACAGTAGCTAGCACATAGGTTTGATAGCAGAGTTGGGATGTACAGTAGCTAGCACATTGGTTTGATAGTAGCATAGTTGGGATGTATAGTAGCTAGCACATTGGTTTGATAGTAGCATAGCTGGGATGTACAGTAGCTAGCACATTGGTTTGATAGTAGCATAGTTGGGATGGACAGTAGCTAGCACATTGGTTTAACAGTAGCATAGTTGGGATGTACAGTAGCTAGCACATTGGTTTGATAGTAGCATAGTTGGGATGTACAGTAGCTAGCACATTGGTTTGTTAGTAGCATAGTTGGGATGTACAGTAGCTAGCACATTGGTTTGATAGTAGAATAGTTGGGATAGACAGTAGCTAGCACATTGGTTTGATAGTAGCATAGTTGGGATAGACAGTAGCTAGAACATTGGTTTGATAGTAGCATAGTTGGGATGTACAGTAGCTAGCACATTGGTTTGATAGTAGCATAGCTGGGATGTACAGTAGCTAGTACATTGGTTTGATAGTAGCATAGTTGGGATGTACAGTTGCTAGCACATTGGTTTGATAGTAGCATAGTTGGGAAGTACAGTAGCTAGTACATTGGTTTGATAGTAGCATAGTTGGGATGTACAGTAGCTAGCACATTGGTTTGATAGTAGCATAGTTGGGATAGACAGTAGCTAGCACATTGGTTTGATAGTAGCATAGTTGGGATGTACAGTAGCTAGCCTATTGGTTTGATAGTAGAATAGCTGGGATGTACAGTAGCTAGCACATTGGTTTGATAGTAGCATAGTTGGGATGTACAGTAGCTAGCACATTGGTTTGATAGTAGCATAGATGGGATGTACAGTAGCTAGCACATAGGTTTGATAGCATAGTTGGGTAGTACAGTAGCTAGCACATTGGTTTGATAGTAGCATAGTTGGGATGTACAGTAGCTAGCACATTGGTTTGATAGTAGCATAGTTGGGATGGACAGTAGCTAGCACATAGGTTTGATAGCATAGTTGGGATGTACAGTAGCTAGCACATTGGTTTGATAGTAGCATAGTTGGGATGTACATTAGCTAGCACATTGGTTTGATAGTAGCATAGATGGGATGGACAGTAGCTAGCACATAGGTTTGATAGCATAGTTGGGATGTACAGTAGCTAGCACATTGGTTTGATAGTAGCATAGTTGGGATAGACAGTAGCTAGCACATTGGTTTGATAGTAGCATAGTTGGGATAGACAGTAGCTAGCACATTGGTTTGATAGTAGCATAGTTGGGATGTACAGTAGCTAGCCTATTGGTTTGATAGTAGAATAGCTGGGATGTACAGTAGCTAGCACATTGGTTTGATAGTAGCATAGTTGGGATGTACAGTAGCTAGCACATTGGTTTGATAGTAGCATAGTTGGGATGGACAGTAGCTAGCATATTGGTTTGATAGTAGCATAGTTGGGATGTACAGTAGCTAGCACATTGGGCTGATGGTAGCATAGTTGGGATGTACAGTAGCTAGCACATTGGTTTGATAGTAGCATAGTTGGGATGTACAGTAGCTAGCACATTGGTTTGATAGTAGCATAGTTGGGATGGACAGTAGCTAGCACATTGGTTTGATAGCATAGTTGGGATGTACAGTAGCTAGCACATTGGTTTGATAGTAGCATAGATGGGATGGACAGTAGCTAGCACATAGGTTTGATAGCATAGTTGGGATGTACAGTAGCTAGCACATTGGTTTGATAGTAGCATAGTTGGGATAGACAGTAGCTAGCACATTGGCTTGATAGTAGCATAGTTGGGATGTACAGTAGCTAGCACATTGGTTTGATAGTAGCATAGCTGGGATGTACAGTATCTAGCACATTGGTTTGATAGTAGCATAGTTGGGATGGACAGTAGCTAGCACATTGGTTTGATAGTAGCATAGTTGGGATGGACAGTAGCTAGCACATTGGTCTGATAGTAGCATAGTTGGGATGTACAGTAGCTAGCACATTGGTTTGATAGTAGCATAGCTGGGATGTACAGTAGCTAGCACATTGGTTTGATAGTAGCATAGTTGGGATGTACAGTAGCTAGCACATTGGTTTGATAGTAGCAGAGTTGGGATGGACAGTAGCTAGCACATTGGTTTGATAGCATAGTTGGGATGGACAGTAGCTAGCACATTGGTTTGATAGTAGCATAGTTGGGATAGACAGTAGCTAGCACATTGGTTTGATGGTAGCATAGTTGGGATGTACATTAGCTAGCACATTGGTTTGATAGTAGCATAGTTGGGATGGACAGTAGCTAGCACATTGGTTTGATAGTAGCATAGTTGGGATGGACAGTAGCTAGCACATAGGTTTGATAGCATAGTTGGGATGTACAGTAGCTAGCACATAGGTTTGATAGCATAGTTGGGATGTACAGTAGCTAGCACATTGGTTTGATAGTAGCATAGTTGGGATAGACAGTAGCTAGCACATTGGTTTGATAGTAGCATCGTTGGGATGTACAGTAGCTAGTACATTGGTTTGATAGTAGCATAGTTGGGATGTACAGTTGCTAGCACATTGGTTTGATAGTAGCATAGTTGGGATGTACAGTAGCTAGCACATTGGTTTGTTAGTAGCATAGTTGGGATGGACAGTAGCTAGCACATTGGTTTGACAGTAGCATAGTTGGGATGTACAGTAGCTAGCACATTGGTTTGATAGTAGCATAGTTGGGATGTACAGTAGCTAGCACATTGGTTTGTTAGTAGCATAGTTGGGATGTACAGTAGCTAGCACATTGGTTTGATAGTAGCATAGTTGGGATAGACAGTAGCTAGCACATTGGTTTGATAGTAGCATAGTTGGGATAGACAGTGGCTAGCACATTGGTTTGATAGTAGCATAGTTGGGATGTACAGTAGCTAGCACATTGGTTTGATAGTAGCATAGTTGGGATGTACAGTAGCTAGTACATTGGTTTGATAGTAGCATAGTTGGGAAGTACAGTAGCTAGTACATTGGTTTGATAGTAGCATAGTTGGGATGTACAGTAGCTAGCACATTGGTTTGATAGTAGCATAGTTGGGATGTACAGTAGCTAGCACATTGGTTTGATAGTAGCATAGTTGGGATGGACAGTAGCTAGCCTATTGGTTTGATAGCATAGTTGGGATGTACAGTAGCTAGCACATTGGTTTGATAGTAGCATAGTTGGGATGGACAGTAGCTAGCCTATTGGTTTGATAGCATAGTTGGGATGTACAGTAGCTAGCACATTGGTTTGATAGTAGCATAGATGGGATGGACAGTAGCTAGCACATAGGTTTGATAGCATAGTTGGGATGTACAGTAGCTAGCACATTGGTTTGATAGTAGCATAGTTGGGATAGACAGTAGCTAGCACATTGGTTTGATAGTAGCATAGTTGGGATAGACAGTAGCTAGCACATTGGTTTGATAGTAGCATAGTTGGGATGTACAGTAGCTAGCCTATTGGTTTGATAGTAGAATAGCTGGGATGTACAGTAGCTAGCACATTGGTTTGATAGTAGCATAGTTGGGATGTACAGTAGCTAGCACATTGGTTTGATAGTAGCATAGCTGGGATGTACAGTAGCTAGCACATTGGTTTGATAGTAGCATAGTTGGGATGGACAGTAGCTAGCATATTGGTTTGATAGTAGCATAGTTGGGATGTACAGTAGCTAGCACATTGGGCTGATGGTAGCATAGTTGGGATGTACAGTAGCTAGCACATAGGTTTGATAGCAGAGTTGGGATGTACAGTAGCTAGCACATTGGTTTGATAGTAGCATAGTTGGGATGTACAGTAGCTAGCACATTGGTTTGATAGTAGCATAGTTGGGATGGACAGTAGCTAGCACATTGGTTTGATAGCATAGTTGGGATGTACAGTAGCTAGCACATTGGTTTGATAGTAGCATAGATGGGATGGACAGTAGCTAGCACATAGGTTTGATAGCATAGTTGGGATGTACAGTAGCTAGCACATTGGTTTGATAGTAGCATAGTTGGGATAGACAGTAGCTAGCACATTGGCTTGATAGTAGCATAGTTGGGATGTACAGTAGCTAGCACATTGGTTTGATAGTAGCATAGCTGGGATGTACAGTATCTAGCACATTGGTTTGATAGTAGCATAGTTGGGATGGACAGTAGCTAGCACATTGGTTTGATAGTAGCATAGTTGGGATGGACAGTAGCTAGCACATTGGTCTGATAGTAGCATAGTTGGGATGTACAGTAGCTAGCACATTGGTTTGATAGTAGCATAGCTGGGATGTACAGTAGCTAGCACATTGGTTTGATAGTAGCATAGCTGGGATGTACAGTAGCTAGCACATTGGTTTGATAGTAGCAGAGTTGGGATGGACAGTAGCTAGCACATTGGTTTGATAGCATAGTTGGGATGGACAGTAGCTAGCACATTGGTTTGATAGTAGCATAGTTGGGATAGACAGTAGCTAGCACATTGGTTTGATGGTAGCATAGTTGGGATGTACATTAGCTAGCACATTGGTTTGATAGTAGCATAGTTGGGATGGACAGTAGCTAGCATATTGGTTTGATAGTAGCATAGTTGGGATGTACAGTAGCTAGCACATTGGTCTGATAGTAGCATAGTTGGGATGTACAGTAGCTAGCACATTGGTTTGATAGTAGCATAGTTGGGATGGACAGTAGCTAGCACATAGGTTTGATAGCATAGTTGGGATGTACAGTAGCTAGAACATAGGTTTGATAGCATAGTTGGGATGTACAGTAGCTAGCACATTGGTTTGATAGTAGCATAGTTGGGATGTACATTAGCTAGCACATTGGTTTGATAGTAGCATAGTTGGGATGGACAGTAGCTAGCACATTGGTTTGATGGTAGCATAGTTGGGATGTACATTAGCTAGCACATTGGTTTGATAGTAGCATAGTTGGGATGGACAGTAGCTAGCACATAGGTTTGATAGCATAGTTGGGATGTAGAGTAGCTAGCACATTGGTTTGATAGTAGCATAGATGGGATGTACAGTAGCTAGCACATAGGTTTGATAGCATAGTTGGGATGTACAGTAGCTAGCACATTGGTTTGATAGTAGCATAGATGGGATGTACAGTAGCTAGCACATAGGTTTGATAGCATAGTTGGGTAGTACAGTAGCTAGCACATTGGTTTGATAGTAGCATAGTTGGGATAGACAGTAGCTAGCACATTGGTTTGATGGTAGCATAGTTGGGATGTACATTAGCTAGCACATTGGTTTGATAGTAGCATAGTTGGGATGGACAGTAGCTAGCATATTGGTTTGATAGTAGCATAGTTGGGATGTACAGTAGCTAGCACATTGGTCTGATAGTAGCATAGTTGGGATGTACAGTAGCTAGCACATTGGTTTGATAGTAGCATAGTTGGGATGGACAGTAGCTAGCACATAGGTTTGATAGCATAGTTGGGATGTACAGTAGCTAGCACATTGGTTTGATAGTAGCATAGTTGGGATGTACATTAGCTAGCACATTGGTTTGATAGTAGCATAGTTGGGATGGACAGTAGCTAGCACATTGGTTTGATGGTAGCATAGTTGGGATGTACATTAGCTAGCACATTGGTTTGATAGTAGCATAGTTGGGATGGACAGTAGCTAGCACATAGGTTTGATAGCATAGTTGGGATGTAGAGTAGCTAGCACATTGGTTTGATAGTAGCATAGATGGGATGTACAGTAGCTAGCACATAGGTTTGATAGCATAGTTAGGATGTACAGTAGCTAGCACATTGGTTTGATAGTAGCATAGATGGGATGTACAGTAGCTAGCACATAGGTTTGATAGCATAGTTGGGTAGTACAGTAGCTAGCACATTGGTTTGATAGTAGCATAGTTGGGATGTACAGTAGCTAGCACATTGGTTTGATAGTAGCATAGTTGGAATGTACAGTAGCTAGCACATAGGTTTGATAGCATAGTTGGGATGTACAGTAGCTAGCACATTGGTTTGATAGTAGCATAGTTGGGATGTACAGTAGCTAGCCTATTGGTTTGATAGTAGCATAGTTGGGATGGACAGTAGCTAGCACATTGGTTTGATGGTAGCATAGTTGGGATGTACATTAGCTAGCACATTGGTTTGATAGTAGCATAGTTGGGATGGACAGTAGCTAGCACATAGGTTTGATAGCAGAGTTGGGATGTACAGTAGCTAGCACATTGGTTTGATAGTAGCATAGTTGGGATGTATAGTAGCTAGCACATTGGTTTGATAGTAGCATAGCTGGGATGTACAGTAGCTAGCACATTGGTTTGATAGTAGCATAGTTGGGATGGACAGTAGCTAGCACATTGGTTTAACAGTAGCATAGTTGGGATGTACAGTAGCTAGCACATTGGTTTGATAGTAGCATAGTTGGGATGTACAGTAGCTAGCACATTGGTTTGTTAGTAGCATAGTTGGGATGTACAGTAGCTAGCACATTGGTTTGATAGTAGCATAGTTGGGATAGACAGTAGCTAGCACATTGGTTTGATAGTAGCATAGTTGGGATAGACAGTAGCTAGCACATTGGTTTGATAGTAGCATAGTTGGGATGTACAGTAGCTAGCACATTGGTTTGATAGTAGCATAGCTGGGATGTACAGTAGCTAGTACATTGGTTTGATAGTAGCATAGTTGGGATGTACAGTTGCTAGCACATTGGTTTGATAGTAGCATAGTTGGGAAGTACAGTAGCTAGTACATTGGTTTGATAGTAGCATAGTTGGGATGTACAGTAGCTAGCACATTGGTTTGATAGTAGCATAGTTGGGATAGACAGTAGCTAGCACATTGGTTTGATAGTAGCATAGTTGGGATGTACAGTAGCTAGCCTATTGGTTTGATAGTAGAATAGCTGGGATGTACAGTAGCTAGCACATTGGTTTGATAGTAGCATAGTTGGGATGTACAGTAGCTAGCACATTGGTTTGATAGTAGCATAGATGTGATGTACAGTAGCTAGCACATAGGTTTGATAGCATAGTTGGGTAGTACAGTAGCTAGCACATTGGTTTGATAGTAGCATAGTTGGGATGTACAGTAGCTAGCACATTGGTTTGATAGTAGCATAGTTGGGATGGACAGTAGCTAGCACATAGGTTTGATAGCATAGTTGGGATGTACAGTAGCTAGCACATTGGTTTGATAGTAGCATAGTTGGGATGTACATTAGCTAGCAAATTGGTTTGATAGTAGCATAGATGGGATGGACAGTAGCTAGCACATAGGTTTGATAGCATAGTTGGGATGTACAGTAGCTAGCACATTGGTTTGATAGTAGCATAGTTGGGATAGACAGTAGCTAGCACATTGGTTTGATAGTAGCATAGTTGGGATGTACAGTAGCTAGCCTATTGGTTTGATAGTAGAATAGCTGGGATGTACAGTAGCTAGCACATTGGTTTGATAGTAGCATAGTTGGGATGTACAGTAGCTAGCACATTGGTTTGATAGTAGCATAGCTGGGATGTACAGTAGCTAGCACATTGGTTTGATAGTAGCATAGTTGGGATGGACAGTAGCTAGCATATTGGTTTGATAGTAGCATAGTTGGGATGGACAGTAGCTAGCACATTGGTTTGATGGTAGCATAGTTGGGATGTACATTAGCTAGCACATTGGTTTGATAGTAGCATAGTTGGGATGGACAGTAGCTAGCACATAGGTTTGATAGCATAGTTGGGATGTAGAGTAGCTAGCACATTGGTTTGATAGTAGCATAGATGGGATGTACAGTAGCTAGCACATAGGTTTGATAGCATAGTTGGGATGTACAGTAGCTAGCACATTGGTTTGATAGTAGCATAGATGGGATGTACAGTAGCTAGCACATAGGTTTGATAGCATAGTTGGGTAGTACAGTAGCTAGCACATTGGTTTGATAGTAGCATAGTTGGGATGTACAGTAGCTAGCACATTGGTTTGATAGTAGCATAGTTGGAATGTACAGTAGCTAGCACATAGGTTTGATAGCATAGTTGGGATGTACAGTAGCTAGCACATTGGTTTGATAGTAGCATAGTTGGGATGTACAGTAGCTAGCCTATTGGTTTGATAGTAGCATAGTTGGGATGGACAGTAGCTAGCACATTGGTTTGATGGTAGCATAGTTGGGATGTACATTAGCTAGCACATTGCTTTGATAGTAGCATAGTTGGGATGGACAGTAGCTAGCACATAGGTTTGATAGCAGAGTTGGGATGTACAGTAGCTAGCACATTGGTTTGATAGTAGCATAGTTGGGATGTATAGTAGCTAGCACATTGGTTTGATAGTAGCATAGCTGGGATGTACAGTAGCTAGCACATTGGTTTGATATTAGCATAGTTGGGATGGACAGTAGCTAGCACATTGGTTTAACAGTAGCATAGTTGGGATGTACAGTAGCTAGCACATTGGTTTGATAGTAGCATAGTTGGGATGTACAGTAGCTAGCACATTGGTTTGTTAGTAGCATAGTTGGGATGTACAGTAGCTAGCACATTGGTTTGATAGTAGCATAGTTGGGATAGACAGTAGCTAGCACATTGGTTTGATAGTAGCATAGTTGGGATAGACAGTAGCTAGCACATTGGTTTGATAGTAGCATAGTTGGGATGTACAGTAGCTAGCACATTGGTTTGATAGTAGCATAGCTGGGATGTACAGTAGCTAGTACATTGGTTTGATAGTAGCATAGTTGGGATGTACAGTTGCTAGCACATTGGTTTGATAGTAGCATAGTTGGGAAGTACAGTAGCTAGTACATTGGTTTGATAGTAGCATAGTTGGGATGTACAGTAGCTAGCACATTGGTTTGATAGTAGCATAGTTGGGATAGACAGTAGCTAGCACATTGGTTTGATAGTAGCATAGTTGGGATGTACAGTAGCTAGCCTATTGGTTTGATAGTAGAATAGCTGGGATGTACAGTAGCTAGCACATTGGTTTGATAGTAGCATAGTTGGGATGTACAGTAGCTAGCACATTGGTTTGATAGTAGCATAGATGTGATGTACAGTAGCTAGCACATAGGTTTGATAGCATAGTTGGGTAGTACAGTAGCTAGCACATTGGTTTGATAGTAGCATAGTTGGGATGTACAGTAGCTAGCACATTGGTTTGATAGTAGCATAGTTGGGATGGACAGTAGCTAGCACATAGGTTTGATAGCATAGTTGGGATGTACAGTAGCTAGCACATTGGTTTGATAGTAGCATAGTTGGGATGTACATTAGCTAGCACATTGGTTTGATAGTAGCATAGATGAGATGGACAGTAGCTAGCACATAGGTTTGATAGCATAGTTGGGATGTACAGTAGCTAGCACATTGGTTTGATAATAGCATAGTTGGGATAGACAGTAGCTAGCACATTGGTTTGATAGTAGCATAGTTGGGATAGACAGTAGCTAGCACATTGGTTTGATAGTAGCATAGTTGGGATGTACAGTAGCTAGCCTATTGGTTTGATAGTAGAATAGCTGGGATGTACAGTAGCTAGCACATTGGTTTGATAGTAGCATAGTTGGGATGTACAGTAGCTAGCACATTGGTTTGATAGTAGCATAGCTGGGATGTACAGTAGCTAGCACATTGGTTTGATAGTAGCATAGTTGGGATGGACAATAGCTAGCATATTGGTTTGATAGTAGCATAGTTGGGATGTACAGTAGCTAGCACATTGGGCTGATGGTAGCATAGTTGGGATGTACAGTAGCTAGCACATAGGTTTGATAGCAGAGTTGGGATGTACAGTAGCTAGCACATTGGTTTGATAGTAGCATAGTTGGGATGTACAGTAGCTAGCACATTGGTTTGATAGTAGCATAGTTGGGATGGACAGTAGCTAGCACATTGGTTTGATAGCATAGTTGGGATGTACAGTAGCTAGCACATTGGTTTGATAGTAGCATAGATGGGATGGACAGTAGCTAGCACATAGGTTTGATAGCATAGTTGGGATGTACAGTAGCTAGCACATTGGTTTGATAGTAGCATAGCTGGGATGTACAGTAGCTAGTACATTGGTTTGATAGTAGCATAGTTGGGATGTACAGTTGCTAGCACATTGGTTTGATAGTAGCATAGTTGGGAAGTACAGTAGCTAGTACATTGGTTTGATAGTAGCATAGTTGGGATGTACAGTAGCTAGCACATTGGTTTGATAGTAGCATAGTTGGGATAGACAGTAGCTAGCACATTGGTTTGATAGTAGCATAGTTGGGATGTACAGTAGCTAGCCTATTGGTTTGATAGTAGAATAGCTGGGATGTACAGTAGCTAGCACATTGGTTTGATAGTAGCATAGTTGGGATGTACAGTAGCTAGCACATTGGTTTGATAGTAGCATAGATGTGATGTACAGTAGCTAGCACATAGGTTTGATAGCATAGTTGGGTAGTACAGTAGCTAGCACATTGGTTTGATAGTAGCATAGTTGGGATGTACAGTAGCTAGCACATTGGTTTGATAGTAGCATAGTTGGGATGGACAGTAGCTAGCACATAGGTTTGATAGCATAGTTGGGATGTACAGTAGCTAGCACATTGGTTTGATAGTAGCATAGTTGGGATGTACATTAGCTAGCACATTGGTTTGATAGTAGCATAGATGGGATGGACAGTAGCTAGCACATAGGTTTGATAGCATAGTTGGGATGTACAGTAGCTAGCACATTGGTTTGATAGTAGCATAGTTGGGATAGACAGTAGCTAGCACATTGGTTTGATAGTAGCATAGTTGGGATGTACAGTAGCTAGCCTATTGGTTTGATAGTAGAATAGCTGGGATGTACAGTAGCTAGCACATTGGTTTGATAGTAGCATAGTTGGGATGTACAGTAGCTAGCACATTGGTTTGATAGTAGCATAGCTGGGATGTACAGTAGCTAGCACATTGGTTTGATAGTAGCATAGTTGGGATGGACAGTAGCTAGCATATTGGTTTGATAGTAGCATAGTTGGGATGGACAGTAGCTAGCACATTGGTTTGATGGTAGCATAGTTGGGATGTACATTAGCTAGCACATTGGTTTGATAGTAGCATAGTTGGGATGGACAGTAGCTAGCACATAGGTTTGATAGCATAGTTGGGATGTAGAGTAGCTAGCACATTGGTTTGATAGTAGCATAGATGGGATGTACAGTAGCTAGCACATAGGTTTGATAGCATAGTTGGGATGTACAGTAGCTAGCACATTGGTTTGATAGTAGCATAGATGGGATGTACAGTAGCTAGCACATAGGTTTGATAGCATAGTTGGGTAGTACAGTAGCTAGCACATTGGTTTGATAGTAGCATAGTTGGGATGTACAGTAGCTAGCACATTGGTTTGATAGTAGCATAGTTGGAATGTACAGTAGCTAGCACATAGGTTTGATAGCATAGTTGGGATGTACAGTAGCTAGCACATTGGTTTGATAGTAGCATAGTTGGGATGTACAGTAGCTAGCCTATTGGTTTGATAGTAGCATAGTTGGGATGGACAGTAGCTAGCACATTGGTTTGACGGTAGCATAGTTGGGATGTACATTAGCTAGCACATTGGTTTGATAGTAGCATAGTTGGGATGGACAGTAGCTAGCACATAGGTTTGATAGCAGAGTTGGGATGTACAGTAGCTAGCACATTGGTTTGATAGTAGCATAGTTGGGATGTATAGTAGCTAGCACATTGGTTTGATAGTAGCATAGCTGGGATGTACAGTAGCTAGCACATTGGTTTGATAGTAGCATAGTTGGGATGGACAGTAGCTAGCACATTGGTTTAACAGTAGCATAGTTGGGATGTACAGTAGCTAGCACATTGGTTTGATAGTAGCATAGTTGGGATGTACAGTAGCTAGCACATTGGTTTGTTAGTAGCATAGTTGGGATGTACAGTAGCTAGCACATTGGTTTGATAGTAGCATAGTTGGGATAGACAGTAGCTAGCACATTGGTTTGATAGTAGCATAGTTGGGATAGACAGTAGCTAGCACATTGGTTTGATAGTAGCATAGTTGGGATGTACAGTAGCTAGCACATTGGTTTGATAGTAGCATAGCTGGGATGTACAGTAGCTAGTACATTGGTTTGATAGTAGCATAGTTGGGATGTACAGTTGCTAGCACATTGGTTTGATAGTAGCATAGTTGGGAAGTACAGTAGCTAGTACATTGGTTTGATAGTAGCATAGTTGGGATGTACAGTAGCTAGCACATTGGTTTGATAGTAGCATAGTTGGGATAGACAGTAGCTAGCACATTGGTTTGATAGTAGCATAGTTGGGATGTACAGTAGCTAGCCTATTGGTTTGATAGTAGAATAGCTGGGATGTACAGTAGCTAGCACATTGGTTTGATAGTAGCATAGTTGGGATGTACAGTAGCTAGCACATTGGTTTGATAGTAGCATAGATGTGATGTACAGTAGCTAGCACATAGGTTTGATAGCATAGTTGGGTAGTACAGTAGCTAGCACATTGGTTTGATAGTAGCATAGTTGGGATGTACAGTAGCTAGCACATTGGTTTGATAGTAGCATAGTTGGGATGGACAGTAGCTAGCACATAGGTTTGATAGCATAGTTGGGATGTACAGTAGCTAGCACATTGGTTTGATAGTAGCATAGTTGGGATGTACATTAGCTAGCACATTGGTTTGATAGTAGCATAGATGGGATGGACAGTAGCTAGCACATAGGTTTGATAGCATAGTTGGGATGTACAGTAGCTAGCACATTGGTTTGATAATAGCATAGTTGGGATAGACAGTAGCTAGCACATTGGTTTGATAGTAGCATAGTTGGGATAGACAGTAGCTAGCACATTGGTTTGATAGTAGCATAGTTGGGATGTACAGTAGCTAGCCTATTGGTTTGATAGTAGAATAGCTGGGATGTACAGTAGCTAGCACATTGGTTTGATAGTAGCATAGTTGGGATGTACAGTAGCTAGCACATTGGTTTGATAGTAGCATAGCTGGGATGTACAGTAGCTAGCACATTGGTTTGATAGTAGCATAGTTGGGATGGACAATAGCTAGCATATTGGTTTGATAGTAGCATAGTTGGGATGTACAGTAGCTAGCACATTGGGCTGATGGTAGCATAGTTGGGATGTACAGTAGCTAGCACATAGGTTTGATAGCAGAGTTGGGATGTACAGTAGCTAGCACATTGGTTTGATAGTAGCATAGTTGGGATGTACAGTAGCTAGCACATTGGTTTGATAGTAGCATAGTTGGGATGGACAGTAGCTAGCACATTGGTTTGATAGCATAGTTGGGATGTACAGTAGCTAGCACATTGGTTTGATAGTAGCATAGATGGGATGGACAGTAGCTAGCACATAGGTTTGATAGCATAGTTGGGATGTACAGTAGCTAGCACATTGGTTTGATAGTAGCATAGTTGGGATAGACAGTAGCTAGCACATTGGCTTGATAGTAGCATAGTTGGGATGTACAGTAGCTAGCACATTGGTTTGATAGTAGCATAGCTGGGATGTACAGTATCTAGCACATTGGTTTGATAGTAGCATAGTTGGGATGGACAGTAGCTAGCACATTGGTTTGATAGTAGCATAGTTGGGATGGACAGTAGCTAGCACATTGGTCTGATAGTAGCATAGTTGGGATGTACAGTAGCTAGCACATTGGTTTGATAGTAGCATAGCTGGGATGTACAGTAGCTAGCACATTGGTTTGATAGTAGCATAGTTGGGATGTACAGTAGCTAGCACATTGGTTTGATAGTAGCAGAGTTGGGATGGACAGTAGCTAGCACATTGGTTTGATAGCATAGTTGGGATGGACAGTAGCTAGCACATTGGTTTGATAGTAGCATAGTTGGGATAGACAGTAGCTAGCACATTGGTTTGATGGTAGCATAGTTGGGATGTACATTAGCTAGCACATTGGTTTGATAGTAGCATAGTTGGGATGGACAGTAGCTAGCATATTGGTTTGATATTAGCATAGTTGGGATGTACAGTAGCTAGCACATTGGTCTGATAGTAGCATAGTTGGGATGTACAGTAGCTAGCACATTGGTTTGATAGTAGCATAGTTGGGATGGACAGTAGCTAGCACATAGGTTTGATAGCATAGTTGGGATGTACAGTAGCTAGCACATTGGTTTGATAGTAGCATAGTTGGGATGTACATTAGCTAGCACATTGGTTTGATAGTAGCATAGTTGGGATGGACAGTAGCTAGCACATTGGTTTGATGGTAGCATAGTTGGGATGTACATTAGCTAGCACATTGGTTTGATAGTAGCATAGTTGGGATGGACAGTAGCTAGCACATAGGTTTGATAGCATAGTTGGGATGTAGAGTAGCTAGCACATTGGTTTGATAGTAGCATAGATGGGATGTACAGTAGCTAGCACATAGGTTTGATAGCATAGTTGGGATGTACAGTAGCTAGCACATTGGTTTGATAGTAGCATAGATGGGATGTACAGTAGCTAGCACATAGGTTTGATAGCATAGTTGGGTAGTACAGTAGCTAGCACATCGGTTTGATAGTAGCATAGTTGGGATGTACAGTAGCTAGCACATTGGTTTGATAGTAGCATAGTTGGAATGTACAGTAGCTAGCACATAGGTTTGATAGCATAGTTGGGATGTACAGTAGCTAGCACATTGGTTTGATAGTAGCATAGTTGGGATGTACAGTAGCTAGCCTATTGGTTTGATAGTAGCATAGTTGGGATGGACAGTAGCTAGCACATTGGTTTGATGGTAGCATAGTTGGGATGTACATTAGCTAGCACATTGGTTTGATAGTACTATAGTTGGGATGGACAGTAGCTAGCACATAGGTTTGATAGCAGAGTTGGGATGTACAGTAGCTAGCACATTGGTTTGATAGTAGCATAGTTGGGATGTATAGTAGCTAGCACATTGGTTTGATAGTAGCATAGCTGGGATGTACAGTAGCTAGCACATTGGTTTGATAGTAGCATAGTTGGGATGGACAGTAGCTAGCACATTGGTTTGACAGTAGCATAGTTGGGATGTACAGTAGCTAGCACATTGGTTTGATAGTAGCATAGTTGGGATGTACAGTAGCTAGCACATTGGTTTGTTAGTAGCATAGTTGGGATGTACAGTAGCTAGCACATTGGTTTGATAGTAGCATAGTTGGGATAGACAGTAGCTAGCACATTGGTTTGATAGTAGCATAGTTGGGATAGACAGTAGCTAGCACATTGGTTTGATAGTAGCATAGTTGGGATGTACAGTAGCTAGCACATTGGTTTGATAGTAGCATAGCTGGGATGTACAGTAGCTAGTACATTGGTTTGATAGTAGCATAGTTGGGATGTACAGTTGCTAGCACATTGGTTTGATAGTAGCATAGTTGGGAAGTACAGTAGCTAGTACATTGGTTTGATAGTAGCATAGTTGGGATGTACAGTAGCTAGCACATTGGTTTGATAGTAGCATAGTTGGGATAGACAGTAGCTAGCACATTGGTTTGATAGTAGCATAGTTGGGATGTACAGTAGCTAGCCTATTGGTTTGATAGTAGAATAGCTGGGATGTACAGTAGCTAGCACATTGGTTTGATAGTAGCATAGTTGGGATGTACAGTAGCTAGCACATTGGTTTGATAGCAGCATAGATGGGATGTACAGTAGCTAGCACATAGGTTTGATAGCATAGTTGGGTAGTACAGTAGCTAGCACATTGGTTTGATAGTAGCATAGTTGGGATGTACAGTAGCTAGCACATTGGTTTGATAGTAGCATAGTTGGGATGGACAGTAGCTAGCACATAGGTTTGATAGCATAGTTGGGATGTACAGTAGCTAGCACATTGGTTTGATAGTAGCATAGTTGGGATGTACATTAGCTAGCACATTGGTTTGATAGTAGCATAGTTGGGATGGACAGTAGCTAGCACATTGGTTTGATGGTAGCATAGTTGGGATGTACATTAGCTAGCACATTGGTTTGATAGTAGCATAGTTGGGATGGACAGTAGCTAGCACATAGGTTTGATAGCAGAGTTGGGATGTACAGTAGCTAGCACATTGGTTTGATAGTAGCATAGTTGGGATGTATAGTAGCTAGCACATTGGTTTGATAGTAGCATAGCTGGGATGTACAGTAGCTAGCACATTGGTTTGATAGTAGCATAGTTGGGATGGACAGTAGCTAGCACATTGGTTTGACAGTAGCATAGTTGGGATGTACAGTAGCTAGCACATTGGTTTGATAGTAGCATAGTTGGGATGTACAGTAGCTAGTACATTGGTTTGATAGTAGCATAGTTGGGATGTACAGTTGCTAGCACATTGGTTTGATAGTAGCATAGTTGGGAAGTACAGTAGCTAGTACATTGGTTTGATAGTAGAATAGTTGGGATGTACAGTAGCTAGCACATTGGTTTGATAGTAGCATAGCTGGGATGTACAGTAGCTAGCACATTGGTTTGATAGTAGCATAGTTGGGAAGTACAGTAGCTAGTACATTGGTTTGATAGTAGCATAGTTGGGATGTACAGTAGCTAGCACATTGGTTTGATAGTAGCATAGCTGGGATGTACAGTAGCTAGTACATTGGTTTGATAGTAGCATAGTTGGGATGTACAGTTGCTAGCACATTGGTTTGATAGTAGCATAGTTGGGAAGTACAGTAGCTAGTACATTTGTTTGATAGTAGCATAGTTGGGATGTACAGTAGCTAGCACATTGGTTTGATAGTAGCATAGCTGGGATGTACAGTAGCTAGCACATTGGTTTGATAGTAGCATAGTTGGGATGGACAGTAGCTAGCATATTGGTTTGATAGTAGCATAGTTGGGATGTACAGTAGCTAGCACATTGGGCTGATGGTAGCATAGTTGGGATGTACAGTAGCTAGCACATAGGTTTGATAGCAGAGTTGGGATGTACAGTAGCTAGCACATTGGTTTGATAGTAGCATAGTTGGGATGTACAGTAGCTAGCACATTGGTTTGATAGTAGCATAGATGGGATGGACAGTAGCTAGCACATAGGTTTGATAGCATAGTTGGGATGTACAGTAGCTAGCACATTGGTTTGATAGTAGCATAGTTGGGATAGACAGTAGCTAGCACATTGGCTTGATAGTAGCATAGTTGGGATGTACAGTAGCTAGCACATTGGTTTGATAGTAGCATAGCTGGGATGTACAGTATCTAGCACATTGGTTTGATAGTAGCATAGTTGGGATGGACAGTAGCTAGCACATTGGTTTGATAGTAGCAGAGTTGGGATGGACAGTAGCTAGCACATTGGTTTGATAGCATAGTTGGGATGGACAGTAGCTAGCACATTGGTTTGATAGTAGCATAGTTGGGATAGACAGTAGCTAGCACATTGGTTTGATGGTAGCATAGTTGGGATGTACATTAGCTAGCACATTGGTTTGATAGTAGCATAGTTGGGATGGACAGTAGCTAGCATATTGGTTTGATAGTAGCATAGTTGGGATGTACAGTAGCTAGCACATTGGTCTGATAGTAGCATAGTTGGGATGTACAGTAGCTAGCACATTGGTTTGATAGTAGCATAGTTGGGATGGACAGTAGCTAGCACATAGGTTTGATAGCATAGTTGGGATGTACAGTAGCTAGCGCATAGGTTTGATAGCATAGTTGGGATGTACAGTAGCTAGCACATTGGTTTGATAGTAGCATAGTTGGGATGTACATTAGCTAGCACATTGGTTTGATAGTAGCATAGTTGGGATGGACAGTAGCTAGCACATTGGTTTGATGGTAGCATAGTTGGGATGTACATTAGCTAGCACATTGGTTTGATAGTAGCATAGTTGGGATGGACAGTAGCTAGCACATAGGTTTGATAGCATAGTTGGGATGTAGAGTAGCTAGCACATTGGTTTGATAGTAGCATAGATGGGATGTACAGTAGCTAGCACATAGGTTTGATAGCATAGTTGGGATGTACAGTAGCTAGCACATTGGTTTGATAGTAGCATAGATGGGATGTACAGTAGCTAGCACATAGGTTTGATAGCATAGTTGGGTAGTACAGTAGCTAGCACATTGGTTTGATAGTAGCATAGTTGGGATAGACAGTAGCTAGCACATTGGTTTGATGGTAGCATAGTTGGGATGTACATTAGCTAGCACATTGGTTTGATAGTAGCATAGTTGGGATGGACAGTAGCTAGCATATTGGTTTGATAGTAGCATAGTTGGGATGTACAGTAGCTAGCACATTGGTCTGATAGTAGCATAGTTGGGATGTACAGTAGCTAGCACATTGGTTTGATAGTAGCATAGTTGGGATGGACAGAAGCTAGCACATAGGTTTGATAGCATAGTTGGGATGTACAGTAGCTAGCACATTGGTTTGATAGTAGCATAGTTGGGATGTACATTAGCTAGCACATTGGTTTGATAGTAGCATAGTTGGGATGGACAGTAGCTAGCACATTGGTTTGATGGTAGCATAGTTGGGATGTACATTAGCTAGCACATTGGTTTGATAGTAGCATAGTTGGGATGGACAGTAGCTAGCACATAGGTTTGATAGCATAGTTGGGATGTAGAGTAGCTAGCACATTGGTTTGATAGTAGCATAGATGGGATGTACAGTAGCTAGCACATAGGTTTGATAGCATAGTTGGGATGTACAGTAGCTAGCACATTGGTTTGATAGTAGCATAGATGGGATGTACAGTAGCTAGCACATAGGTTTGATAGCATAGTTGGGTAGTACAGTAGCTAGCACATTGGTTTGATAGTAGCATAGTTGGGATGTACAGTAGCTAGCACATTGGTTTGATAGTAGCATAGTTGGAATGTACAGTAGCTAGCACATAGGTTTGATAGCATAGTTGGGATGTACAGTAGCTAGCACATTGGTTTGATAGTAGCATAGTTGGGATGTACAGTAGCTAGCCTATTGGTTTGATAGTAGCATAGTTGGGATGGACAGTAGCTAGCACATTGGTTTGATGGTAGCATAGTTGGGATGTACATTAGCTAGCACATTGGTTTGATAGTAGCATAGTTGGGATGGACAGTAGCTAGCACATAGGTTTGATAGCAGAGTTGGGATGTACAGTAGCTAGCACATTGGTTTGATAGTAGCATAGTTTGGATGTATAGTAGCTAGCACATTGGTTTGATAGTAGCATAGCTGGGATGTACAGTAGCTAGCACATTGGTTTGATAGTAGCATAGTTGGGATGGACAGTAGCTAGCACATTGGTTTAACAGTAGCATAGTTGGGATGTACAGTAGCTAGCACATTGGTTTGATAGTAGCATAGTTGGGATGTACAGTAGCTAGCACATTGGTTTGTTAGTAGCATAGTTGGGATGTACAGTAGCTAGCACATTGGTTTGATAGTAGCATAGTTGGGATAGACAGTAGCTAGCACATTGGTTTGATAGTAGCATAGTTGGGATAGACAGTAGCTAGCACATTGGTTTGATAGTAGCATAGTTGGGATGTACAGTAGCTAGCACATTGGTTTGATAGTAGCATAGCTGGGATGTACAGTAGCTAGTACATTGTTTTGATAGTAGCATAGTAGGGATGTACAGTTGCTAGCACATTGGTTTGATAGTAGCATAGTTGGGAAGTACAGTAGCTAGTACATTGGTTTGATAGTAGCATAGTTGGGATGTACAGTAGCTAGCACATTGGTTTGATAGTAGCATAGTTGGGATAGACAGTAGCTAGCACATTGGTTTGATAGTAGCATAGTTGGGATGTACAGTAGCTAGCCTATTGGTTTGATAGTAGAATAGCTGGGATGTACAGTAGCTAGCACATTGGTTTGATAGTAGCATAGTTGGGATGTACAGTAGCTAGCACATTGGTTTGATAGTAGCATAGATGTGATGTACAGTAGCTAGCACATAGGTTTGATAGCATAGTTGGGTAGTACAGTAGCTAGCACATTGGTTTGATAGTAGCATAGTTGGGATGTACAGTAGCTAGCACATTGGTTTGATAGTAGCATAGTTGGGATGGACAGTAGCTAGCACATAGGTTTGATAGCATAGTTGGGATGTACAGTAGCTAGCACATTGGTTTGATAGTAGCATAGTTGGGATGTACATTAGCTAGCACATTGGTTTGATAGTAGCATAGATGGGATGGACAGTAGCTAGCACATAGGTTTGATAGCATAGTTGGGATGTACAGTAGCTAGCACATTGGTTTGATAATAGCATAGTTGGGATAGACAGTAGCTAGCACATTGGTTTGATAGTAGCATAGTTGGGATAGACAGTAGCTAGCACATTGGTTTGATAGTAGCATAGTTGGGATGTACAGTAGCTAGCCTATTGGTTTGATAGTAGAATAGCTGGGATGTACAGTAGCTAGCACATTGGTTTGATAGTAGCATAGTTGGGATGTACAGTAGCTAGCACATTGGTTTGATAGTAGCATAGCTGGGATGTACAGTAGCTAGCACATTGGTTTGATAGAAGCATAGTTGGGATGGACAGTAGCTAGCATATTGGTTTGATAGTAGCATAGTTGGGATGGACAGTAGCTAGCACATTGGTTTGATGGTAGCATAGTTGGGATGTACATTAGCTAGCACATTGGTTTGATAGTAGCATAGTTGGGATGGACAGTAGCTAGCACATAGGTTTGATAGCATAGTTGGGATGTAGAGTAGCTAGCACATTGGTTTGATAGTAGCATAGATGGGATGTACAGTAGCTAGCACATAGGTTTGATAGCATAGTTGGGTAGTACAGTAGCTAGCACATAGGTTTGATAGTAGCATAGTTGGGATGTACAGTAGCTAGCACATTGGTTTGATAGTAGCATAGTTGGAATGTACAGTAGCTAGCACATAGGTTTGATAGCATAGTTGGGATGTACAGTAGCTAGCACATTGGTTTGATAGTAGCATAGTTGGGATGTACAGTAGCTAGCCTATTGGTTTGATAGTAGCATAGTTGGGATGGACAGTAGCTAGCACATTGGTTTGATGGTAGCATAGTTGGGATGTACATTAGCTAGCACATTGGTTTGATAGTAGCATAGTTGGGATGGACAGTAGCTAGCACATAGGTTTGATAGCAGAGTTGGGATGTACAGTAGCTAGCACATTGGTTTGATAGTAGCATAGTTGGGATGTATAGTAGCTAGCACATTGGTTTGATAGTAGCATAGCTGGGATGTACAGTAGCTAGCACATTGGTTTGATAGTAGCATAGTTGGGATGGACAGTAGCTAGCACATTGGTTTAACAGTAGCATAGTTGGGATGTACAGTAGCTAGCACATTGGTTTGATAGTAGCATAGTTGGGATGTACAGTAGCTAGCACATTGGTTTGTTAGTAGCATAGTTGGGATGTACAGTAGCTAGCACATTGGTTTGATAGTAGCATAGTTGGGATAGACAGTAGCTAGCACATTGGTTTGATAGTAGCATAGTTGGGATAGACAGTAGCTAGCACATTGGTTTGATAGTAGCATAGTTGGGATGTACAGTAGTTAGCACATTGGTTTGATAGTAGCATAGCTGGGATGTACAGTAGCTAGTACATTGGTTTGATAGTAGCATAGTTGGGATGTACAGTTGCTAGCACATTGGTTTGATAGTAGCATAGTTGGGAAGTACAGTAGCTAGTACATTGGTTTGATAGTAGCATAGTTGGGATGTACAGCAGCTAGCACATTGGTTTGATAGTAGCATAGTTGGGATAGACAGTAGCTAGCACATTGGTTTGATAGTAGCATAGTTGGGATGGACAGTAGCTAGCATATTGGTTTGATAGTAGCATAGTTGGGATGGACAGTAGCTAGCACATTGGTTTGATGGTAGCATAGTTGGGATGTACATTAGCTAGCACATTGGTTTGATAGTAGCATAGTTGGGATGGACAGTAGCTAGCACATAGGTTTGATAGCATAGTTGGGATGTAGAGTAGCTAGCACATTGGTTTGATAGTAGCATAGATGGGATGTACAGTAGCTAGCACATAGGTTTGATAGCATAGTTGGGTAGTACAGTAGCTAGCACATTGGTTTGATAGTAGCATAGTTGGGATGTACAGTAGCTAGCACATTGGTTTGATAGTAGCATAGTTGGAATGTACAGTAGCTAGCACATAGGTTTGATAGCATAGTTGGGATGTACAGTAGCTAGCACATTGGTTTGATAGTAGCATAGTTGGGATGTACAGTAGCTAGCCTATTGGTTTGATAGTAGCATAGTTGGGATGGACAGTAGCTAGCACATTGGTTTGATGGTAGCATAGTTGGGATGTACATTAGCTAGCACATTGGTTTGATAGTAGCATAGTTGGGATGGACAGTAGCTAGCACATAGGTTTGATAGCAGAGTTGGGATGTACAGTAGCTAGCACATTGGTTTGATAGTAGCATAGTTGGGATGTATAGTAGCTAGCACATTGGTTTGATAGTAGCATAGCTGGGATGTACAGTAGCTAGCACATTGGTTTGATAGTAGCATAGTTGGGATGGACAGTAGCTAGCACATTGGTTTAACAGTAGCATAGTTGGGATGTACAGTAGCTAGCACATTGGTTTGATAGTAGCATAGTTGGGATGTACAGTAGCTAGCACATTGGTTTGTTAGTAGCATAGTTGGGATGTACAGTAGCTAGCACATTGGTTTGATAGTAGCATAGTTGGGATAGACAGTAGCTAGCACATTGGTTTGATAGTAGCATAGTTGGGATAGACAGTAGCTAGCACATTGGTTTGATAGTAGCATAGTTGGGATGTACAGTAGCTAGCACATTGGTTTGATAGTAGCATAGCTGGGATGTACAGTAGCTAGTACATTGGTTTGATAGTAGCATAGTTGGGATGTACAGTTGCTAGCACATTGGTTTGATAGTAGCATAGTTGGGAAGTACAGTAGCTAGTACATTGGTTTGATAGTAGCATAGTTGGGATGTACAGCAGCTAGCACATTGGTTTGATAGTAGCATAGTTGGGATAGACAGTAGCTAGCACATTGGTTTGATAGTAGCATAGTTGGGATGTACAGTAGCTAGCCTATTGGTTTGATAGTAGAATAGCTGGGATGTACAGAAGCTAGCACATTGGTTTGATAGTAGCATAGTTGGGATGTACAGTAGCTAGCACATTGGTTTGATAGTAGCATAGCTGGGATGTACAGTAGCTAGTACATTGGTTTGATAGTAGCATAGTTGGGATGTACAGTTGCTAGCACATTGGTTTGATAGTAGCATAGTTGGGAAGTACAGTAGCTAGTACATTTGTTTGATAGTAGCATAGTTGGGATGTACAGTAGCTAGCACATTGGTTTGATAGTAGCATAGCTGGGATGTACAGTAGCTAGCACATTGGTTTGATAGTAGCATAGTTGGGATGGACAGTAGCTAGCATATTGGTTTGATAGTAGCATAGTTGGGATGTACAGTAGCTAGCACATTGGGCTGATGGTAGCATAGTTGGGATGTACAGTAGCTAGCACATAGGTTTGATAGCAGAGTTGGGATGTACAGTAGCTAGCACATTGGTTTGATAGTAGCATAGTTGGGATGTACAGTAGCTAGCACATAGGTTTGATAGCATAGTTGGGATGTAGAGTAGCTAGCACATTGGTTTGATAGTAGCATAGATGGGATGTACAGTAGCTAGCACATAGGTTTGATAGCATAGTTGGGTAGTACAGTAGCTAGCACATTGGTTTGATAGTAGCATAGTTGGGATGTACAGTAGCTAGCACATTGGTTTGATAGTAGCATAGTTGGAATGTACAGTAGCTAGCACATAGGTTTGATAGCATAGTTGGGATGTACAGTAGCTAGCACATTGGTTTGATAGTAGCATAGTTGGGATGTACAGTAGCTAGCCTATTGGTTTGATAGTAGCATAGTTGGGATGGACAGTAGCTAGCACATTGGTTTGATGGTAGCATAGTTGGGATGTACATTAGCTAGCACATTGGTTTGATAGTAGCATAGTTGGGATGGACAGTAGCTAGCACATAGGTTTGATAGCAGAGTTGGGATGTACAGTAGCTAGCACATTGGTTTGATAGTAGCATAGTTGGGATGTATAGTAGCTAGCACATTGGTTTGATAGTAGCATAGCTGGGATGTACAGTAGCTAGCACATTGGTTTGATAGTAGCATAGTTGGGATGGACAGTAGCTAGCACATTGGTTTAACAGTAGCATAGTTGGGATGTACAGTAGCTAGCACATTGGTTTGATAGTAGCATAGTTGGGATGTACAGTAGCTAGCACATTGGTTTGTTAGTAGCATAGTTGGGATGTACAGTAGCTAGCACATTGGTTTGATAGTAGCATAGTTGGGATAGACAGTAGCTAGCACATTGGTTTGATAGTAGCATAGTTGGGATAGACAGTAGCTAGCACATTGGTTTGATAGTAGCATAGTTGGGATGTACAGTAGCTAGCACATTGGTTTGATAGTAGCATAGCTGGGATGTACAGTAGCTAGTACATTGGTTTGATAGTAGCATAGTTGGGATGTACAGTTGCTAGCACATTGGTTTGATAGTAGCATAGTTGGGAAGTACAGTAGCTAGTACATTGGTTTGATAGTAGCATAGTTGGGATGTACAGCAGCTAGCACATTGGTTTGATAGTAGCATAGTTGGGATAGACAGTAGCTAGCACATTGGTTTGATAGTAGCATAGTTGGGATGTACAGTAGCTAGCCTATTGGTTTGATAGTAGAATAGCTGGGATGTACAGAAGCTAGCACATTGGTTTGATAGTAGCATAGTTGGGATGTACAGTAGCTAGCACATTGGTTTGATAGTAGCATAGCTGGGATGTACAGTAGCTAGTACATTGGTTTGATAGTAGCATAGTTGGGATGTACAGTTGCTAGCACATTGGTTTGATAGTAGCATAGTTGGGAAGTACAGTAGCTAGTACATTTGTTTGATAGTAGCATAGTTGGGATGTACAGTAGCTAGCACATTGGTTTGATAGTAGCATAGCTGGGATGTACAGTAGCTAGCACATTGGTTTGATAGTAGCATAGTTGGGATGGACAGTAGCTAGCATATTGGTTTGATAGTAGCATAGTTGGGATGTACAGTAGCTAGCACATTGGGCTGATGGTAGCATAGTTGGGATGTACAGTAGCTAGCACATAGGTTTGATAGCAGAGTTGGGATGTACAGTAGCTAGCACATTGGTTTGATAGTAGCATAGTTGGGATGTACAGTAGCTAGCACATTGGTTTGATAGTAGCATAGATGGGATGGACAGTAGCTAGCACATAGGTTTGATAGCATAGTTGGGATGTACAGTAGCTAGCACATTGGTTTGATAGTAGCATAGTTGGGATAGACAGTAGCTAGCACATTGGCTTGATAGTAGCATAGTTGGGATGTACAGTAGCTAGCACATTGGTTTGATAGTAGCATAGCTGGGATGTACAGTATCTAGCACATTGGTTTGATAGTAGCATAGTTGGGATGGACAGTAGCTAGCACATTGGTTTGATAGTAGCAGAGTTGGGATGGACAGTAGCTAGCACATTGGTTTGATAGCATAGTTGGGATGGACAGTAGCTAGCACATTGGTTTGATAGTAGCATAGTTGGGATAGACAGTAGCTAGCACATTGGTTTGATGGTAGCATAGTTGGGATGTACATTAGCTAGCACATTGGTTTGATAGTAGCATAGTTGGGATGGACAGTAGCTAGCATATTGGTTTGATAGTAGCATAGTTGGGATGTACAGTAGCTAGCACATTGGTCTGATAGTAGCATAGTTGGGATGTACAGTAGCTAGCACATTGGTTTGATAGTAGCATAGTTGGGATGGACAGTAGCTAGCACATAGGTTTGATAGCATAGTTGGGATGTACAGTAGCTAGCACATAGGTTTGATAGCATAGTTGGGATGTACAGTAGCTAGCACATTGGTTTGATAGTAGCATAGTTGGGATGTACATTAGCTAGCACATTGGTTTGATAGTAGCATAGTTGGGATGGACAGTAGCTAGCACATTGGTTTGATGGTAGCATAGTTGGGATGTACATTAGCTAGCACATTGGTTTGGTAGTAGCATAGTTGGGATGGACAGTAGCTAGCACATAGGTTTGATAGCATAGTTGGGATGTAGAGTAGCTAGCACATTGGTTTGATAGTAGCATAGATGGGATGTACAGTAGCTAGCACATAGGTTTGATAGCATAGTTGGGATGTACAGTAGCTAGCACATTGGTTTGATAGTAGCATAGATGGGATGTACAGTAGCTAGCACATAGGTTTGATAGCATAGTTGGGTAGTACAGTAGCTAGCACATTGGTTTGATAGTAGCATAGTTGGGATAGACAGTAGCTAGCACATTGGTTTGATGGTAGCATAGTTGGGATGTACATTAGCTAGCACATTGGTTTGATAGTAGCATAGTTGGGATGGACAGTAGCTAGCATATTGGTTTGATAGTAGCATAGTTGGGATGTACAGTAGCTAGCACATTGGTTTGATAGTAGCATAGTTGGGATAGACAGTAGCTAGCACATTGGTTTGATAGTAGCATAGTTGGGATAGACAGTAGCTAGCACATTGGTTTGATAGTAGCATAGTTGGGATGTACAGTAGCTAGCACATTGGTTTGATAGTAGCATAGCTGGGATGTACAGTAGCTAGTACATTGGTTTGATAGTAGCATAGTTGGGATGTACAGTTGCTAGCACATTGGTTTGATAGTAGCATAGTTGGGAAGTACAGTAGCTAGTACATTGGTTTGATAGTAGCATAGTTGGGATGTACAGCAGCTAGCACATTGGTTTGATAGTAGCATAGTTGGGATAGACAGTAGCTAGCACATTGGTTTGATAGTAGCATAGTTGGGATGTACAGTAGCTAGCCTATTGGTTTGATAGTAGAATAGCTGGGATGTACAGAAGCTAGCACATTGGTTTGATAGTAGCATAGTTGGGATGTACAGTAGCTAGCACATTGGTTTGATAGTAGCATAGCTGGGATGTACAGTAGCTAGTACATTGGTTTGATAGTAGCATAGTTGGGATGTACAGTTGCTAGCACATTGGTTTGATAGTAGCATAGTTGGGAAGTACAGTAGCTAGTACATTTGTTTGATAGTAGCATAGTTGGGATGTACAGTAGCTAGCACATTGGTTTGATAGTAGCATAGCTGGGATGTACAGTAGCTAGCACATTGGTTTGATAGTAGCATAGTTGGGATGGACAGTAGCTAGCATATTGGTTTGATAGTAGCATAGTTGGGATGTACAGTAGCTAGCACATTGGGCTGATGGTAGCATAGTTGGGATGTACAGTAGCTAGCACATAGGTTTGATAGCAGAGTTGGGATGTACAGTAGCTAGCACATTGGTTTGATAGTAGCATAGTTGGGATGTACAGTAGCTAGCACATTGGTTTGATAGTAGCATAGATGGGATGGACAGTAGCTAGCACATAGGTTTGATAGCATAGTTGGGATGTACAGTAGCTAGCACATTGGTTTGATAGTAGCATAGTTGGGATAGACAGTAGCTAGCACATTGGCTTGATAGTAGCATAGTTGGGATGTACAGTAGCTAGCACATTGGTTTGATAGTAGCATAGCTGGGATGTACAGTATCTAGCACATTGGTTTGATAGTAGCATAGTTGGGATGGACAGTAGCTAGCACATTGGTTTGATAGTAGCAGAGTTGGGATGGACAGTAGCTAGCACATTGGTTTGATAGCATAGTTGGGATGGACAGTAGCTAGCACATTGGTTTGATAGTAGCATAGTTGGGATAGACAGTAGCTAGCACATTGGTTTGATGGTAGCATAGTTGGGATGTACATTAGCTAGCACATTGGTTTGATAGTAGCATAGTTGGGATGGACAGTAGCTAGCATATTGGTTTGATAGTAGCATAGTTGGGATGTACAGTAGCTAGCACATTGGTCTGATAGTAGCATAGTTGGGATGTACAGTAGCTAGCACATTGGTTTGATAGTAGCATAGTTGGGATGGACAGTAGCTAGCACATAGGTTTGATAGCATAGTTGGGATGTACAGTAGCTAGCACATAGGTTTGATAGCATAGTTGGGATGTACAGTAGCTAGCACATTGGTTTGATAGTAGCATAGTTGGGATGTACATTAGCTAGCACATTGGTTTGATAGTAGCATAGTTGGGATGGACAGTAGCTAGCACATTGGTTTGATGGTAGCATAGTTGGGATGTACATTAGCTAGCACATTGGTTTGGTAGTAGCATAGTTGGGATGGACAGTAGCTAGCACATAGGTTTGATAGCATAGTTGGGATGTAGAGTAGCTAGCACATTGGTTTGATAGTAGCATAGATGGGATGTACAGTAGCTAGCACATAGGTTTGATAGCATAGTTGGGATGTACAGTAGCTAGCACATTGGTTTGATAGTAGCATAGATGGGATGTACAGTAGCTAGCACATAGGTTTGATAGCATAGTTGGGTAGTACAGTAGCTAGCACATTGGTTTGATAGTAGCATAGTTGGGATAGACAGTAGCTAGCACATTGGTTTGATGGTAGCATAGTTGGGATGTACATTAGCTAGCACATTGGTTTGATAGTAGCATAGTTGGGATGGACAGTAGCTAGCATATTGGTTTGATAGTAGCATAGTTGGGATGTACAGTAGCTAGCACATTGGTCTGATAGTAGCATAGTTGGGATGTACAGTAGCTAGCACATAGGTTTGATAGCATAGTTGGGATGGACAGTAGCTAGCACATAGGTTTGATAGCATAGTTGGGATGTACAGTAGCTAGCACATTGGTTTGATAGTAGCATAGTTGGGATGTACATTAGCTAGCACATTGGTTTGATAGTAGCATAGTTGGGATGGACAGTAGCTAGCACATTGGTTTGATGGTAGCATAGTTGGGATGTACATTAGCTAGCACATTGGTTTGATAGTAGCATAGTTGGGATGGACAGTAGCTAGCACATAGGTTTGATAGCATAGTTGGGATGTAGAGTAGCTAGCACATTGGTTTGATAGTAGCATAGATGGGATGTACAGTAGCTAGCACATAGGTTTGATAGCATAGTTGGGATGTACAGTAGCTAGCACATTGGTTTGATAGTAGCATAGATGGGATGTACAGTAGCTAGCACATAGGTTTGATAGCATAGTTGGGTAGTACAGTAGCTAGCACATTGGTTTGATAGTAGCATAGTTGGGATGTACAGTAGCTAGCACATTGGTTTGATAGTAGCATAGTTGGAATGTACAGTAGCTAGCACATAGGTTTGATAGCATAGTTGGGATGTACAGTAGCTAGCACATTGGTTTGATAGTAGCATAGTTGGGATGTACAGTAGCTAGCCTATTGGTTTGATAGTAGCATAGTTGGGATGGACAGTAGCTAGCACATTGGTTTGATGGTAGCATAGTTGGGATGTACATTAGCTAGCACATTGGTTTGATAGTAGCATAGTTGGGATGGACAGTAGCTAGCACATAGGTTTGATAGCAGAGTTGGGATGTACAGTAGCTAGCACATTGGTTTGATAGTAGCATAGTTGGGATGTATAGTAGCTAGCACATTGGTTTGATAGTAGCATAGCTGGGATGTACAGTAGCTAGCACATTGGTTTGATAGTAGCATAGTTGGGATGGACAGTAGCTAGCACATTGGTTTAACAGTAGCATAGTTGGGATGTACAGTAGCTAGCACATTGGTTTGATAGTAGCATAGTTGGGATGTACAGTAGCTAGCACATTGGTTTGTTAGTAGCATAGTTGGGATGTACAGTAGCTAGCACATTGGTTTGATAGTAGCATAGTTGGGATAGACAGTAGCTAGCACATTGGTTTGATAGTAGCATAGTTGGGATAGACAGTAGCTAGCACATTGGTTTGATAGTAGCATAGTTGGGATGTACAGTAGCTAGCACATTGGTTTGATAGTAGCATAGCTGGGATGTACAGTAGCTAGTACATTGGTTTGATAGTAGCATAGTTGGGATGTACAGTTGCTAGCACATTGGTTTGATAGTAGCATAGTTGGGAAGTACAGTAGCTAGTACATTGGTTTGATAGTAGCATAGTTGGGATGTACAGTAGCTAGCACATTGGTTTGATAGTAGCATAGTTGGGATAGACAGTAGCTAGCACATTGGTTTGATAGTAGCATAGTTGGGATGTACAGTAGCTAGCCTATTGGTTTGATAGTAGAATAGCTGGGATGTACAGTAGCTAGCACATTGGTTTGATAGTAGCATAGTTGGGATATACAGTAGCTAGCACATTGGTTTGATAGTAGCATAGATGTGATGTACAGTAGCTAGCACATAGGTTTGATAGCATAGTTGGGTAGTACAGTAGCTAGCACATTGGTTTGATAGTAGCATAGTTGGGATGTACAGTAGCTAGCACATTGGTTTGATAGTAGCATAGTTGGGATGGACAGTAGCTAGCACATAGGTTTGATAGCATAGTTGGGATGTACAGTAGCTAGCACATTGGTTTGATAGTAGCATAGTTGGGATGTACATTAGCTAGCACATTGGTTTGATAGTAGCATAGATGGGATGGACAGTAGCTAGCACATAGGTTTGATAGCATAGTTGGGATGTACAGTAGCTAGCACATTGGTTTGATAATAGCATAGTTGGGATAGACAGTAGCTAGCACATTGGTTTGATAGTAGCATAGTTGGGATAGACAGTAGCTAGCAAATTGGTTTGATAGTAGCATAGTTGGGATGTACAGTAGCTAGCCTATTGGTTTGATAGTAGAATAGCTGGGATGTACAGTAGCTAGCACATTGGTTTGATAGTAGCATAGTTGGGATGTACAGTAGCTAGCACATTGGTTTGATAGTAGCATAGCTGGGATGTACAGTAGCTAGCACATTGGTTTGATAGTAGCATAGTTGGGATGGACAGTAGCTAGCATATTGGTTTGATAGTAGCATAGTTGGGATGGACAGTAGCTAGCACATTGGTTTGATGGTAGCATAGTTGGGATGTACATTAGCTAGCACATTGGTTTGATAGTAGCATAGTTGGGATGGACAGTAGCTAGCACATAGGTTTGATAGCATAGTTGGGATGTAGAGTAGCTAGCACATTGGTTTGATAGTAGCATAGATGGGATGTACAGTAGCTAGCACATAGGTTTGATAGCATAGTTGGGTAGTACAGTAGCTAGCACATTGGTTTGATAGTAGCATAGTTGGGATGTACAGTAGCTAGCACATTGGTTTGATAGTAGCATAGTTGGAATGTACAGTAGCTAGCACATAGGTTTGATAGCATAGTTGGGATGTACAGTAGCTAGCACATTGGTTTGATAGTAGCATAGTTGGGATGTACAGTAGCTAGCCTATTGGTTTGATAGTAGCATAGTTGGGATGGACAGTAGCTAGCACATTGGTTTGATGGTAGCATAGTTGGGATGTACATTAGCTAGCACATTGGTTTGATAGTAGCATAGTTGGGATGGACAGTAGCTAGCACATAGGTTTGATAGCAGAGTTGGGATGTACAGTAGCTAGCACATTGGTTTGATAGTAGCATAGTTGGGATGTATAGTAGCTAGCACATTGGTTTGATAGTAGCATAGCTGGGATGTACAGTAGCTAGCACATTGGTTTGATAGTAGCATAGTTGGGATGGACAGTAGCTAGCACATTGGTTTAACAGTAGCATAGTTGGGATGTACAGTAGCTAGCACATTGGTTTGATAGTAGCATAGTTGGGATGTACAGTAGCTAGCACATTGGTTTGTTAGTAGCATAGTTGGGATGTACAGTAGCTAGCACATTGGTTTGATAGTAGCATAGTTGGGATAGACAGTAGCTAGCACATTGGTTTGATAGTAGCATAGTTGGGATAGACAGTAGCTAGCACATTGGTTTGATAGTAGCATAGTTGGGATGTACAGTAGCTAGCACATTGGTTTGATAGTAGCATAGCTGGGATGTACAGTAGCTTGTACATTGGTTTGATAGTAGCATAGTTGGGATGTACAGTTGCTAGCACATTGGTTTGATAGTAGCATAGTTGGGAAGTACAGTAGCTAGTACATTGGTTTGATAGTAGCATAGTTGGGATGTACAGCAGCTAGCACATTGGTTTGATAGTAGCATAGTTGGGATAGACAGTAGCTAGCACATTGGTTTGATAGTAGCATAGTTGGGATGTACAGTAGCTAGCCTATTGGTTTGATAGTAGAATAGCTGGGATGTACAGAAGCTAGCACATTGGTTTGATAGTAGCATAGTTGGGATGTACAGTAGCTAGCACATTGGTTTGATAGTAGCAGAGATGTGATGTACAGTAGCTAGCACATAGGTTTGATAGCATAGTTGGGTAGTACAGTAGCTAGCACATTGGTTTGATAGTAGCATAGTTGGGATGTACAGTAGCTAGCACATTGGTTTGATAGTAGCATAGTTGGGATGGACAGTAGCTAGCACATAGGTTTGATAGCATAGTTGGGATGTACAGCAGCTAGCACATTGGTTTGATAGTAGCATAGTTGGGATAGACAGTAGCTAGCACATTGGTTTGATAGTAGCATAGTTGGGATGTACAGTAGCTAGCCTATTGGTTTGATAGTAGAATAGCTGGGATGTACAGAAGCTAGCACATTGGTTTGATAGTAGCATAGTTGGGATGTACAGTAGCTAGCACATTGGTTTGATAGTAGCAGAGATGTGATGTACAGTAGCTAGCACATAGGTTTGATAGCATAGTTGGGTAGTACAGTAGCTAGCACATTGGTTTGATAGTAGCATAGTTGGGATGTACAGTAGCTAGCACATTGGTTTGATAGTAGCATAGTTGGGATGGACAGTAGCTAGCACATAGGTTTGATAGCATAGTTTGGATGTACAGTAGCTAGCACATTGGTTTGATAGTAGCATAGTTGGGATGTACATTAGCTAGCACATTGGTTTGATAGTAGCATAGATGGGATGGACAGTAGCTAGCACATAGGTTTGATAGCATAGTTGGGATGTACAGTAGCTAGCACATTGGTTTGATAATAGCATAGTTGGGATAGACAGTAGCTAGCACATTGGTTTGATAGTAGCATAGTTGGGATAGACAGTAGCTAGCACATTGGTTTGATAGTAGCATAGTTGGGATGTACAGTAGCTAGCCTATTGGTTTGATAGTAGAATAGCTGGGATGTACAGTAGCTAGCACATTGGTTTGATAGTAGCATAGTTGGGATGTACAGTAGCTAGCACATTGGTTTGATAGTAGCATAGCTGGGATGTACAGTAGCTAGCACATTGGTTTGATAGTAGCATAGTTGGGATGGACAGTAGCTAGCATATTGGTTTGATAGTAGCATAGTTGGGATGTACAGTAGCTAGCACATTGGGCTGATGGTAGCATAGTTGGGATGTACAGTAGCTAGCACATAGGTTTGATAGCAGAGTTGGGATGTACAGTAGCTAGCACATTGGTTTGATAGTAGCATAGTTGGGATGTACAGTAGCTAGCACATTGGTTTGATAGTAGCATAGTTGGGATGGACAGTAGCTAGCACATTGGTTTGATAGCATAGTTGGGATGTACAGTAGCTAGCACATTGGTTTGATAGTAGCATAGATGGGATGGACAGTAGCTAGCACATAGGTATGATAGCATAGTTGGGATGTACAGTAGCTAGCACATTGGTTTGATAGTAGCATAGTTGGGATAGACAGTAGCTAGCACATTGGCTTGATAGTAGCATAGTTGGGATGTACAGTAGCTAGCACATTGGTTTGATAGTAGCATAGCTGGGATGTACAGTATCTAGCACATTGGTTTGATAGTAGCATAGTTGGGATGGACAGTAGCTAGCACATTGGTTTGATAGTAGCATAGTTGGGATGGACAGTAGCTAGCACATTGGTCTGATAGTAGCATAGTTGGGATGTACAGTAGCTAGCACATTGGTTTGATAGTAGCATAGCTGGGATGTACAGTAGCTAGCACATTGGTTTGATAGTAGCATAGTTGGGATGTACAGTAGCTAGCACATTGGTTTGATAGTAGCAGAGTTGGGATGGACAGTAGCTAGCACATTGGTTTGATAGCATAGTTGGGATGGACAGTAGCTAGCACATTGGTTTGATAGTAGCATAGTTGGGATAGACAGTAGCTAGCACATTGGTTTGATGGTAGCATAGTTGGGATGTACATTAGCTAGCACATTGGTTTGATAGTAGCATAGTTGGGATGGACAGTAGCTAGCATATTGGTTTGATATTAGCATAGTTGGGATGTACAGTAGCTAGCACATTGGTCTGATAGTAGCATAGTTGGGATGTACAGTAGCTAGCACATTGGTTTGATAGTAGCATAGTTGGGATGGACAGTAGCTAGCACATAGGTTTGATAGCATAGTTGGGATGTACAGTAGCTAGCACATTGGTTTGATAGTAGCATAGTTGGGATGTACATTAGCTAGCACATTGGTTTGATAGTAGCATAGTTGGGATGGACAGTAGCTAGCACATTGGTTTGATGGTAGCATAGTTGGGATGTACATTAGCTAGCACATTGGTTTGATAGTAGCATAGTTGGGATGGACAGTAGCTAGCACATAGGTTTGATAGCATAGTTGGGATGTAGAGTAGCTAGCACATTGGTTTGATAGTAGCATAGATGGGATGTACAGTAGCTAGCACATAGGTTTGATAGCATAGTTGGGATGTACAGTAGCTAGCACATTGGTTTGATAGTAGCATAGATGGGATGTACAGTAGCTAGCACATAGGTTTGATAGCATAGTTGGGTAGTACAGTAGCTAGCACATTGGTTTGATAGTAGCATAGTTGGGATGTACAGTAGCTAGCACATTGGTTTGATAGTAGCATAGTTGGAATGTACAGTAGCTAGCACATAGGTTTGATAGCATAGTTGGGATGTACAGTAGCTAGCACATTGGTTTGATAGTAGCATAGTTGGGATGTACAGTAGCTAGCCTATTGGTTTGATAGTAGCATAGTTGGGATGGACAGTAGCTAGCACATTGGTTTGATGGTAGCATAGTTGGGATGTACATTAGCTAGCACATTGGTTTGATAGTAGCATAGTTGGGATGGACAGTAGCTAGCACATAGGTTTGATAGCAGAGTTGGGATGTACAGTAGCTAGCACATTGGTTTGATAGTAGCATAGTTGGGATGTATAGTAGCTAGCACATTGGTTTGATAGTAGCATAGCTGGGATGTACAGTAGCTAGCACATTGGTTTGATAGTAGCATAGTTGGGATGGACAGTAGCTAGCACATTGGTTTGACAGTAGCATAGTTGTAGATGTAGGTATATAGGTTTGATAGCAGAGTTGGGATGTACAGTAGCTAGCACATTGGTTTGATAGTAGCATAGTTGGGATGTATAGTAGCTAGCACATTGGTTTGACAGTAGCATAGTTGGGATGTACAGTAGCTAGCACATTGGTTTGATAGTAGCATAGTTGGGATGTACAGTAGCTAGTACATTGGTTTGATAGTAGCATAGTTGGGATGTACAGTTGCTAGCACATTGGTTTGATAGTAGCATAGTTGGGAAGTACAGTAGCTAGTACATTGGTTTGATAGTAGCATAGTTGGGATGTACAGTAGCTAGCACATTGGTTTGATAGTAGCATAGCTGGGATGTACAGTAGCTAGTACATTGGTTTGATAGTAGCATAGTTGGGATGTACAGTTGCTAGCACATTGGTTTGATAGTAGCATAGTTGGGAAGTACAGTAGCTAGTACATTTGTTTGATAGTAGCATAGTTGGGATGTACAGTAGCTAGCACATTGGTTTGATAGTAGCATAGCTGGGATGTACAGTAGCTAGCACATTGGTTTGATAGTAGCATAGTTGGGATGGACAGTAGCTAGCATATTGGTTTGATAGTAGCATAGTTGGGATGTACAGTAGCTAGCACATTGGGCTGATGGTAGCATAGTTGGGATGTACAGTAGCTAGCACATAGGTTTGATAGCAGAGTTGGGATGTACAGTAGCTAGCACATTGGTTTGATAGTAGCATAGTTGGGATGTACAGTAGCTAGCACATTGGTTTGATAGTAGCATAGATGGGATGGACAGTAGCTAGCACATAGGTTTGATAGCATAGTTGGGATGTACAGTAGCTAGCACATTGGTTTGATAGTAGCATAGTTGGGATAGACAGTAGCTAGCACATTGGCTTGATAGTAGCATAGTTGGGATGTACAGTAGCTAGCACATTGGTTTGATAGTAGCATAGCTGGGATGTACAGTATCTAGCACATTGGTTTGATAGTAGCATAGTTGGGATGGACAGTAGCTAGCACATTGGTTTGATAGTAGCAGAGTTGGGATGGACAGTAGCTAGCACATTGGTCTGATAGTAGCATAGTTGGGATGTACAGTAGCTAGCACATAGGTTTGATAGCAGAGTTGGGATGTACAGTAGCTAGCACATAGGTTTGATAGCAGAGTTGGGATGTACAGTAGCTAGCACATTGGTTTGATAGTAGCATAGTTGGGATGTACAGTAGCTAGCTCATTGGTTTGATAGTAGCATAGATGGGATGGACAGTAGCTAGCACATAGGTGTGATAGCATAGTTGGGATGTACAGTAGCTAGCACATTGGTTTGATAGTAGCATAGTTGGGATAGACAGTAGCTAGCACATTGGCTTGATAGTAGCATAGTTGGGATGTACAGTAGCTAGCACATTGGTTTAATAGTAGCATAGCTGGGATGTACAGTATCTAGCACATTGGTTTGATAGTAGCATAGTTGGGATGGACAGTAGCTAGCACATTGGTTTGATAGTAGCAGAGTTGGGATGGACAGTAGCTAGCACATTGGTCTGATAGTAGCATAGTTGGGATGTACAGTAGCTAGCACATAGGTTTGATAGCAGAGTTGGGATGTACAGTAGCTAGCACATTGGTTTGATAGTAGCATAGTTGGGATGTACAGTAGCTAGCACATTGGTTTGATAGTAGCATAGTTGGGATGGACAGTAGCTAGCACATTGGTTTGATAGCATAGTTGGGATGGACAGTAGCTAGCACATTGGTTTGATAGTAGCATAGTTGGGATAGACAGTAGCTAGCACATTGGTTTGATAGTAGCATCGTTGGGATGTACAGTAGCTAGTACATTGGTTTGATAGTAGCATAGTTGGGATGTACAGTTGCTAGCACATTGGTTTGATAGTAGCATAGTTGGGATGTACAGTAGCTAGCACATTGGTTTGTTAGTAGCATAGTTGGGATGTACAGTAGCTAGCACATTGGTTTGACAGTAGCATAGTTGGGATGTACAGTAGCTAGCACATTGGTTTGATAGTAGCATAGTTGGGATGTACAGTAGCTAGCACATTGGTTTGTTAGTAGCATAGTTGGGATGTACAGTAGCTAGCACATTGGTTTGATAGTAGCATAGTTGGGATAGACAGTAGCTAGCACATTGGTTTGATAGTAGCATAGTTGGGATAGACAGTGGCTAGCACATTGGTTTGATAGTAGCATAGTTGGGATGTACAGTAGCTAGCACATTGGTTTGATAGTAGCATAGCTGGGATGTACAGTAGCTAGTACATTGGTTTGATAGTAGCATAGTTGGGATGTACAGTTGCTAGCACATTGGTTTGATAGTAGCATAGTTGGGAAGTACAGTAGCTAGTACATTGGTTTGATAGTAGCATAGTTGGGATGTACAGTAGCTAGCACATTGGTTTGATAGTAGCATAGTTGGGATAGACAGTAGCTAGCACATTGGTTTGATAGTAGCATAGTTGGGATGTACAGTAGCTAGCCTATTGGTTTGATAGTAGAATAGCTGGGATGTACAGTAGCTAGCACATTGGTTTGATAGTAGCATAGTTGGGATGTACAGTAGCTAGCACATTGGTTTGATAGTAGCATAGCTGGGATGTACAGTAGCTAGCACATTGGTTTGATAGTAGCATAGTTGGGATGGACAGTAGCTAGCATATTGGTTTGATAGTAGCATAGTTGGGATGTACAGTAGCTAGCACATTGGGTTGATGGTAGCATAGTTGGGATGTACAGTAGCTAGCACATAGGTTTGATAGCAGAGTTGGGATGTACAGTAGCTAGCACATTGGTTTGATAGTAGCATAGTTGGGATGTACAGTAGCTAGCACATTGGTTTGATAGTAGCATAGTTGGGATGGACAGTAGCTAGCACATTGGTTTGATAGCATAGTTGGGATGTACAGTAGCTAGCACATTGGTTTGATAGTAGCATAGATGGGATGGACAGTAGCTAGCACATAGGTTTGATAGCATAGTTGGGATGTACAGTAGCTAGCACATTGGTTTGATAGTAGCATAGTTGGGATAGACAGTAGCTAGCACATTGGCTTGATAGTAGCATAGTTGGGATGTACAGTAGCTAGCACATTGGTTTGATAGTAGCATAGCTGGGATGTACAGTATCTAGCACATTGGTTTGATAGTAGCATAGTTGGGATGGACAGTAGCTAGCACATTGGTTTGATAGTAGCATAGTTGGGATAGACAGTAGCTAGCACATTGGTTTGATAGTAGCATAGTTGGGATGTACAGTAGCTAGCCTATTGGTTTGATAGTAGAATAGCTGGGATGTACAGTAGCTAGCACATTGGTTTGATAGTAGCATAGTTGGGATGTACAGTAGCTAGCACATTGGTTTGATAGTAGCATAGATGGGATGTACAGTAGCTAGCACATAGGTTTGATAGCATAGTTGGGTAGTACAGTAGCTAGCACATTGGTTTGATAGTAGCATAGTTGGGATGTACAGTAGCTAGCACATTGGTTTGATAGTAGCATAGTTGGGATGGACAGTAGCTAGCACATAGGTTTGATAGCATAGTTGGGATGTACAGTAGCTAGCACATTGGTTTGATAGTAGCATAGTTGGGATGTACATTAGCTAGCACATTGGTTTGATAGTAGCATAGTTGGGATGGACAGTAGCTAGCACATTGGTTTGATTGTAGCATAGTTGGGATGTACATTAGCTAGCACATTGGTTTGATAGTAGCATAGTTGGGATGGACAGTAGCTAGCACATAGGTTTGATAGCAGAGTTGGGATGTACAGTAGCTAGCACATTGGTTTGATAGTAGCATAGTTGGGATGTATAGTAGCTAGCACATTGGTTTGATAGTAGCATAGCTGGGATGTACAGTAGCTAGCACATTGGTTTGATAGTAGCATTGTTGGGATGGACAGTAGCTAGCACATTGGTTTGACAGTAGCATAGTTGGGATGTACAGTAGCTAGCACATTGGTTTGATAGTAGCATAGTTGGGATGTACAGTAGCTAGTACATTGGTTTGATAGTAGCATAGTTGGGATGTACAGTTGCTAGCACATTGGTTTGATAGTAGCATAGTTGGGATGTACAGTAGCTAGCACATTGGTTTGTTAGTAGCATAGTTGGGATGTACAGTAGCTAGCACATTGGTTTGACAGTAGCATAGTTGGGATGTACAGTAGCTAGCACATTGGTTTGATAGTAGCATAGTTGGGATGTACAGTAGCTAGCACATTGGTTTGTTAGTAGCATAGTTGGGATGTACAGTAGCTAGCACATTGGTTTGATAGTAGCATAGTTGGGATAGACAGTAGCTAGCACATTGGTTTGATAGTAGCATAGTTGGGATAGACAGTGGCTAGCACATTGGTTTGATAGTAGCATAGTTGGGATGTACAGTAGCTAGCACATTGGTTTGATAGTAGCATAGCTGGGATGTACAGTAGCTAGTACATTGGTTTGATAGTAGCATAGTTGGGATGTACAGTTGCTAGCACATTGGTTTGATAGTAGCATAGTTGGGAAGTACAGTAGCTAGTACATTGGTTTGAAAGTAGCATAGTTGGGATGTACAGTAGCTAGCACATTGGTTTGATAGTAGCATAGTTGGGATAGACAGTAGCTAGCACATTGGTTTGATAGTAGCATAGTTGGGATGTACAGTAGCTAGCCCATTGGTTTGATAGTAGAATAGCTGGGATGTACAGTAGCTAGCACATTGGTTTGATAGTAGCATAGTTGGGATGTACAGTAGCTAGCACATTGGTTTGATAGTAGCATAGCTGGGATGTACAGTAGCTAGCACATTGGTTTGATAGTAGCATAGTTGGGATGTACAGTTGCTAGCACATTGGTTTGATAGTAGCATAGTTGGGATGTACAGTAGCTAGCACATTGGTTTGTTAGTAGCATAGTTGGGATGTACAGTAGCTAGCACATTGGTTTGACAGTAGCATAGTTGGGATGTACAGTAGCTAGCACATTGGTTTGATAGTAGCATAGTTGGGATGTACAGTAGCTAGCACATTGGTTTGTTAGTAGCATAGTTGGGATGTACAGTAGCTAGCACATTGGTTTGATAGTAGCATAGTTGGGATAGACAGTAGCTAGCACATTGGTTTGATAGTAGCATAGTTGGGATAGACAGTGGCTAGCACATTGGTTTGATAGTAGCATAGTTGGGATGTACAGTAGCTAGCACATTGGTTTGATAGTAGCATAGCTGGGATGTACAGTAGCTAGTACATTGGTTTGATAGTAGCATAGTTGGGATGTACAGTTGCTAGCACATTGGTTTGATAGTAGCATAGTTGGGAAGTACAGTAGCTAGTACATTGGTTTGAAAGTAGCATAGTTGGGATGTACAGTAGCTAGCACATTGGTTTGATAGTAGCATAGTTGGGATAGACAGTAGCTAGCACATTGGTTTGATAGTAGCATAGTTGGGATGTACAGTAGCTAGCCCATTGGTTTGATAGTAGAATAGCTGGGATGTACAGTAGCTAGCACATTGGTTTGATAGTAGCATAGTTGGGATGTACAGTAGCTAGCACATTGGTTTGATAGTAGCATAGCTGGGATGTACAGTAGCTAGCACATTGGTTTGATAGTAGCATAGTTGGGATGGACAGTAGCTAGCATATTGGTTTGATAGTAGCATAGTTGGGATGTACAGTAGCTAGCACATTGGGCTGATGGTAGCATAGTTGGGATGTACAGTAGCTAGCACATAGGTTTGATAGCAGAGTTGGGATGTACAGTAGCTAGCACATTGGTTTGATAGTAGCATAGTTGGGATGTACAGTAGCTAGCACATTGGTTTGATAGTAGCATAGTTGGGATGGACAGTAGCTAGCACATTGGTTTGATAGCATAGTTGGGATGTACAGTAGCTAGCACATTGGTTTGATAGTAGCATAGATGGGATGGACAGTAGCTAGCACATAGGTTTGATAGCATAGTTGGGATGTACAGTAGCTAGCACATTGGTTTGATAGTAGCATAGTTGGGATAGACAGTAGCTAGCACATTGGCTTGATAGTAGCATAGTTGGGATAGACAGTAGCTAGCACATTGGTTTGATAGTAGCATAGCTGGGATGTACAGTATCTAGCACATTGGTTTGATAGTAGCATAGTTGGGATGGACAGTAGCTAGCACATTGGTTTGATAGTAGCATAGTTGGGATAGACAGTAGCTAGCACATTGGTTTGATAGTAGCATAGTTGGGATGTACAGTAGCTAGCCTATTGGTTTGATAGTAGAATAGCTGGGATGTACAGTAGCTAGCACATTGGTTTGATAGTAGCATAGTTGGGATGTACAGTAGCTAGCACATTGGTTTGATAGTAGCATAGATGGGATGTACCGTAGCTAGCACATAGGTTTGATAGCATAGTTGGGTAGTACAGTAGCTAGCACATTGGTTTGATAGTAGCATAGTTGGGATGTACAGTAGCTAGCACATTGGTTTGATAGTAGCATAGTTGGGATGGACAGTAGCTAGCACATAGGTTTGATAGCATAGTTGGGATGTACAGTAGCTAGCACATTGGTTTGATAGTAGCATAGTTGGGATGTACATTAGCTAGCACATTGGTTTGATAGTAGCATAGTTGGGATGGACAGTAGCTAGCACATTGGTTTGATGGTAGCATAGTTGGGATGTACATTAGCTAGCACATTGGTTTGATAGTAGCATCGTTGGGATGTACAGTAGCTAGTACATTGGTTTGATAGTAGCATAGTTGGGATGTACAGTTGCTAGCACATTGGTTTGATAGTAGCATAGTTGGGATGTACAGTAGCTAGCACATTGGTTTGTTAGTAGCATAGTTGGGATGGACAGTAGCTAGCACATTGGTTTGATGGTAGCATAGTTGGGATGTACATTAGCTAGCACATTGGTTTGATAGTAGCATAGTTGGGATGGACAGTAGCTAGCACATAGGTTTGATAGCAGAGTTGGGATGTACAGTAGCTAGCACATTGGTTTGATAGTAGCATAGTTGGGATGTATAGTAGCTAGCACATTGGTTTGATAGTAGCATAGCTGGGATGTACAGTAGCTAGCACATTGGTTTGATAGTAGCATAGTTGGGATGGACAGTAGCTAGCACATTGGTTTGACAGTAGCATAGTTGTAGATGTAGGTATATAGGTTTGATAGCAGAGTTGGGATGTACAGTAGCTAGCACATTGGTTTGATAGTAGCATAGTTGGGATGTATAGTAGCTAGCACATTGGTTTGACAGTAGCATAGTTGGGATGTACAGTAGCTAGCACATTGGTTTGATAGTAGCATAGTTGGGATGTACAGTAGCTAGTACATTGGTTTGATAGTAGCATAGTTGGGATGTACAGTTGCTAGCACATTGGTTTGATAGTAGCATAGTTGGGAAGTACAGTAGCTAGTACATTGGTTTGATAGTTGCATAGTTGGGATGTACAGTAGCTAGCACATTGGTTTGATAGTAGCATAGCTGGGATGTACAGTAGCTAGTACATTGGTTTGATAGTAGCATAGTTGGGATGTACAGTTGCTAGCACATTGGTTTGATAGTAGCATAGTTGGGAAGTACAGTAGCTAGTACATTTGTTTGATAGTAGCATAGTTGGGATGTACAGTAGCTAGCACATTGGTTTGATAGTAGCATAGCTGGGATGTACAGTAGCTAGCACATTGGTTTGATAGTAGCATAGTTGGGATGGACAGTAGCTAGCATATTGGTTTGATAGTAGCATAGTTGGGATGTACAGTAGCTAGCACATTGGGCTGATGGTAGCATAGTTGGGATGTACAGTAGCTAGCACATAGGTTTGATAGCAGAGTTGGGATGTACAGTAGCTAGCACATTGGTTTGATAGTAGCATAGTTGGGATGTACAGTAGCTAGCACATTGGTTTGATAGTAGCATAGATGGGATGGACAGTAGCTAGCACATAGGTTTGATAGCATAGTTGGGATGTACAGTAGCTAGCACATTGGTTTGATAGTAGCATAGTTGGGATAGACAGTAGCTAGCACATTGGCTTGATAGTAGCATAGTTGGGATGTACAGTAGCTAGCACATTGGTTTGATAGTAGCATAGCTGGGATGTACAGTATCTAGCACATTGGTTTGATAGTAGCATAGTTGGGATGGACAGTAGCTAGCACATTGGTTTGATAGTAGCAGAGTTGGGATGGACAGTAGCTAGCACATTGGTCTGATAGTAGCATAGTTGGGATGTACAGTAGCTAGCACATAGGTTTGATAGCAGAGTTGGGATGTACAGTAGCTAGCACATAGGTTTGATAGCAGAGTTGGGATGTACAGTAGCTAGCACATTGGTTTGATAGTAGCATAGTTGGGATGTACAGTAGCTAGCTCATTGGTTTGATAGTAGCATAGATGGGATGGACAGTAGCTAGCACATAGGTGTGATAGCATAGTTGGGATGTACAGTAGCTAGCACATTGGTTTGATAGTAGCATAGTTGGGATAGACAGTAGCTAGCACATTGGCTTGATAGTAGCATAGTTGGGATGTACAGTAGCTAGCACATTGGTTTAATAGTAGCATAGCTGGGATGTACAGTATCTAGCACATTGGTTTGATAGTAGCATAGTTGGGATGGACAGTAGCTAGCACATTGGTTTGATAGTAGCAGAGTTGGGATGGACAGTAGCTAGCACATTGGTCTGATAGTAGCATAGTTGGGATGTACAGTAGCTAGCACATAGGTTTGATAGCAGAGTTGGGATGTACAGTAGCTAGCACATTGGTTTGATAGTAGCATAGTTGGGATGTACAGTAGCTAGCACATTGGTTTGATAGTAGCATAGTTGGGATGGACAGTAGCTAGCACATTGGTTTGATAGCATAGTTGGGATGGACAGTAGCTAGCACATTGGTTTGATAGTAGCATAGTTGGGATAGACAGTAGCTAGCACATTGGTTTGATAGTAGCATCGTTGGGATGTACAGTAGCTAGTACATTGGTTTGATAGTAGCATAGTTGGGATGTACAGTTGCTAGCACATTGGTTTGATAGTAGCATAGTTGGGATGTACAGTAGCTAGCACATTGGTTTGTTAGTAGCATAGTTGGGATGTACAGTAGCTAGCACATTGGTTTGACAGTAGCATAGTTGGGATGTACAGTAGCTAGCACATTGGTTTGATAGTAGCATAGTTGGGATGTACAGTAGCTAGCACATTGGTTTGTTAGTAGCATAGTTGGGATGTACAGTAGCTAGCACATTGGTTTGATAGTAGCATAGTTGGGATAGACAGTAGCTAGCACATTGGTTTGATAGTAGCATAGTTGGGATAGACAGTGGCTAGCACATTGGTTTGATAGTAGCATAGTTGGGATGTACAGTAGCTAGCACATTGGTTTGATAGTAGCATAGCTGGGATGTACAGTAGCTAGTACATTGGTTTGATAGTAGCATAGTTGGGATGTACAGTTGCTAGCACATTGGTTTGATAGTAGCATAGTTGGGAAGTACAGTAGCTAGTACATTGGTTTGATAGTAGCATAGTTGGGATGTACAGTAGCTAGCACATTGGTTTGATAGTAGCATAGTTGGGATAGACAGTAGCTAGCACATTGGTTTGATAGTAGCATAGTTGGGATGTACAGTAGCTAGCCTATTGGTTTGATAGTAGAATAGCTGGGATGTACAGTAGCTAGCACATTGGTTTGATAGTAGCATAGTTGGGATGTACAGTAGCTAGCACATTGGTTTGATAGTAGCATAGCTGGGATGTACAGTAGCTAGCACATTGGTTTGATAGTAGCATAGTTGGGATGGACAGTAGCTAGCATATTGGTTTGATAGTAGCATAGTTGGGATGTACAGTAGCTAGCACATTGGGTTGATGGTAGCATAGTTGGGATGTACAGTAGCTAGCACATAGGTTTGATAGCAGAGTTGGGATGTACAGTAGCTAGCACATTGGTTTGATAGTAGCATAGTTGGGATGTACAGTAGCTAGCACATTGGTTTGATAGTAGCATAGTTGGGATGGACAGTAGCTAGCACATTGGTTTGATAGCATAGTTGGGATGTACAGTAGCTAGCACATTGGTTTGATAGTAGCATAGATGGGATGGACAGTAGCTAGCACATAGGTTTGATAGCATAGTTGGGATGTACAGTAGCTAGCACATTGGTTTGATAGTAGCATAGTTGGGATAGACAGTAGCTAGCACATTGGCTTGATAGTAGCATAGTTGGGATGTACAGTAGCTAGCACATTGGTTTGATAGTAGCATAGCTGGGATGTACAGTATCTAGCACATTGGTTTGATAGTAGCATAGTTGGGATGGACAGTAGCTAGCACATTGGTTTGATAGTAGCATAGTTGGGATAGACAGTAGCTAGCACATTGGTTTGATAGTAGCATAGTTGGGATGTACAGTAGCTAGCCTATTGGTTTGATAGTAGAATAGCTGGGATGTACAGTAGCTAGCACATTGGTTTGATAGTAGCATAGTTGGGATGTACAGTAGCTAGCACATTGGTTTGATAGTAGCATAGATGGGATGTACAGTAGCTAGCACATAGGTTTGATAGCATAGTTGGGTAGTACAGTAGCTAGCACATTGGTTTGATAGTAGCATAGTTGGGATGTACAGTAGCTAGCACATTGGTTTGATAGTAGCATAGTTGGGATGGACAGTAGCTAGCACATAGGTTTGATAGCATAGTTGGGATGTACAGTAGCTAGCACATTGGTTTGATAGTAGCATAGTTGGGATGTACATTAGCTAGCACATTGGTTTGATAGTAGCATAGTTGGGATGGACAGTAGCTAGCACATTGGTTTGATGGTAGCATAGTTGGGATGTACATTAGCTAGCACATTGGTTTGATAGTAGCATAGTTGGGATGGACAGTAGCTAGCACATAGGTTTGATAGCAGAGTTGGGATGTACAGTAGCTAGCACATTGGTTTGATAGTAGCATAGTTGGGATGTATAGTAGCTAGCACATTGGTTTGATAGTAGCATAGCTGGGATGTACAGTAGCTAGCACATTGGTTTGATAGTAGCATTGTTGGGATGGACAGTAGCTAGCACATTGGTTTGACAGTAGCATAGTTGGGATGTACAGTAGCTAGCACATTGGTTTGATAGTAGCATAGTTGGGATGTACAGTAGCTAGTACATTGGTTTGATAGTAGCATAGTTGGGATGTACAGTTGCTAGCACATTGGTTTGATAGTAGCATAGTTGGGATGTACAGTAGCTAGCACATTGGTTTGTTAGTAGCATAGTTGGGATGTACAGTAGCTAGCACATTGGTTTGACAGTAGCATAGTTGGGATGTACAGTAGCTAGCACATTGGTTTGATAGTAGCATAGTTGGGATGTACAGTAGCTAGCACATTGGTTTGTTAGTAGCATAGTTGGGATGTACAGTAGCTAGCACATTGGTTTGATAGTAGCATAGTTGGGATAGACAGTAGCTAGCACATTGGTTTGATAGTAGCATAGTTGGGATGTACAGTAGCTAGCACATTGGTTTGATAGTAGCATAGCTGGGATGTACAGTAGCTAGTACATTGGTTTGATAGTAGCATAGTTGGGATGTACAGTTGCTAGCACATTGGTTTGATAGTAGCATAGTTGGGAAGTACAGTAGCTAGTACATTGGTTTGAAAGTAGCATAGTTGGGATGTACAGTAGCTAGCACATTGGTTTGATAGTAGCATAGTTGGGATAGACAGTAGCTAGCACATTGGTTTGATAGTAGCATAGTTGGGATGTACAGTAGCTAGCCCATTGGTTTGATAGTAGAATAGCTGGGATGTACAGTAGCTAGCACATTGGTTTGATAGTAGCATAGTTGGGATGTACAGTAGCTAGCACATTGGTTTGATAGTAGCATAGCTGGGATGTACAGTAGCTAGCACATTGGTTTGATAGTAGCATAGTTGGGATGGACAGTAGCTAGCATATTGGTTTGATAGTAGCATAGTTGGGATGTACAGTAGCTAGCACATTGGGCTGATGGTAGCATAGTTGGGATGTACAGTAGCTAGCACATAGGTTTGATAGCAGAGTTGGGATGTACAGTAGCTAGCACATTGGTTTGATAGTAGCATAGTTGGGATGTACAGTAGCTAGCACATTGGTTTGATAGTAGCATAGTTGGGATGGACAGTAGCTAGCACATTGGTTTGATAGCATAGTTGGGATGTACAGTAGCTAGCACATTGGTTTGATAGTAGCATAGATGGGATGGACAGTAGCTAGCACATAGGTTTGATAGCATAGTTGGGATGTACAGTAGCTAGCACATTGGTTTGATAGTAGCATAGTTGGGATAGACAGTAGCTAGCACATTGGCTTGATAGTAGCATAGTTGGGATAGACAGTAGCTAGCACATTGGTTTGATAGTAGCATAGCTGGGATGTACAGTATCTAGCACATTGGTTTGATAGTAGCATAGTTGGGATGGACAGTAGCTAGCACATTGGTTTGATAGTAGCATAGTTGGGATAGACAGTAGCTAGCACATTGGTTTGATAGTAGCATAGTTGGGATGTACAGTAGCTAGCCTATTGGTTTGATAGTAGAATAGCTGGGATGTACAGTAGCTAGCACATTGGTTTGATAGTAGCATAGTTGGGATGTACAGTAGCTAGCACATTGGTTTGATAGTAGCATAGATGGGATGTACAGTAGCTAGCACATAGGTTTGATAGCATAGTTGGGTAGTACAGTAGCTAGCACATTGGTTTGATAGTAGCATAGTTGGGATGTACAGTAGCTAGCACATTGGTTTGATAGTAGCATAGTTGGGATGGACAGTAGCTAGCACATAGGTTTGATAGCATAGTTGGGATGTACAGTAGCTAGCACATTGGTTTGATAGTAGCATAGTTGGGATGTACATTAGCTAGCACATTGGTTTGATAGTAGCATAGTTGGGATGGACAGTAGCTAGCACATTGGTTTGATGGTAGCATAGTTGGGATGTACATTAGCTAGCACATTGGTTTGATAGTAGCATCGTTGGGATGTACAGTAGCTAGTACATTGGTTTGATAGTAGCATAGTTGGGATGTACAGTTGCTAGCACATTGGTTTGATAGTAGCATAGTTGGGATGTACAGTAGCTAGCACATTGGTTTGTTAGTAGCATAGTTGGGATGTACAGTAGCTAGCACATTGGTTTGACAGTAGCATAGTTGGGATGTACAGTAGCTAGCACATTGGTTTGATAGTAGCATAGTTGGGATGATCAGTAGCTAGCACATTGGTTTGTTAGTAGCATAGTTGGGATGTACAGTAGCTAGCACATTGGTTTGATAGTAGCATAGTTGGGATAGACAGTAGCTAGCACATTGGTTTGATAGTAGCATAGTTGGGATAGACAGTGGCTAGCACATTGGTTTGATAGTAGCATAGTTGGGATGTACAGTAGCTAGCACATTGGTTTGATAGTAGCATAGCTGGGATGTACAGTAGCTAGTACATTGGTTTGATAGTAGCATAGTTGGGATGTACAGTTGCTAGCACATTGGTTTGATAGTAGCATAGTTGGGAAGTACAGTAGCTAGTACATTGGTTTGATAGTAGCATAGTTGGGATGTACAGTAGCTAGCACATTGGTTTGATAGTAGCATAGTTGGGATAGACAGTAGCTAGCACATTGGTTTGATAGTAGCATAGTTGGGATGTACAGTAGCTAGCCTATTGGTTTGATAGTAGAATAGCTGGGATGTACAGTAGCTAGCACATTGGTTTGATAGTAGCATAGTTGGGATGTACAGTAGCTAGCACATTGGTTTGATAGTAGCATAGCTGGGATGTACAGTAGCTAGCACATTGGTTTGATAGTAGCATAGTTGGGATGGACAGTAGCTAGCATATTGGTTTGATAGTAGCATAGTTGGGATGTACAGTAGCTAGCACATTGGGTTGATGGTAGCATAGTTGGGATGTACAGTAGCTAGCACATAGGTTTGATAGCAGAGTTGGGATGTACAGTAGCTAGCACATTGGTTTGATAGTAGCATAGTTGGGATGTACAGTAGCTAGCACATTGGTTTGATAGTAGCATAGTTGGGATGGACAGTAGCTAGCACATTGGTTTGATAGCATAGTTGGGATGTACAGTAGCTAGCACATTGGTTTGATAGTAGCATAGATGGGATGGACAGTAGCTAGCACATAGGTTTGATAGCATAGTTGGGATGTACAGTAGCTAGCACATTGGTTTGATAGTAGCATAGTTGGGATAGACAGTAGCTAGCACATTGGCTTGATAGTAGCATAGTTGGGATGTACAGTAGCTAGCACATTGGTTTGATAGTAGCATAGCTGGGATGTACAGTATCTAGCACATTGGTTTGATAGTAGCATAGTTGGGATGGACAGTAGCTAGCACATTGGTTTGATAGTAGCATAGTTGGGATAGACAGTAGCTAGCACATTGGTTTGATAGTAGCATAGTTGGGATGTACAGTAGCTAGCCTATTGGTTTGATAGTAGAATAGCTGGGATGTACAGTAGCTAGCACATTGGTTTGATAGTAGCATAGTTGGGATGTACAGTAGCTAGCACATTGGTTTGATAGTAGCATAGATGGGATGTACAGTAGCTAGCACATAGGTTTGATAGCATAGTTGGGTAGTACAGTAGCTAGCACATTGGTTTGAGAGTAGCATAGTTGGGATGTACAGTAGCTAGCACATTGGTTTGATAGTAGCATAGTTGGGATGGACAGTAGCTAGCACATAGGTTTGATAGCATAGTTGGGATGTACAGTAGCTAGCACATTGGTTTGATAGTAGCATAGTTGGGATGTACATTAGCTAGCACATTGGTTTGATAGTAGCATAGTTGGGATGGACAGTAGCTAGCACATTGGTTTGATGGTAGCATAGTTGGGATGTACATTAGCTAGCACATTGGTTTGATAGTAGCATAGTTGGGATGGACAGTAGCTAGCACATAGGTTTGATAGCAGAGTTGGGATGTACAGTAGCTAGCACATTGGTTTGATAGTAGCATAGTTGGGATGTATAGTAGCTAGCACATTGGTTTGATAGTAGCATAGCTGGGATGTACAGTAGCTAGCACATTGGTTTGATAGTAGCATTGTTGGGATGGACAGTAGCTAGCACATTGGTTTGACAGTAGCATAGTTGGGATGTACAGTAGCTAGCACATTGGTTTGATAGTAGCATAGTTGGGATGTACAGTAGCTAGTACATTGGTTTGATAGTAGCATAGTTGGGATGTACAGTTGCTAGCACATTGGTTTGATAGTAGCATAGTTGGGATGTACAGTAGCTAGCACATTGGTTTGTTAGTAGCATAGTTGGGATGTACAGTAGCTAGCACATTGGTTTGACAGTAGCATAGTTGGGATGTACAGTAGCTAGCACATTGGTTTGATAGTAGCATAGTTGGGATGTACAGTAGCTAGCACATTGGTTTGTTAGTAGCATAGTTGGGATGTACAGTAGCTAGCACATTGGTTTGATAGTAGCATAGTTGGGATAGACAGTAGCTAGCACATTGGTTTGATAGTAGCATAGTTGGGATAGACAGTGGCTAGCACATTGGTTTGATAGTAGCATAGTTGGGATGTACAGTAGCTAGCACATTGGTTTGATAGTAGCATAGCTGGGATGTACAGTAGCTAGTACATTGGTTTGATAGTAGCATAGTTGGGATGTACAGTTGCTAGCACATTGGTTTGATAGTAGCATAGTTGGGAAGTACAGTAGCTAGTACATTGGTTTGAAAGTAGCATAGTTGGGATGTACAGTAGCTAGCACATTGGTTTGATAGTAGCATAGTTGGGATAGACAGTAGCTAGCACATTGGTTTGATAGTAGCATAGTTGGGATGTACAGTAGCTAGCCCATTGGTTTGATAGTAGAATAGCTGGGATGTACAGTAGCTAGCACATTGGTTTGATAGTAGCATAGTTGGGATGTACAGTAGCTAGCACATTGGTTTGATAGTAGCATAGCTGGGATGTACAGTAGCTAGCACATTGGTTTGATAGTAGCATAGTTGGGATGGACAGTAGCTAGCATATTGGTTTGATAGTAGCATAGTTGGGATGTACAGTAGCTAGCACATTGGGCTGATGGTAGCATAGTTGGGATGTACAGTAGCTAGCACATAGGTTTGATAGCAGAGTTGGGATGTACAGTAGCTAGCACATTGGTTTGATAGTAGCATAGTTGGGATGTACAGTAGCTAGCACATTGGTTTGATAGTAGCATAGTTGGGATGGACAGTAGCTAGCACATTGGTTTGATAGCATAGTTGGGATGTACAGTAGCTAGCACATTGGTTTGATAGTAGCATAGATGGGATGGACAGTAGCTAGCACATAGGTTTGATAGCATAGTTGGGATGTACAGTAGCTAGCACATTGGTTTGATAGTAGCATAGTTGGGATAGACAGTAGCTAGCACATTGGCTTGATAGTAGCATAGTTGGGATAGACAGTAGCTAGCACATTGGTTTGATAGTAGCATAGCTGGGATGTACAGTATCTAGCACATTGGTTTGATAGTAGCATAGTTGGGATGGACAGTAGCTAGCACATTGGTTTGATAGTAGCATAGTTGGGATAGACAGTAGCTAGCACATTGGTTTGATAGTAGCATAGTTGGGATGTACAGTAGCTAGCCTATTGGTTTGATAGTAGAATAGCTGGGATGTACAGTAGCTAGCACATTGGTTTGATAGTAGCATAGTTGGGATGTACAGTAGCTAGCACATTGGTTTGATAGTAGCATAGATGGGATGTACAGTAGCTAGCACATAGGTTTGATAGCATAGTTGGGTAGTACAGTAGCTAGCACATTGGTTTGATAGTAGCATAGTTGGGATGTACAGTAGCTAGCACATTGGTTTGATAGTAGCATAGTTGGGATGGACAGTAGCTAGCACATAGGTTTGATAGCATAGTTGGGATGTACAGTAGCTAGCACATTGGTTTGATAGTAGCATAGTTGGGATGTACATTAGCTAGCACATTGGTTTGATAGTAGCATAGTTGGGATGGACAGTAGCTAGCACATTGGTTTGATGGTAGCATAGTTGGGATGTACATTAGCTAGCACATTGGTTTGATAGTAGCATAGTTGGGATGGACAGTAGCTAGCACATAGGTTTGATAGCAGAGTTGGGATGTACAGTAGCTAGCACATTGGTTTGATAGTAGCATAGTTGGGATGTATAGTAGCTAGCACATTGGTTTGATAGTAGCATACCTGGGATGTACAGTAGCTAGCACATTGGTTTGATAGTAGCATAGTTGGGATGGACAGTAGCTAGCACATTGGTTTGACAGTAGCATAGTTGGGATGTACAGTAGCTAGCACATTGGTTTGATAGTAGCATAGTTGGGATGTACAGTAGCTAGTACATTGGTTTGATAGTAGCATAGTTGGGATGTACAGTTGCTAGCACATTGGTTTGATAGTAGCATAGTTGGGAAGTACAGTAGCTAGTACATTGGTTTGATAGTAGCATAGTTGGGATGTACAGTAGCTAGCACATTGGTTTGATAGTAGCATAGCTGGGATGTACAGTAGCTAGCACATTGGTTTGATAGTAGCATAGTTGGGAAGTACAGTAGCTAGTACATTGGTTTGATAGTAGCATAGTTGGGATGTACAGTAGCTAGCACATTGGTTTGATAGTAGCATAGCTGGGATGTACAGTAGCTAGTACATTGGTTTGATAGTAGCATAGTTGGGATGTACAGTTGCTAGCACATTGGTTTGATAGTAGCATAGTTGGGAAGTACAGTAGCTAGTACATTGGTTTGATAGTAGCATAGTTGGGATGTACAGTAGCTAGCACATTGGTTTGATAGTAGCATAGCTGGGATGTACAGTAGCTAGCACATTGGTTTGATAGTAGCATAGTTGGGATGGACAGTAGCTAGCATATTGGTTTGATAGTAGCATAGTTGGGATGTACAGTAGCTAGCACATTGGGCTGATGGTAGCATAGTTGGGATGTACAGTAGCTAGCACATAGGTTTGATAGCAGAGTTGGGATGTACAGTAGCTAGCACATTGGTTTGATAGTAGCATAGTTGGGATGTACAGTAGCTAGCACATTGGTTTGATAGTAGCATAGATGGGATGGACAGTAGCTAGCACATAGGTTTGATAGCATAGTTGGGATGTACAGTAGCTAGCACATTGGTTTGATAGTAGCATAGTTGGGATAGACAGTAGCTAGCACATTGGCTTGATAGTAGCATAGTTGGGATGTACAGTAGCTAGCACATTGGTTTGATAGTAGCATAGCTGGGATGTACAGTATCTAGCACATTGGTTTGATAGTAGCATAGTTGGGATGGACAGTAGCTAGCACATTGGTTTGATAGTAGCAGAGTTGGGATGGACAGTAGCTAGCACATTGGTCTGATAGTAGCATAGTTGGGATGTACAGTAGCTAGCACATAGGTTTGATAGCAGAGTTGGGATGTACAGTAGCTAGCACATAGGTTTGATAGCAGAGTTGGGATGTACAGTAGCTAGCACATTGGTTTGATAGTAGCATAGTTGGGATGTACAGTAGCTAGCACATTGGTTTGATAGTAGCATAGATGGGATGGACAGTAGCTAGCACATAGGTTTGATAGCATAGTTGGGATGTACAGTAGCTAGCACATAGGTTTGATAGCAGAGTTGGGATGTACAGTAGCTAGCACATAGGTTTGATAGCAGAGTTGGGATGTACAGTAGCTAGCACATTGGTTTGATAGTAGCATAGTTGGGATGTACAGTAGCTAGCACATTGGTTTGATAGTAGCATAGATGGGATGGACAGTAGCTAGCACATAGGTTTGATAGCATAGTTGGGATGTACAGTAGCTAGCACATTGGTTTGATAGTAGCATAGTTGGGATAGACAGTAGCTAGCACATTGGCTTGATAGTAGCATAGTTGGGATGTACAGTAGCTAGCCTATTGGTTTGATAGTAGAATAGCTGGGATGTACAGTAGCTAGCACATTGGTTTGATAGTAGCATAGTTGGGATGTACAGTAGCTAGCACATTGGTTTGATAGTAGCATAGCTGGGATGTACAGTAGCTAGCACATTGGTTTGATAGTAGCATAGTTGGGATGGACAGTAGCTAGCATATTGGTTTGATAGTAGCATAGTTGGGATGTACAGTAGCTAGCACATTGGGTTGATGGTAGCATAGTTGGGATGTACAGTAGCTAGCACATAGGTTTGATAGCAGAGTTGGGATGTACAGTAGCTAGCACATTGGTTTGTAGTAGCATAGTTGGGATGTACAGTAGCTAGCACATTGGTTTGATAGTAGCATAGTTGGGATGGACAGTAGCTAGCACATTGGTTTGATAGCATAGTTGGGATGTACAGTAGCTAGCACATTGGTTTGATAGTAGCATAGATGGGATGGACAGTAGCTAGCACATAGGTTTGATAGCATAGTTGGGATGTACAGTAGCTAGCACATTGGTTTGATAGTAGCATAGTTGGGATAGACAGTAGCTAGCACATTGGCTTGATAGTAGCATAGTTGGGATGTACAGTAGCTAGCACATTGGTTTGATAGTAGCATAGCTGGGATGTACAGTATCTAGCACATTGGTTTGATAGTAGCATAGTTGGGATGGACAGTAGCTAGCACATTGGTTTGATAGTAGCATAGTTGGGATAGACAGTAGCTAGCACATTGGTTTGATAGTAGCATAGTTGGGATGTACAGTAGCTAGCCTATTGGTTTGATAGTAGAATAGCTGGGATGTACAGTAGCTAGCACATTGGTTTGATAGTAGCATAGTTGGGATGTACAGTAGCTAGCACATTGGTTTGATAGTAGCATAGATGGGATGTACAGTAGCTAGCACATAGGTTTGATAGCATAGTTGGGTAGTACAGTAGCTAGCACATTGGTTTGATAGTAGCATAGTTGGGATGTACAGTAGCTAGCACATTGGTTTGATAGTAGCATAGTTGGGATGGACAGTAGCTAGCACATAGGTTTGATAGCATAGTTGGGATGTACAGTAGCTAGCACATTGGTTTGATAGTAGCATAGTTGGGATGTACATTAGCTAGCACATTGGTTTGATAGTAGCATAGTTGGGATGGACAGTAGCTAGCACATTGGTTTGATGGTAGCATAGTTGGGATGTACATTAGCTAGCACATTGGTTTGATAGTAGCATAGTTGGGATGGACAGTAGCTAGCACATAGGTTTGATAGCAGAGTTGGGATGTACAGTAGCTAGCACATTGGTTTGATAGTAGCATAGTTGGGATGTATAGTAGCTAGCACATTGGTTTGATAGTAGCATAGCTGGGATGTACAGTAGCTAGCACATTGGTTTGATAGTAGCATTGTTGGGATGGACAGTAGCTAGCACATTGGTTTGACAGTAGCATAGTTGGGATGTACAGTAGCTAGCACATTGGTTTGATAGTAGCATAGTTGGGATGTACAGTAGCTAGTACATTGGTTTGATAGGAGCATAGTTGGGATGTACAGTTGCTAGCACATTGGTTTGATAGTAGCATAGTTGGGATGTACAGTAGCTAGCACATTGGTTTGTTAGTAGCATAGTTGGGATGTACAGTAGCTAGCACATTGGTTTGACAGTAGCATAGTTGGGATGTACAGTAGCTAGCACATTGGTTTGATAGTAGCATAGTTGGGATGTACAGTAGCTAGCACATTGGTTTGTTAGTAGCATAGTTGGGATGTACAGTAGCTAGCACATTGGTTTGATAGTAGCATAGTTGGGATAGACAGTAGCTAGCACATTGGTTTGATAGTAGCATAGTTGGGATAGACAGTGGCTAGCACATTGGTTTGATAGTAGCATAGTTGGGATGTACAGTAGCTAGCACATTGGTTTGATAGTAGCATAGCTGGGATGTACAGTAGCTAGTACATTGGTTTGATAGTAGCATAGTTGGGATGTACAGTTGCTAGCACATTGGTTTGATAGTAGCATAGTTGGGAAGTACAGTAGCTAGTACATTGGTTTGAAAGTAGCATAGTTGGGATGTACAGTAGCTAGCACATTGGTTTGATAGTAGCATAGTTGGGATAGACAGTAGCTAGCACATTGGTTTGATAGTAGCATAGTTGGGATGTACAGTAGCTAGCCCATTGGTTTGATAGTAGAATAGCTGGGATGTACAGTAGCTAGCACATTGGTTTGATAGTAGCATAGTTGGGATGTACAGTAGCTAGCACATTGGTTTGATAGTAGCATAGCTGGGATGTACAGTAGCTAGCACATTGGTTTGATAGTAGCATAGTTGGGATGGACAGTAGCTAGCATATTGGTTTGATAGTAGCATAGTTGGGATGTACAGTAGCTAGCACATTGGGCTGATGGTAGCATAGTTGGGATCTACAGTAGCTAGCACATAGGTTTGATAGCAGAGTTGGGATGTACAGTAGCTAGCACATTGGTTTGATAGTAGCATAGTTGGGATGTACAGTAGCTAGCACATTGGTTTGATAGTAGCATAGTTGGGATGGACAGTAGCTAGCACATTGGTTTGATAGCATAGTTGGGATGTACAGTAGCTAGCACATTGGTTTGATAGTAGCATAGATGGGATGGACAGTAGCTAGCACATAGGTTTGATAGCATAGTTGGGATGTACAGTAGCTAGCACATTGGTTTGATAGTAGCATAGTTGGGATAGACAGTAGCTAGCACATTGGCTTGATAGTAGCATAGTTGGGATAGACAGTAGCTAGCACATTGGTTTGATAGTAGCATAGCTGGGATGTACAGTATCTAGCACATTGGTTTGATAGTAGCATAGTTGGGATGGACAGTAGCTAGCACATTGGTTTGATAGTAGCATAGTTGGGATAGACAGTAGCTAGCACATTGGTTTGATAGTAGCATAGTTGGGATGTACAGTAGCTAGCCTATTGGTTTGATAGTAGAATAGCTGGGATGTACAGTAGCTAGCACATTGGTTTGATAGTAGCATAGTTGGGATGTACAGTAGCTAGCACATTGGTTTGATAGTAGCATAGATGGGATGTACAGTAGCTAGCACATAGGTTTGATAGCATAGTTGGGTAGTACAGTAGCTAGCACATTGGTTTGATAGTAGCATAGTTGGGATGTACAGTAGCTAGCACATTGGTTTGATAGTAGCATAGTTGGGATGGACAGTAGCTAGCACATAGGTTTGATAGCATAGTTGGGATGTACAGTAGCTAGCACATTGGTTTGATAGTAGCATAGTTGGGATGTACATTAGCTAGCACATTGGTTTGATAGTAGCATAGTTGGGATGGACAGTAGCTAGCACATTGGTTTGATGGTAGCATAGTTGGGATGTACATTAGCTAGCACATTGGTTTGATAGTAGCATAGTTGGGATGGACAGTAGCTAGCACATAGGTTTGATAGCAGAGTTGGGATGTACAGTAGCTAGCACATTGGTTTGATAGTAGCATAGTTGGGATGTATAGTAGCTAGCACATTGGTTTGATAGTAGCATACCTGGGATGTACAGTAGCTAGCACATTGGTTTGATAGTAGCATAGTTGGGATGGACAGTAGCTAGCACATTGGTTTGACAGTAGCATAGTTGGGATGTACAGTAGCTAGCACATTGGTTTGATAGTAGCATAGTTGGGATGTACAGTAGCTAGTACATTGGTTTGATAGTAGCATAGTTGGGATGTACAGTTGCTAGCACATTGGTTTGATAGTAGCATAGTTGGGAAGTACAGTAGCTAGTACATTGGTTTGATAGTAGCATAGTTGGGATGTACAGTAGCTAGCACATTGGTTTGATAGTAGCATAGCTGGGATGTACAGTAGCTAGCACATTGGTTTGATAGTAGCATAGTTGGGAAGTACAGTAGCTAGTACATTGGTTTGATAGTAGCATAGTTGGGATGTACAGTAGCTAGCACATTGGTTTGATAGTAGCATAGCTGGGATGTACAGTAGCTAGTACATTGGTTTGATAGTAGCATAGTTGGGATGTACAGTTGCTAGCACATTGGTTTGATAGTAGCATAGTTGGGAAGTACAGTAGCTAGTACATTGGTTTGATAGTAGCATAGTTGGGATGTACAGTAGCTAGCACATTGGTTTGATAGTAGCATAGCTGGGATGTACAGTAGCTAGCACATTGGTTTGATAGTAGCATAGTTGGGATGGACAGTAGCTAGCATATTGGTTTGATAGTAGCATAGTTGGGATGTACAGTAGCTAGCACATTGGGCTGATGGTAGCATAGTTGGGATGTACAGTAGCTAGCACATAGGTTTGATAGCAGAGTTGGGATGTACAGTAGCTAGCACATTGGTTTGATAGTAGCATAGTTGGGATGTACAGTAGCTAGCACATTGGTTTGATAGTAGCATAGATGGGATGGACAGTAGCTAGCACATAGGTTTGATAGCATAGTTGGGATGTACAGTAGCTAGCACATTGGTTTGATAGTAGCATAGTTGGGATAGACAGTAGCTAGCACATTGGCTTGATAGTAGCATAGTTGGGATGTACAGTAGCTAGCACATTGGTTTGATAGTAGCATAGCTGGGATGTACAGTATCTAGCACATTGGTTTGATAGTAGCATAGTTGGGATGGACAGTAGCTAGCACATTGGTTTGATAGTAGCAGAGTTGGGATGGACAGTAGCTAGCACATTGGTCTGATAGTAGCATAGTTGGGATGTACAGTAGCTAGCACATAGGTTTGATAGCAGAGTTGGGATGTACAGTAGCTAGCACATAGGTTTGATAGCAGAGTTGGGATGTACAGTAGCTAGCACATTGGTTTGATAGTAGCATAGTTGGGATGTACAGTAGCTAGCACATTGGTTTGATAGTAGCATAGATGGGAAGGACAGTAGCTAGCACATAGGTTTGATAGCATAGTTGGGATGTACAGTAGCTAGCACATTGGTTTGATAGTAGCATAGTTGGGATAGACAGTAGCTAGCACATTGGCTTGATAGTAGCATAGTTGGGATGTACAGTAGCTAGCACATTGGTTTGATAGTAGCATAGCTGGGATGTACAGTATCTAGCACATTGGTTTGATAGTAGCATAGTTGGGATGGACAGTAGCTAGCACATTGGTTTGATAGTAGCAGAGTTGGGATGGACAGTAGCTAGCACATTGGTCTGATAGTAGCATAGTTGGGATGTACAGTAGCTAGCACATAGGTTTGATAGCAGAGTTGGGATGTACAGTAGCTAGCACATTGGTTTGATAGTAGCATAGTTGGGATGTACAGTAGCTAGCACATTGGTTTGATAGTAGCATAGTTGGGATGGACAGTAGCTAGCACATTGGTTTGATAGCATAGTTGGGATGGACAGTAGCTAGCACATTGGTTTGATAGTAGCATAGTTGGGATAGACAGTAGCTAGCACATTGGTTTGATAGTAGCATCGTTGGGATGTACAGTAGCTAGTACATTGGTTTGATAGTAGCATAGTTGGGATGTACAGTTGCTAGCACATTGGTTTGATAGTAGCATAGTTGGGATGTACAGTAGCTAGCACATTGGTTTGTTAGTAGCATAGTTGGGATGTACAGTAGCTAGCACATTGGTTTGACAGTAGCATAGTTGGGATGTACAGTAGCTAGCACATTGGTTTGATAGTAGCATAGTTGGGATGTACAGTAGCTAGCACATTGGTTTGTTAGTAGCATAGTTGGGATGTACAGTAGCTAGTACATTGGTTTGATAGTAGCATAGTTGGGATGTACAGTTGCTAGCACATTGGTTTGATAGTAGCATAGTTGGGATGTACAGTAGCTAGCACATTGGTTTGTTAGTAGCATAGTTGGGATGTACAGTAGCTAGCACATTGGTTTGACAGTAGCATAGTTGGGATGTACAGTAGCTAGCACATTGGTTTGATAGTAGCATAGTTGGGATGTACAGTAGCTAGCACATTGGTTTGTTAGTAGCATAGTTGGGATGTACAGTAGCTAGCACATTGGTTTGATAGTAGCATAGTTGGGATAGACAGTAGCTAGCACATTGGTTTGATAGTAGCATAGTTGGGATAGACAGTGGCTAGCACATTGGTTTGATAGTAGCATAGTTGGGATGTACAGTAGCTAGCACATTGGTTTGATAGTAGCATAGCTGGGATGTACAGTAGCTAGTACATTGGTTTGATAGTAGCATAGTTGGGATGTACAGTTGCTAGCACATTGGTTTGATAGTAGCATAGTTGGGAAGTACAGTAGCTAGTACATTGGTTTGATAGTAGCATAGTTGGGATGTACAGTAGCTAGCACATTGGTTTGATAGTAGCATAGTTGGGATAGACAGTAGCTAGCACATTGGTTTGATAGTAGCATAGTTGGGATGTACAGTAGCTAGCCTATTGGTTTGATAGTAGAATAGCTGGGATGTACAGTAGCTAGCACATTGGTTTGATAGTAGCATAGTTGGGATGTACAGTAGCTAGCACATTGGTTTGATAGTAGCATAGCTGGAATGTACAGTAGCTAGCACATTGGTTTGATAGTAGCATAGTTGGGATGGACAGTAGCTAGCATATTGGTTTGATAGTAGCATAGTTGGGATGTACAGTAGCTAGCACATTGGGCTGATGGTAGCATAGTTGGGATGTACAGTAGCTAGCACATAGGTTTGATAGCAGAGTTGGGATGTACAGTAGCTAGCACATTGGTTTGATAGTAGCATAGTTGGGATGTACAGTAGCTAGCACATTGGTTTGATAGTAGCATAGTTGGGATGGACAGTAGCTAGCACATTGGTTTGATAGCATAGTTGGGATGTACAGTAGCTAGCACATTGGTTTGATAGTAGCATAGATGGGATGGACAGTAGCTAGCACATAGGTTTGATAGCATAGTTGGGATGTACAGTAGCTAGCACATTGGTTTGATAGTAGCATAGCTGGGATGTACAGTAGCTAGCACATTGGTTTGATAGTAGCATAGTTGGGATGGACAGTAGCTAGCATATTGGTTTGATAGTAGCATAGTTGGGATGTACAGTAGCTAGCACATTGGGCTGATGGTAGCATAGTTGGGATGTACAGTAGCTAGCACATAGGTTTGATAGCAGAGTTGGGATGTACAGTAGCTAGCACATTGGTTTGATAGTAGCATAGTTGGGATGTACAGTAGCTAGCACATTGGTTTGATAGTAGCATAGTTGGGATGGACAGTAGCTAGCACATTGGTTTGATAGCATAGTTGGGATGTACAGTAGCTAGCACATTGGTTTGATAGTAGCATAGATGGGATGGACAGTAGCTAGCACATAGGTTTGATAGCATAGTTGGGATGTACAGTAGCTAGCACATTGGTTTGATAGTAGCATAGTTGGGATAGACAGTAGCTAGCACATTGGCTTGATAGTAGCATAGTTGGGATGTACAGTAGCTAGCACATTGGTTTGATAGTAGCATAGCTGGGATGTACAGTATCTAGCACATTGGTTTGATAGTAGCATAGTTGGGATGGACAGTAGCTAGCACATTGGTTTGATAGTAGCAGAGTTGGGATGGACAGTAGCTAGCACATTGGTCTGATAGTAGCATAGTTGGGATGTACAGTAGCTAGCACATAGGTTTGATAGCAGAGTTGGGATGTACAGTAGCTAGCACATTGGTTTGATAGCAGAGTTGGGATGTACAGTAGCTAGCACATTGGTTTGATAGTAGCATAGTTGGGATGGACAGTAGCTAGCACATTGGTTTGATAGTAGCATAGTTGGGATGGACAGTAGCTAGCACATTGGTTTGATAGCATAGTTGGGATGGACAGTAGCTAGCACATTGGTTTGATAGTAGCATAGTTGGGATAGACAGTAGCTAGCACATTGGTTTGATAGTAGCATCGTTGGGATGTACAGTAGCTAGTACATTGGTTTGATAGTAGCATAGTTGGGATGTACAGTTGCTAGCACATTGGTTTGATAGTAGCATAGTTGGGATGTACAGTAGCTAGCACATTGGTTTGTTAGTAGCATAGTTGGGATGGACAGTAGCTAGCACATTGGTTTGACAGTAGCATAGTTGGGATGTACAGTAGCTAGCACATTGGTTTGATAGTAGCATAGTTGGGATGTACAGTAGCTAGCACATTGGTTTGTTAGTAGCATAGTTGGGATGTACAGTAGCTAGCACATTGGTTTGATAGTAGCATAGTTGGGATAGACAGTAGCTAGCACATTGGTTTGATAGTAGCATAGTTGGGATAGACAGTGGCTAGCACATTGGTTTGATAGTAGCATAGTTGGGATGTACAGTAGCTAGCACATTGGTTTGATAGTAGCATAGCTGGGATGTACAGTAGCTAGTACATTGGTTTGATAGTAGCATAGTTGGGATGTACAGTAGCTAGCACATTGGTTTGATAGTAGCATAGCTGGGATGTACAGTAGCTAGCACATTGGTTTGATAGTAGCATAGTTGGGATGGACAGTAGCTAGCATATTGGTTTGATAGTAGCATAGTTGGGATGTACAGTAGCTAGCACATTGGGCTGATGGTAGCATAGTTGGGATGTACAGTAGCTAGCACATAGGTTTGATAGCAGAGTTGGGATGTACAGTAGCTAGCACATTGGTTTGATAGTAGCATAGTTGGGATGTACAGTAGCTAGCACATTGGTTTGATAGTAGCATAGTTGGGATGGACAGTAGCTAGCACATTGGTTTGATAGCATAGTTGGGATGTACAGTAGCTAGCACATTGGTTTGATAGTAGCATAGATGGGATGGACAGTAGCTAGCACATAGGTTTGATAGCATAGTTGGGATGTACAGTAGCTAGCATATTGGTTTGATAGTAGCATAGCTGGGATGTACAGTAGCTAGCACATTGGTTTGATAGTAGCATAGTTGGGATGGACAGTAGCTAGCATATTGGTTTGATAGTAGCATAGTTGGGATGTACAGTAGCTAGCACATTGGGCTGATGGTAGCATAGTTGGGATGTACAGTAGCTAGCACATAGGTTTGATAGCAGAGTTGGGATGTACAGTAGCTAGCACATTGGTTTGATAGTAGCATAGTTGGGATGTACAGTAGCTAGCACATTGGTTTGATAGTAGCATAGTTGGGATGGACAGTAGCTAGCACATTGGTTTGATAGCATAGTTGGGATGTACAGTAGCTAGCACATTGGTTTGATAGTAGCATAGATGGGATGGACAGTAGCTAGCACATAGGTTTGATAGCATAGTTGGGATGTACAGTAGCTAGCACATTGGTTTGATAGTAGCATAGTTGGGATAGACAGTAGCTAGCACATTGGCTTGATAGTAGCATAGTTGGGATGTGCAGTAGCTAGCACATTGGTTTGATAGTAGCATAGCTGGGATGTACAGTATCTAGCACATTGGTTTGATAGTAGCATAGTTGGGATGGACAGTAGCTAGCACATTGGTTTGATAGTAGCAGAGTTGGGATGGACAGTAGCTAGCACATTGGTCTGATAGTAGCATAGTTGGGATGTACAGTAGCTAGCACATAGGTTTGATAGCAGAGTTGGGATGTACAGTAGCTAGCACATTGGTTTGATAGCAGAGTTGGGATGTACAGTAGCTAGCACATTGGTTTGATAGTAGCATAGTTGGGATGGACAGTAGCTAGCACATTGGTTTGATAGTAGCATAGTTGGGATGGACAGTAGCTAGCACATTGGTTTGATAGCATAGTTGGGATGGACAGTAGCTAGCACATTGGTTTGATAGTAGCATAGTTGGGATAGACAGTAGCTAGCACATTGGTTTGATAGTAGCATCGTTGGGATGTACAGTAGCTAGTACATTGGTTTGATAGTAGCATAGTTGGGATGTACAGTTGCTAGCACATTGGTTTGATAGTAGCATAGTTGGGATGTACAGTAGCTAGCACATTGGTTTGTTAGTAGCATAGTTGGGATGGACAGTAGCTAGCACATTGGTTTGACAGTAGCATAGTTGGGATGTACAGTAGCTAGCACATTGGTTTGATAGTAGCATAGTTGGGATGTACAGTAGCTAGCACATTGGTTTGTTAGTAGCATAGTTGGGATGTACAGTAGCTAGCACATTGGTTTGATAGTAGCATAGTTGGGATAGACAGTAGCTAGCACATTGGTTTGATAGTAGCATAGTTGGGATAGACAGTGGCTAGCACATTGGTTTGATAGTAGCATAGTTGGGATGTACAGTAGCTAGCACATTGGTTTGATAGTAGCATAGCTGGGATGTACAGTAGCTAGTACATTGGTTTGATAGTAGCATAGTTGGGATGTACAGTTGCTAGCACATTGGTTTGATAGTAGCATAGTTGGGAAGTACAGTAGCTAGTACATTGGTTTGATAGTAGCATAGTTGGGATGGACAGTAGCTAGCATATTGGTTTGATAGTAGCATAGTTGGGATGTACAGTAGCTAGCACATTGGGCTGATAGCAGAGTTGGGATGTACAGTAGCTAGCACATTGGTTTGATAGTAGCATAGTTGGGATGTACAGTAGCTAGCACATTGGTTTGATAGTAGCATAGATGGGATGGACAGTAGCTAGCACATAGGTTTGATAGCATAGTTGGGATGTACAGTAGCTAGCACATTGGTTTGATAGTAGCATAGTTGGGATGTACAGTAGCTAGCACATTGGTTTGATAGTAGCATAGCTGGGATGTACAGTATCTAGCACATTGGTTTGATAGCAGAGTTGGGATGTACAGTAGCTAGCACATTGGTTTGATAGTAGCATAGTTGGGATGTACAGTAGCTAGCACATTGGTTTGATAGTAGCATAGTTGGGATGGACAGTAGCTAGCACATTGGTTTGATAGCATAGTTGGGATGGACAGTAGCTAGCACATTGGTTTGATAGTAGCATAGTTGGGATAGACAGTAGCTAGCACATTGGTTTGATAGTAGCATCGTTGGGATGTACAGTAGCTAGTACATTGGTTTGATAGTAGCATAGTTGGGATGTACAGTTGCTAGCACATTGGTTTGATAGTAGCATAGTTGGGATGTACAGTAGCTAGCACATTGGTTTGTTAGTAGCATAGTTGGGATGGACAGTAGCTAGCACATTGGTTTGACAGTAGCATAGTTGGGATGTACAGTAGCTAGCACATTGGTTTGATAGTAGCATAGTTGGGATGTACAGTAGCTAGCACATTGGTTTGTTAGTAGCATAGTTGGGATGTACAGTAGCTAGCACATTGGTTTGATAGTAGCATAGTTGGGATAGACAGTAGCTAGCACATTGGTTTGATAGTAGCATAGTTGGGATAGACAGTGGCTAGCACATTGGTTTGATAGTAGCATAGTTGGGATGTACAGTAGCTAGCACATTGGTTTGATAGTAGCATAGCTGGGATGTACAGTAGCTAGTACATTGGTTTGATAGTAGCATAGTTGGGATGTACAGTTGCTAGCACATTGGTTTGATAGTAGCATAGTTGGGAAGTACAGTAGCTAGTACATTGGTTTGATAGTAGCATAGTTGGGATGTACAGTAGCTAGCACATTGGTTTGATAGTAGCATAGTTGGGATAGACAGTAGCTAGCACATTGGTTTGATAGTAGCATAGTTGGGATGTACAGTAGCTAGCCTATTGGTTTGATAGTAGAATAGCTGGGATGTACAGTAGCTAGCACATTGGTTTGATAGTAGCATAGTTGGGATGTACAGTAGCTAGCACATTGGTTTGATAGTAGCATAGCTGGGATGTACAGTAGCTAGCACATTGGTTTGATAGTAGCATAGTTGGGATGGACAGTAGCTAGCATATTGGTTTGATAGTAGCATAGTTGGGATGTACAGTAGCTAGCACATTGGGCTGATAATAGCATAGTTGGGATGTACAGTAGCTAGCACATAGGTTTGATAGCAGAGTTGGGATGTACAGTAGCTAGCACATTGGTTTGATAGTAGCATAGTTGGGATGTACAGTAGCTAGCACATTGGTTTGATAGTAGCATAGATGGGATGGACAGTAGCTAGCACATAGGTTTGATAGCATATTTGGGATGTACAGTAGCTAGCACATTGGTTTGATAGTAGCATAGTTGGGATGTACAGTAGCTAGCACATTGGTTTGATAGTAGCATAGCTGGGATGTACAGTAGCTAGCACATTGGTTTGATAGTAGCATAGTTGGGATGTACAGTAGCTAGCACATTGGTTTGTTAGTAGCATAGTTGGGATGTACAGTAGCTAGCACATTGGTTTGATAGTAGCATAGTTGGGATAGACAGTAGCTAGCACATTGGTTTGATAGTAGCATAGTTGGGATAGACAGTAGCTAGCACATTGGTTTGATAGTAGCATAGTTGGGATGTACAGTAGCTAGCACATTGGTTTGATAGTAGCATAGCTGGGATGTACAGTAGCTAGTACATTGGTTTGATAGTAGCATAGTTGGGATGTACAGTAGCTAGCACATTGGTTTGATAGTAGCATAGCTGGGATGTACAGTAGCTAGCACATTGGTTTGATAGTAGCATAGTTGGGATGTACAGTTGCTAGCACATTGGTTTGATAGTAGCATAGTTGGGAAGTACAGTAGCTAGTACATTGGTTTGATAGTAGCATAGTTGGGATGTACAGTAGCTAGCACATTGGTTTGATATTAGCATAGCTGGGATGTACAGTAGCTAGCACATTGGTTTGATAGTAGCATAGTTGGGATGGACAGTAGCTAGCATATTGGTTTGATAGTAGCATAGTTGGGATGTACAGTAGCTAGCACATTGGGCTGATAGTAGCATAGTTGGGATGTACAGTAGCTAGCACATAGGTTTGATAGCAGAGTTGGGATGTACAGTAGCTAGCACATTGGTTTGATAGTAGCATAGTTGGGATGTACAGTAGCTAGCACATTGGTTTGATAGTAGCATAGATGGGATGGACAGTAGCTAGCACATAGGTTTGATAGCATAGTTGGGATGTACAGTAGCTAGCACATTGGTTTGATAGTAGCATAGTTGGGATAGACAGTAGCTAGCACATTGGCTTGATAGTAGCATAGTTGGGATGTACAGTAGCTAGCACATTGGTTTGATAGTAGCATAGCTGGGATGTACAGTATCTAGCACATTGGTTTGATAGTAGCATAGTTGGGATGGACAGTAGCTAGCACATTGGTTTGATAGTAGCAGAGTTGGGATGGACAGTAGCTAGCACATTGGTTTGATAGTAGCATAGTTGGGATGTACATTAGCTAGCACATTGGTTTGATAGTAGCATAGTTGGGATGGACAGTAGCTAGCACATTGGTTTGATGGTAGCATAGTTGGGATGTACATTAGCTAGCACATTGGTTTGATAGTAGCATAGTTGGGATGGACAGTAGCTAGCATATTGGTTTGATAGTAGCATAGTTGGGATGTACAGTAGCTAGCACATTGGTCTGATAGTAGCATAGTTGGGATGTACAGTAGCTAGCACATTGGTTTGATAGTAGCATAGTTGGGATGGACAGTAGCTAGCACATAGGTTTGATAGCATAGTTGGGATGTACAGTAGCTAGCACATTGGTTTGATAGTAGCATAGTTGGGATGTACATTAGCTAGCACATTGGTTTGATAGTAGCATAGTTGGGATGGACAGTAGCTAGCACATTGGTTTGATGGTAGCATAGTTGGGATGTACATTAGCTAGCACATTGGTTTGATAGTAGCATAGTTGGGATGGACAGTAGTTAGCACATAGGTTTGATAGCAGAGTTGGGATGTACAGTAGCTAGCACATTGGTTTGATAGTAGCATAGTTGGGATGTATAGTAGCTAGCACATTGGTTTGATAGTAGCATAGTTGGGATGGACAGTAGCTAGCACATAGGTTTGATAGCATAGTTGGGATGTAGAGTAGCTAGCACATTGGTTTGATAGTAGCATAGATGGGATGTACAGTAGCTAGCACATTGGTTTGATAGTAGCATAGTTGGGATGTACAGTAGCTAGCACATTGGTTTGTTAGTAGCATAGTTGGGATGTACAGTAGCTAGCACATTGGTTTGATAGTAGCATAGTTGGGATAGACAGTAGCTAGCACATTGGTTTGATAGTAGCATAGTTGGGATAGACAGTGGCTAGCACATTGGTTTGATAGTAGCATAGTTGGGATGTACAGTAGCTAGCACATTGGTTTGATAGTAGCATAGCTGGGATGTACAGTAGCTAGTACATTGGTTTGATAGTAGCATAGTTGGGATGTACAGTTGCTAGCACATTGGTTTGATAGTAGCATAGTTGGGAAGTACAGTAGCTAGTACATTGGTTTGATAGTAGCATAGTTGGGATGTACAGTAGCTAGCACATTGGTTTGATAGTAGCATAGTTGGGATAGACAGTAGCTAGCACATTGGTTTGATAGTAGCATAGTTGGGATGTACAGTAGCTAGCCTATTGGTTTGATAGTAGAATAGCTGGGATGTACAGTAGCTAGCACATTGGTTTGATAGTAGCATAGTTGGGATGTACAGTAGCTAGCACATTGGTTTGATAGTAGCATAGCTGGGATGTACAGTAGCTAGCACATTGGTTTGATAGTAGCATAGTTGGGATGGACAGTAGCTAGCATATTGGTTTGATAGTAGCATAGTTGGGATGTACAGTAGCTAGCACATTGGGCTGATAATAGCATAGTTGGGATGTACAGTAGCTAGCACATAGGTTTGATAGCAGAGTTGGGATGTACAGTAGCTAGCACATTGGTTTGATAGTAGCATAGTTGGGATGTACAGTAGCTAGCACATTGGTTTGATAGTAGCATAGATGGGATGGACAGTAGCTAGCACATAGGTTTGATAGCATATTTGGGATGTACAGTAGCTAGCACATTGGTTTGATAGTAGCATAGTTGGGATGTACAGTAGCTAGCACATTGGTTTGATAGTAGCATAGCTGGGATGTACAGTATCTAGCACATTGGTTTGATAGTAGCATAGTTGGGATGGACAGTAGCTAGCACATTGGTTTGATAGTAGCAGAGTTGGGATGGACAGTAGCTAGCACATTGGTTTGATAGTAGCATAGTTGGGATGTACAGTAGCTAGCACATTGGTTTGATAGTAGCATAGTTGGGATGTACAGTAGCTAGCACATTGGTTTGTTAGTAGCATAGTTGGGATGTACAGTAGCTAGCACATTGGTTTGATAGTAGCATAGTTGGGATAGACAGTAGCTAGCACATTGGTTTGATAGTAGCATAGTTGGGATAGACAGTAGCTAGCACATTGGTTTGATAGTAGCATAGTTGGGATGTACAGTAGCTAGCACATTGGTTTGATAGTAGCATAGCTGGGATGTACAGTAGCTAGTACATTGGTTTGATAGTAGCATAGTTGGGATGTACAGTAGCTAGCACATTGGTTTGATAGTAGCATAGCTGGGATGTACAGTAGCTAGCACATTGGTTTGATAGTAGCATAGTTGGGATGTACAGTTGCTAGCACATTGGTTTGATAGTAGCATAGTTGGGAAGTACAGTAGCTAGTACATTGGTTTGATAGTAGCATAGTTGGGATGTACAGTAGCTAGCACATTGGTTTGATAGTAGCATAGCTGGGATGTACAGTAGCTAGCACATTGGTTTGATAGTAGCATAGTTGGGATGGACAGTAGCTAGCATATTGGTTTGATAGTAGCATAGTTGGGATGTACAGTAGCTAGCACATTGGGCTGATAGTAGCATAGTTGGGATGTACAGTAGCTAGCACATAGGTTTGATAGCAGAGTTGGGATGTACAGTAGCTAGCACATTGGTTTGATAGTAGCATAGTTGGGATGTACAGTAGCTAGCACATTGGTTTGATAGTAGCATAGATGGGATGGACAGTAGCTAGCACATAGGTTTGATAGCATAGTTGGGATGTACAGTAGCTAGCACATTGGTTTGATAGTAGCATAGTTGGGATAGACAGTAGCTAGCACATTGGCTTGATAGTAGCATAGTTGGGATGTACAGTAGCTAGCACATTGGTTTGATAGTAGCATAGCTGGGATGTACAGTATCTAGCACATTGGTTTGATAGTAGCATAGTTGGGATGGACAGTAGCTAGCACATTGGTTTGATAGTAGCAGAGTTGGGATGGACAGTAGCTAGCACATTGGTTTGATAGTAGCATAGTTGGGATGTACATTAGCTAGCACATTGGTTTGATAGTAGCATAGTTGGGATGGACAGTAGCTAGCACATTGGTTTGATGGTAGCATAGTTGGGATGTACATTAGCTAGCACATTGGTTTGATAGTAGCATAGTTGGGATGGACAGTAGCTAGCATATTGGTTTGATAGTAGCATAGTTGGGATGTACAGTAGCTAGCACATTGGTCTGATAGTAGCATAGTTGGGATGTACAGTAGCTAGCACATTGGTTTGATAGTAGCATAGTTGGGATGGACAGTAGCTAGCACATAGGTTTGATAGCATAGTTGGGATGTACAGTAGCTAGCACATTGGTTTGATAGTAGCATAGTTGGGATGTACATTAGCTAGCACATTGGTTTGATAGTAGCATAGTTGGGATGGACAGTAGCTAGCACATTGGTTTGATGGTAGCATAGTTGGGATGTACATTAGCTAGCACATTGGTTTGATAGTAGCATAGTTGGGATGGACAGTAGTTAGCACATAGGTTTGATAGCAGAGTTGGGATGTACAGTAGCTAGCACATTGGTTTGATAGTAGCATAGTTGGGATGTATAGTAGCTAGCACATTGGTTTGATAGTAGCATAGTTGGGATGGACAGTAGCTAGCACATAGGTTTGATAGCATAGTTGGGATGTAGAGTAGCTAGCACATTGGTTTGATAGTAGCATAGATGGGATGTACAGTAGCTAGCACATAGGTTTGATAGCATAGTTGGGATGTACAGTAGCTAGCACATTGGTTTGATAGTAGCATAGATGGGATGTACAGTAGCTAGCACATAGGTTTGATAGCATAGTTGGGTAGTACAGTAGCTAGCACATTGGTTTGATAGTAGCATAGCTGGGATGTACAGTATCTAGCACATTGGTTTGATAGTAGCATAGTTGGGATGGACAGTAGCTAGCACATTGGTTTGATAGTAGCAGAGTTGGGATGGACAGTAGCTAGCACATTGGTTTGATAGTAGCATAGTTGGGATGTACATTAGCTAGCACATTGGTTTGATAGTAGCATAGTTGGGATGGACAGTAGCTAGCACATAGGTTTGATAGCATAGTTGGGATGTACAGTAGCTAGCACATTGGTTTGATAGTAGCATAGTTGGGATGTACATTAGCTAGCACATTGGTTTGATAGTAGCATAGTTGGGATGGACAGTAGCTAGCACATTGGTTTGATGGTAGCATAGTTGGGATGTACATTAGCTAGCACATTGGTTTGATAGTAGCATAGTTGGGATGGACAGTAGTTAGCACATAGGTTTGATAGCAGAGTTGGGATGTACAGTAGCTAGCACATTGGTTTGATAGTAGCATAGTTGGGATGTATAGTAGCTAGCACATTGGTTTGATAGTAGCATAGTTGGGATGGACAGTAGCTAGCACATAGGTTTGATAGCATAGTTGGGATGTAGAGTAGCTAGCACATTGGTTTGATAGTAGCATAGATGGGATGTACAGTAGCTAGCACATAGGTTTGATAGCATAGTTGGGATGTACAGTAGCTAGCACATTGGTTTGATAGTAGCATAGATGGGATGTACAGTAGCTAGCACATAGGTTTGATAGCATAGTTGGGTAGTACAGTAGCTAGCACATTGGTTTGATAGTAGCATAGTTGGGATGTACAGTAGCTAGCACATTGGTTTGATAGTAGCATAGTTGGGATGGACAGTAGCTAGCATATTGGTTTGATAGTAGCATAGTTGGGATGTACAGTAGCTAGCACATTGGGCTGATAGTAGCATAGTTGGGATGTACAGTAGCTAGCACATAGGTTTGATAGCAGAGTTGGGATGTACAGTAGCTAGCACATTGGTTTGATAGTAGCATAGTTGGGATGTACAGTAGCTAGCACATTGGTTTGATAGTAGCATAGATGGGATGGACAGTAGCTAGCACATAGGTTTGATAGCATAGTTGGGATGTACAGTAGCTAGCACATTGGTTTGATAGTAGCATAGTTGGGATAGACAGTAGCTAGCACATTGGCTTGATAGTAGCATAGTTGGGATGTACAGTAGCTAGCACATTGGTTTGATAGTAGCATAGCTGGGATGTACAGTATCTAGCACATTGGTTTGATAGTAGCATAGTTGGGATGGACAGTAGCTAGCACATTGGTTTGATAGTAGCAGAGTTGGGATGGACAGTAGCTAGCACATTGGTTTGATAGTAGCATAGTTGGGATGTACATTAGCTAGCACATTGGTTTGATAGTAGCATAGTTGGGATGGACAGTAGCTAGCACATTGGTTTGATGGTAGCATAGTTGGGATGTACATTAGCTAGCACATTGGTTTGATAGTAGCATAGTTGGGATGGACAGTAGCTAGCATATTGGTTTGATAGTAGCATAGTTGGGATGTACAGTAGCTAGCACATTGGTCTGATAGTAGCATAGTTGGGATGTACAGTAGCTAGCACATTGGTTTGATAGTAGCATAGTTGGGATGGACAGTAGCTAGCACATAGGTTTGATAGCATAGTTGGGATGTACAGTAGCTAGCACATTGGTTTGATAGTAGCATAGTTGGGATGTACATTAGCTAGCACATTGGTTTGATAGTAGCATAGTTGGGATGGACAGTAGCTAGCACATTGGTTTGATGGTAGCATAGTTGGGATGTACATTAGCTAGCACATTGGTTTGATAGTAGCATAGTTGGGATGGACAGTAGTTAGCACATAGGTTTGATAGCAGAGTTGGGATGTACAGTAGCTAGCACATTGGTTTGATAGTAGCATAGTTGGGATGTATAGTAGCTAGCACATTGGTTTGATAGTAGCATAGTTGGGATGGACAGTAGCTAGCACATAGGTTTGATAGCATAGTTGGGATGTAGAGTAGCTAGCACATTGGTTTGATAGTAGCATAGATGGGATGTACAGTAGCTAGCACATAGGTTTGATAGCATAGTTGGGATGTACAGTAGCTAGCACATTGGTTTGATAGTAGCATAGATGGGATGTACAGTAGCTAGCACATAGGTTTGATAGCATAGTTGGGTAGTACAGTAGCTAGCACATTGGTTTGATAGTAGCATAGCTGGGATGTACAGTATCTAGCACATTGGTTTGATAGTAGCATAGTTGGGATGGACAGTAGCTAGCACATTGGTTTGATAGTAGCAGAGTTGGGATGGACAGTAGCTAGCACATTGGTTTGATAGTAGCATAGTTGGGATGTACATTAGCTAGCACATTGGTTTGATAGTAGCATAGTTGGGATGGACAGTAGCTAGCACATAGGTTTGATAGCATAGTTGGGATGTACAGTAGCTAGCACATTGGTTTGATAGTAGCATAGTTGGGATGTACATTAGCTAGCACATTGGTTTGATAGTAGCATAGTTGGGATGGACAGTAGCTAGCACATTGGTTTGATGGTAGCATAGTTGGGATGTACATTAGCTAGCACATTGGTTTGATAGTAGCATAGTTGGGATGGACAGTAGTTAGCACATAGGTTTGATAGCAGAGTTGGGATGTACAGTAGCTAGCACATTGGTTTGATAGTAGCATAGTTGGGATGTATAGTAGCTAGCACATTGGTTTGATAGTAGCATAGTTGGGATGGACAGTAGCTAGCACATAGGTTTGATAGCATAGTTGGGATGTAGAGTAGCTAGCACATTGGTTTGATAGTAGCATAGATGGGATGTACAGTAGCTAGCACATAGGTTTGATAGCATAGTTGGGATGTACAGTAGCTAGCACATTGGTTTGATAGTAGCATAGATGGGATGTACAGTAGCTAGCACATAGGTTTGATAGCATAGTTGGGTAGTACAGTAGCTAGCACATTGGTTTGATAGTAGCATAGTTGGGATGTACAGTAGCTAGCACATTGGTTTGATAGTAGCATAGTTGGAATGTACAGTAGCTAGCACATTGGTTTGATAGTAGCATAACTGGGATGTACAGTAGCTAGCACATTGGTTTGATAGTAGCATAGTTGGGATGTACATTAGCTAGCACATTGGTTTGATAGTAGCATAGTTGGGATGGACAGTAGCTAGCACATTGGTTTGATGGTAGCATAGTTGGGATGTACATTAGCTAGCACATTGGTTTGATAGTAGCATAGTTGGGATGGACAGTAGCTAGCATATTGGTTTGATAGTAGCATAGTTGGGATGTACAGTAGCTAGCACATTGGTCTGATAGTAGCATAGTTGGGATGTACAGTAGCTAGCACATTGGTTTGATAGTAGCATAGTTGGGATGGACAGTAGCTAGCACATAGGTTTGATAGCATAGTTGGGATGTACAGTAGCTAGCACATTGGTTTGATAGTAGCATAGTTGGGATGTACATTAGCTAGCACATTGGTTTGATAGTAGCATAGTTGGGATGGACAGTAGCTAGCACATTGGTTTGATGGTAGCATAGTTGGGATGTACATTAGCTAGCACATTGGTTTGATAGTAGCATAGTTGGGATGTATAGTAGCTAGCACATTGGTTTGATAGTAGCATAGCTGGGATGTACAGTAGCTAGCACATTGGTTTGATAGTAGCATAGTTGGGATGGACAGTAGCTAGCACATTGGTTTGATGGTAGCATAGTTGGGATGTACATTAGCTAGCACATTGGTTTGATAGTAGCATAGTTGGGATGGACAGTAGCTAGCATATTGGTTTGATAGTAGCATAGTTGGGATGTACAGTAGCTAGCACATTGGTCTGATAGTAGCATAGTTGGGATGTACAGTAGCTAGCACATTGGTTTGATAGTAGCATAGTTGGGATGGACAGTAGCTAGCACATAGGTTTGATAGCATAGTTGGGATGTACAGTAGCTAGCACATTGGTTTGATAGTAGCATAGTTGGGATGTACATTAGCTAGCACATTGGTTTGATAGTAGCATAGTTGGGATGGACAGTAGCTAGCACATTGGTTTGATGGTAGCATAGTTGGGATGTACATTAGCTAGCACATTGGTTTGATAGTAGCATAGTTGGGATGGACAGTAGTTAGCACATAGGTTTGATAGCAGAGTTGGGATGTACAGTAGCTAGCACATTGGTTTGATAGTAGCATAGTTGGGATGTATAGTAGCTAGCACATTGGTTTGATAGTAGCATAGTTGGGATGGACAGTAGCTAGCACATAGGTTTGATAGCATAGTTGGGATGTAGAGTAGCTAGCACATAGGTTTGATAGCATAGTTGGGATGTACAGTAGCTAGCACATTGGTTTGATAGTAGCATAGATGGGATGTACAGTAGCTAGCACATAGGTTTGATAGCATAGTTGGGTAGTACAGTAGCTAGCACATTGGTTTGATAGTAGCATAGCTGGGATGTACAGTAGCTAGCACATTGGTTTGATAGCAGCATAGTTGGGATGTACAGTAGCTAGCACATTGGTTTGATAGTAGCATAGCTGGGATGTACAGTATCTAGCACATTGGTTTGATGGTAGCATAGCTGGGATGTACAGTATCTAGCACATTGGTTTGATAGTAGCATAGTTGGGATGGACAGTAGCTAGCACATTGGTTTGATAGTAGCATAGTTGGGATGGACAGTAGCTAGCACATTGGTTTGATAGCATAGTTGGGATGGACAGTAGCTAGCACATTGGTTTGATAGTAGCATAGTTGGGATAGACAGTAGCTAGCACATTGGTTTGATAGTAGCATCGTTGGGATGTACAGTAGCTAGTACATTGGTTTGATAGAAGCATAGTTGGGATGTACAGTTGCTAGCACATTGGTTTGATAGTAGCATAGTTGGGAAGTACAGTAGCTAGTACATTGGTTTGATAGTAGCATAGTTGGGATGTACATTAGCTAGCACATTGGTTTGATAGTAGCATAGTTGGGATGGACAGTAGCTAGCACATTGGTTTGATAGTAGCATAGTTGGGATGGACAGTAGCTAGCACATTGGTTTGATAGCATAGTTGGGATGGACAGTAGCTAGCACATTGGTTTGATAGTAGCATAGTTGGGATAGACAGTAGCTAGCACATTGGTTTGATAGTAGCATCGTTGGGATGTACAGTAGCTAGTACATTGGTTTGATAGAAGCATAGTTGGGATGTACAGTTGCTAGCACATTGGTTTGATAGTAGCATAGTTGGGAAGTACAGTAGCTAGTACATTGGTTTGATAGTAGCATAGTTGGGATGTACATTAGCTAGCACATTGGTTTGATAGTAGCATAGTTGGGATGGACAGTAGCTAGCACATTGGTTTGATGGTAGCATAGTTGGGATGTACATTAGCTAGCACATTGGTTTGATAGTAGCATAGTTGGGATGGACAGTAGTTAGCACATAGGTTTGATAGCAGAGTTGGGATGTACAGTAGCTAGCACATTGGTTTGATAGTAGCATAGTTGGGATGTATAGTAGCTAGCACATTGGTTTGATAGTAGCATAGTTGGGATGGACAGTAGCTAGCACATAGGTTTGATAGCATAGTTGGGATGTAGAGTAGCTAGCACATAGGTTTGATAGCATAGTTGGGATGTACAGTAGCTAGCACATTGGTTTGATAGTAGCATAGATGGGATGTACAGTAGCTAGCACATAGGTTTGATAGCATAGTTGGGTAGTACAGTAGCTAGCACATTGGTTTGATAGTAGCATAGCTGGGATGTACAGTAGCTAGCACATTGGTTTGATAGTAGCATAGTTGGGATGTACAGTAGCTAGCACATTGGTTTGATAGTAGCATAGCTGGGATGTACAGTATCTAGCACATTGGTTTGATGGTAGCATAGCTGGGATGTACAGTATCTAGCACATTGGTTTGATAGTAGCATAGTTGGGATGGACAGTAGCTAGCACATTGGTTTGATAGTAGCATAGTTGGGATGGACAGTAGCTAGCACATTGGTTTGATAGCATAGTTGGGATGGACAGTAGCTAGCACATTGGTTTGATAGTAGCATAGTTGGGATAGACAGTAGCTAGCACATTGGTTTGATAGTAGCATCGTTGGGATGTACAGTAGCTAGTACATTGGTTTGATAGAAGCATAGTTGGGATGTACAGTTGCTAGCACATTGGTTTGATAGTAGCATAGTTGGGAAGTACAGTAGCTAGTACATTGGTTTGATAGTAGCATAGTTGGGATGTACAGTATATAGCACATTGGTTTGATAGTAGCATAGCTGGGATGTACAGTAGCTAGCACATTGGTTTGATAGTAGCATAGTTGGGATGTACAGTAGCTAGCACATTGGTTTGATAGTAGCATAGTTGGAATGTACAGTAGCTAGCACATTGGTTTGATAGTAGCATAGCTGGGATGTACAGTAGCTAGCACATTGGTTTGATAGTAGCATAGTTGGGATGTACAGTAGCTAGCACATTGGTTTGATAGTAGCATAGCTGGGATGTACAGTATCTAGCACATTGGTTTGATGGTAGCATAGTTGGGATGGACAGTAGCTAGCACATTGGTTTGATAGTAGCATAGCTGGGATGTACAGTAGCTAGCACATTGGTTTGATAGTAGCATAGTTGGGATGGACAGTAGCTAGCACATAGGTTTGATAGCATAGTTGGGATGTACAGTAGCTAGCACATAGGTTTGATAGCATAGTTGGGTAGTACAGTAGCTAGCACATTGGTTTGATAGTAGCATAGTTGGGATGTACAGTAGCTAGCACATTGGTTTGATAGTAGCATAGTTGGAATGTACAGTAGCTAGCACATTGGTTTGATAGTAGCATAACTGGGATGTACAGTAGCTAGCACATTGGTTTGATAGTAGCATAGTTGGGATGTACATTAGCTAGCACATTGGTTTGATAGTAGCATAGTTGGGATGGACAGTAGCTAGCACATTGGTTTGATGGTAGCATAGTTGGGATGTACATTAGCTAGCACATTGGTTTGATAGTAGCATAGTTGGGATGGACAGTAGCTAGCATATTGGTTTGATAGTAGCATAGTTGGGATGTACAGTAGCTAGCACATTGGTCTGATAGTAGCATAGTTGGGATGTACAGTAGCTAGCACATTGGTTTGATAGTAGCATAGTTGGGATGGACAGTAGCTAGCACATAGGTTTGATAGCATAGTTGGGATGTACAGTAGCTAGCACATTGGTTTGATAGTAGCATAGTTGGGATGTACATTAGCTAGCACATTGGTTTGATAGTAGCATAGTTGGGATGGACAGTAGCTAGCACATTGGTTTGATGGTAGCATAGTTGGGATGTACATTAGCTAGCACATTGGTTTGATAGTAGCATAGTTGGGATGTATAGTAGCTAGCACATTGGTTTGATAGTAGCATAGCTGGGATGTACAGTAGCTAGCACATTGGTTTGATAGTAGCATAGTTGGGATGGACAGTAGCTAGCACATTGGTTTGATGGTAGCATAGTTGGGATGTACATTAGCTAGCACATTGGTTTGATAGTAGCATAGTTGGGATGGACAGTAGCTAGCATATTGGTTTGATAGTAGCATAGTTGGGATGTACAGTAGCTAGCACATTGGTCTGATAGTAGCATAGTTGGGATGTACAGTAGCTAGCACATTGGTTTGATAGTAGCATAGTTGGGATGGACAGTAGCTAGCACATAGGTTTGATAGCATAGTTGGGATGTACAGTAGCTAGCACATTGGTTTGATAGTAGCATAGTTGGGATGTACATTAGCTAGCACATTGGTTTGATAGTAGCATAGTTGGGATGGACAGTAGCTAGCACATTGGTTTGATGGTAGCATAGTTGGGATGTACATTAGCTAGCACATTGGTTTGATAGTAGCATAGTTGGGATGGACAGTAGCTAGCACATTGGTTTGATAGTAGCATAGTTGGGATGGACAGTAGCTAGCACATTGGTTTGATAGCATAGTTGGGATGGACAGTAGCTAGCACATTGGTTTGATGGTAGCATAGTTGGGATGTACATTAGCTAGCACATTGGTTTGATAGTAGCATAGTTGGGATGTATAGTAGCTAGCACATTGGTTTGATAGTAGCATAGCTGGGATGTACAGTAGCTAGCACATTGGTTTGATAGTAGCATAGTTGGGATGGACAGTAGCTAGCACATTGGTTTGATGGTAGCATAGTTGGGATGTACATTAGCTAGCACATTGGTTTGATAGTAGCATAGTTGGGATGGACAGTAGCTAGCATATTGGTTTGATAGTAGCATAGTTGGGATGTACAGTAGCTAGCACATTGGTCTGATAGTAGCATAGTTGGGATGTACAGTAGCTAGCACATTGGTTTGATAGTAGCATAGTTGGGATGGACAGTAGCTAGCACATAGGTTTGATAGCATAGTTGGGATGTACAGTAGCTAGCACATTGGTTTGATAGTAGCATAGTTGGGATGTACATTAGCTAGCACATTGGTTTGATAGTAGCATAGTTGGGATGGACAGTAGCTAGCACATTGGTTTGATGGTAGCATAGTTGGGATGTACATTAGCTAGCACATTGGTTTGATAGTAGCATAGTTGGGATGGACAGTAGCTAGCACATTGGTTTGATAGTAGCATAGTTGGGATGGACAGTAGCTAGCACATTGGTTTGATAGCATAGTTGGGATGGACAGTAGCTAGCACATTGGTTTGATAGTAGCATAGTTGGGATAGACAGTAGCTAGCACATTGGTTTGATAGTAGCATCGTTGGGATGTACAGTAGCTAGTACATTGGTTTGATAGAAGCATAGTTGGGATGTACAGTTGCTAGCACATTGGTTTGATAGTAGCATAGTTGGGAAGTACAGTAGCTAGTACATTGGTTTGATAGTAGCATAGTTGGGATGTACAGTATATAGCACATTGGTTTGATAGTAGCATAGCTGGGATGTACAGTAGCTAGCACATTGGTTTGATAGTAGCATAGTTGGGATGTACAGTAGCTAGCACATTGGTTTGATAGTAGCATAGTTGGAATGTACAGTAGCTAGCACATTGGTTTGATAGTAGCATAGCTGGGATGTACAGTAGCTAGCACATTGGTTTGATAGTAGCATAGTTGGGATGTACAGTAGCTAGCACATTGGTTTGATAGTAGCATAGCTGGGATGTACAGTATCTAGCACATTGGTTTGATGGTAGCATAGTTGGGATGGACAGTAGCTAGCACATTGGTTTGATAGTAGCATAGCTGGGATGTACAGTAGCTAGCACATTGGTTTGATAGTAGCATAGTTGGGATGGACAGTAGCTAGCACATAGGTTTGATAGCATAGTTGGGATGTACAGTAGCTAGCACATAGGTTTGATAGCATAGTTGGGTAGTACAGTAGCTAGCACATTGGTTTGATAGTAGCATAGTTGGGATGTACAGTAGCTAGCACATTGGTTTGATAGTAGCATAGTTGGAATGTACAGTAGCTAGCACATTGGTTTGATAGTAGCATAACTGGGATGTACAGTAGCTAGCACATTGGTTTGATAGTAGCATAGTTGGGATGTACATTAGCTAGCACATTGGTTTGATAGTAGCATAGTTGGGATGGACAGTAGCTAGCACATTGGTTTGATGGTAGCATAGTTGGGATGTACATTAGCTAGCACATTGGTTTGATAGTAGCATAGTTGGGATGGACAGTAGCTAGCATATTGGTTTGATAGTAGCATAGTTGGGATGTACAGTAGCTAGCACATTGGTCTGATAGTAGCATAGTTGGGATGTACAGTAGCTAGCACATTGGTTTGATAGTAGCATAGTTGGGATGGACAGTAGCTAGCACATAGGTTTGATAGCATAGTTGGGATGTACAGTAGCTAGCACATTGGTTTGATAGTAGCATAGTTGGGATGTACATTAGCTAGCACATTGGTTTGATAGTAGCATAGTTGGGATGGACAGTAGCTAGCACATTGGTTTGATGGTAGCATAGTTGGGATGTACATTAGCTAGCACATTGGTTTGATAGTAGCATAGTTGGGATGTATAGTAGCTAGCACATTGGTTTGATAGTAGCATAGCTGGGATGTACAGTAGCTAGCACATTGGTTTGATAGTAGCATAGTTGGGATGGACAGTAGCTAGCACATTGGTTTGATGGTAGCATAGTTGGGATGTACATTAGCTAGCACATTGGTTTGATAGTAGCATAGTTGGGATGGACAGTAGCTAGCATATTGGTTTGATAGTAGCATAGTTGGGATGTACAGTAGCTAGCACATTGGTCTGATAGTAGCATAGTTGGGATGTACAGTAGCTAGCACATTGGTTTGATAGTAGCATAGTTGGGATGGACAGTAGCTAGCACATAGGTTTGATAGCATAGTTGGGATGTACAGTAGCTAGCACATTGGTTTGATAGTAGCATAGTTGGGATGTACATTAGCTAGCACATTGGTTTGATAGTAGCATAGTTGGGATGGACAGTAGCTAGCACATTGGTTTGATGGTAGCATAGTTGGGATGTACATTAGCTAGCACATTGGTTTGATAGTAGCATAGTTGGGATGGACAGTAGTTAGCACATAGGTTTGATAGCAGAGTTGGGATGTACAGTAGCTAGCACATTGGTTTGATAGTAGCATAGTTGGGATGTATAGTAGCTAGCACATTGGTTTGATAGTAGCATAGTTGGGATGGACAGTAGCTAGCACATAGGTTTGATAGCATAGTTGGGATGTCGAGTAGCTAGCACATAGGTTTGATAGCATAGTTGGGATGTACAGTAGCTAGCACATTGGTTTGATAGTAGCATAGATGGGATGTACAGTAGCTAGCACATTGGTTTGATAGTAGCATAGTTGGGATGTACAGTATATAGCACATTGGTTTGATAGTAGCATAGCTGGGATGTACAGTAGCTAGCACATTGGTTTGATAGTAGCATAGTTGGGATGTACAGTAGCTAGCACATTGGTTTGATAGTAGCATAGTTGGAATGTACAGTAGCTAGCACATTGGTTTGATAGTAGCATAGCTGGGATGTACAGTAGCTAGCACATTGGTTTGATAGTAGCATAGTTGGGATGTACAGTAGCTAGCACATTGGTTTGATAGTAGCATAGCTGGGATGTACAGTATCTAGCACATTGGTTTGATGGTAGCATAGTTGGGATGGACAGTAGCTAGCACATTGGTTTGATAGTAGCATAGCTGGGATTTACAGTAGCTAGCACATTGGTTTGATAGTAGCATAGTTGGGATGGACAGTAGCTAGCACATAGGTTTGATAGCATAGTTGGGATGTACAGTAGCTAGCACATAGGTTTGATAGCATAGTTGGGTAGTACAGTAGCTAGCACATTGGTTTGATAGTAGCATAGTTGGGATGTACAGTAGCTAGCACATTGGTTTGATAGTAGCATAGTTGGAATGTACAGTAGCTAGCACATTGGTTTGATAGTAGCATAACTGGGATGTACAGTAGCTAGCACATTGGTTTGATAGTAGCATAGTTGGGATGTACATTAGCTAGCACATTGGTTTGATAGTAGCATAGTTGGGATGGACAGTAGCTAGCACATTGGTTTGATGGTAGCATAGTTGGGATGTACATTAGCTAGCACATTGGTTTGATAGTAGCATAGTTGGGATGGACAGTAGCTAGCATATTGGTTTGATAGTAGCATAGTTGGGATGTACAGTAGCTAGCACATTGGTCTGATAGTAGCATAGTTGGGATGTACAGTAGCTAGCACATTGGTTTGATAGTAGCATAGTTGGGATGGACAGTAGCTAGCACATAGGTTTGATAGCATAGTTGGGATGTACAGTAGCTAGCACATTGGTTTGATAGTAGCATAGTTGGGATGTACATTAGCTAGCACATTGGTTTGATAGTAGCATAGTTGGGATGGACAGTAGCTAGCACATTGGTTTGATGGTAGCATAGTTGGGATGTACATTAGCTAGCACATTGGTTTGATAGTAGCATAGTTGGGATGTATAGTAGCTAGCACATTGGTTTGATAGTAGCATAGCTGGGATGTACAGTAGCTAGCACATTGGTTTGATAGTAGCATAGTTGGGATGGACAGTAGCTAGCACATTGGTTTGATGGTAGCATAGTTGGGATGTACATTAGCTAGCACATTGGTTTGATAGTAGCATAGTTGGGATGGACAGTAGCTAGCATATTGGTTTGATAGTAGCATAGTTGGGATGTACAGTAGCTAGCACATTGGTCTGATAGTAGCATAGTTGGGATGTACAGTAGCTAGCACATTGGTTTGATAGTAGCATAGTTGGGATGGACAGTAGCTAGCACATAGGTTTGATAGCATAGTTGGGATGTACAGTAGCTAGCACATTGGTTTGATAGTAGCATAGTTGGGATGTACATTAGCTAGCACATTGGTTTGATAGTAGCATAGTTGGGATGGACAGTAGCTAGCACATTGGTTTGATGGTAGCATAGTTGGGATGTACATTAGCTAGCACATTGGTTTGATAGTAGCATAGTTGGGATGGACAGTAGTTAGCACATAGGTTTGATAGCAGAGTTGGGATGTACAGTAGCTAGCACATTGGTTTGATAGTAGCATAGTTGGGATGTATAGTAGCTAGCACATTGGTTTGATAGTAGCATAGTTGGGATGGACAGTAGCTAGCACATAGGTTTGATAGCATAGTTGGGATGTCGAGTAGCTAGCACATAGGTTTGATAGCATAGTTGGGATGTACAGTAGCTAGCACATTGGTTTGATAGTAGCATAGATGGGATGTACAGTAGCTAGCACATAGGTTTGATAGCATAGTTGGGTAGTACAGTAGCTAGCACATTGGTTTGATAGTAGCATAGTTGGGATGGACAGTAGCTAGCATATTGGTTTGATAGTAGCATAGTTGGGATGGACAGTAGCTAGCACATTGGTCTGATAGTAGCATAGTTGGGATGTACAGTAGCTAGCACATTGGTTTGATAGTAGCATAGTTGGGATGGACAGTAGCTAGCACATAGGTTTGATAGCATAGTTGGGATGTACAGTAGCTAGCACATTGGTTTGATAGTAGCATAGTTGGGATGTACATTAGCTAGCACATTGGTTTGATAGTAGCATAGTTGGGATGGACAGTAGCTAGCACATTGGTTTGATGGTAGCATAGTTGGGATGTACATTAGCTAGCACATTGGTTTGATAGTAGCATAGTTGGGATGTATAGTAGCTAGCACATTGGTTTGATAGTAGCATAGCTGGGATGTACAGTAGCTAGCACATTGGTTTGATAGTAGCATAGTTGGGATGGACAGTAGCTAGCACATTGGTTTGATGGTAGCATAGTTGGGATGTACATTAGCTAGCACATTGGTTTGATAGTAGCATAGTTGGGATGGACAGTAGCTAGCATATTGGTTTGATAGTAGCATAGTTGGGATGTACAGTAGCTAGCACATTGGTCTGATAGTAGCATAGTTGGGATGTACAGTAGCTAGCACATTGGTTTGATAGTAGCATAGTTGGGATGGACAGTAGCTAGCACATAGGTTTGATAGCATAGTTGGGATGTACAGTAGCTAGCACATTGGTTTGATAGTAGCATAGTTGGGATGTACATTAGCTAGCACATTGGTTTGATAGTAGCATAGTTGGGATGGACAGTAGCTAGCACATTGGTTTGATGGTAGCATAGTTGGGATGTACATTAGCTAGCACATTGGTTTGATAGTAGCATAGTTGGGATGGACAGTAGCTAGCACATTGGTTTGATAGTAGCATAGTTGGGATGGACAGTAGCTAGCACATTGGTTTGATAGCATAGTTGGGATGGACAGTAGCTAGCACATTGGTTTGATAGTAGCATAGTTGGGATAGACAGTAGCTAGCACATTGGTTTGATAGTAGCATCGTTGGGATGTACAGTAGCTAGTACATTGGTTTGATAGAAGCATAGTTGGGATGTACAGTTGCTAGCACATTGGTTTGATAGTAGCATAGTTGGGAAGTACAGTAGCTAGTACATTGGTTTGATAGTAGCATAGTTGGGATGTACAGTATATAGCACATTGGTTTGATAGTAGCATAGCTGGGATGTACAGTAGCTAGCACATTGGTTTGATAGTAGCATAGTTGGGATGTACAGTAGCTAGCACATTGGTTTGATAGTAGCATAGTTGGAATGTACAGTAGCTAGCACATTGGTTTGATAGTAGCATAGCTGGGATGTACAGTAGCTAGCACATTGGTTTGATAGTAGCATAGTTGGGATGTACAGTAGCTAGCACATTGGTTTGATAGTAGCATAGCTGGGATGTACAGTATCTAGCACATTGGTTTGATGGTAGCATAGTTGGGATGGACAGTAGCTAGCACATTGGTTTGATAGTAGCATAGCTGGGATGTACAGTAGCTAGCACATTGGTTTGATAGTAGCATAGTTGGGATGGACAGTAGCTAGCACATAGGTTTGATAGCTTAGTTGGGATGTACAGTAGCTAGCACATAGGTTTGATAGCATAGTTGGGTAGTACAGTAGCTAGCACATTGGTTTGATAGTAGCATAGTTGGGATGTACAGTAGCTAGCACATTGGTTTGATAGTAGCATAGTTGGAATGTACAGTAGCTAGCACATTGGTTTGATAGTAGCATAACTGGGATGTACAGTAGCTAGCACATTGGTTTGATAGTAGCATAGTTGGGATGTACATTAGCTAGCACATTGGTTTGATAGTAGCATAGTTGGGATGGACAGTAGCTAGCACATTGGTTTGATGGTAGCATAGTTGGGATGTACATTAGCTAGCACATTGGTTTGATAGTAGCATAGTTGGGATGGACAGTAGCTAGCATATTGGTTTGATAGTAGCATAGTTGGGATGTACAGTAGCTAGCACATTGGTCTGATAGTAGCATAGTTGGGATGTACAGTAGCTAGCACATTGGTTTGATAGTAGCATAGTTGGGATGGACAGTAGCTAGCACATAGGTTTGATAGCATAGTTGGGATGTACAGTAGCTAGCACATTGGTTTGATAGTAGCATAGTTGGGATGTACATTAGCTAGCACATTGGTTTGATAGTAGCATAGTTGGGATGGACAGTAGCTAGCACATTGGTTTGATGGTAGCATAGTTGGGATGTACATTAGCTAGCACATTGGTTTGATAGTAGCATAGTTGGGATGTATAGTAGCTAGCACATTGGTTTGATAGTAGCATAGCTGGGATGTACAGTAGCTAGCACATTGGTTTGATAGTAGCATAGTTGGGATGGACAGTAGCTAGCACATTGGTTTGATGGTAGCATAGTTGGGATGTACATTAGCTAGCACATTGGTTTGATAGTAGCATAGTTGGGATGGACAGTAGCTAGCATATTGGTTTGATAGTAGCATAGTTGGGATGTACAGTAGCTAGCACATTGGTCTGATAGTAGCATAGTTGGGATGTACAGTAGCTAGCACATTGGTTTGATAGTAGCATAGTTGGGATGGACAGTAGCTAGCACATAGGTTTGATAGCATAGTTGGGATGTACAGTAGCTAGCACATTGGTTTGATAGTAGCATAGTTGGGATGTACATTAGCTAGCACATTGGTTTGATAGTAGCATAGTTGGGATGGACAGTAGCTAGCACATTGGTTTGATAGTAGCATAGTTGGGATGGACAGTAGCTAGCACATAGGTTTGATAGCATAGTTGGGATGTCGAGTAGCTAGCACATAGGTTTGATAGCATAGTTGGGATGTACAGTAGCTAGCACATTGGTTTGATAGTAGCATAGATGGGATGTACAGTAGCTAGCACATAGGTTTGATAGCATAGTTGGGTAGTACAGTAGCTAGCACATTGGTTTGATAGTAGCATAGTTGGGATGGACAGTAGCTAGCATATTGGTTTGATAGTAGCATAGTTGGGATGGACAGTAGCTAGCACATTGGTCTGATAGTAGCATAGTTGGGATGTACAGTAGCTAGCACATTGGTTTGATAGTAGCATAGTTGGGATGGACAGTAGCTAGCACATAGGTTTGATAGCATAGTTGGGATGTACAGTAGCTAGCACATTGGTTTGATAGTAGCATAGTTGGGATGTACATTAGCTAGCACATTGGTTTGATAGTAGCATAGTTGGGATGGACAGTAGCTAGCACATTGGTTTGATGGTAGCATAGTTGGGATGTACATTAGCTAGCACATTGGTTTGATAGTAGCATAGTTGGGATGTATAGTAGCTAGCACATTGGTTTGATAGTAGCATAGCTGGGATGTACAGTAGCTAGCACATTGGTTTGATAGTAGCATAGTTGGGATGGACAGTAGCTAGCACATTGGTTTGATGGTAGCATAGTTGGGATGTACATTAGCTAGCACATTGGTTTGATAGTAGCATAGTTGGGATGGACAGTAGCTAGCATATTGGTTTGATAGTAGCATAGTTGGGATGTACAGTAGCTAGCACATTGGTCTGATAGTAGCATAGTTGGGATGTACAGTAGCTAGCACATTGGTTTGATAGTAGCATAGTTGGGATGGACAGTAGCTAGCACATAGGTTTGATAGCATAGTTGGGATGTACAGTAGCTAGCACATTGGTTTGATAGTAGCATAGTTGGGATGTACATTAGCTAGCACATTGGTTTGATAGTAGCATAGTTGGGATGGACAGTAGCTAGCACATTGGTTTGATGGTAGCATAGTTGGGATGTACATTAGCTAGCACATTGGTTTGATAGTAGCATAGTTGGGATGGACAGTAGCTAGCACATTGGTTTGATAGTAGCATAGTTGGGATGGACAGTAGCTAGCACATTGGTTTGATAGCATAGTTGGGATGGACAGTAGCTAGCACATTGGTTTGATAGTAGCATAGTTGGGATAGACAGTAGCTAGCACATTGGTTTGATAGTAGCATCGTTGGGATGTACAGTAGCTAGTACATTGGTTTGATAGAAGCATAGTTGGGATGTACAGTTGCTAGCACATTGGTTTGATAGTAGCATAGTTGGGAAGTACAGTAGCTAGTACATTGGTTTGATAGTAGCATAGTTGGGATGTACAGTATATAGCACATTGGTTTGATAGTAGCATAGCTGGGATGTACAGTAGCTAGCACATTGGTTTGATAGTAGCATAGTTGGGATGTACAGTAGCTAGCACATTGGTTTGATAGTAGCATAGTTGGAATGTACAGTAGCTAGCACATTGGTTTGATAGTAGCATAGCTGGGATGTACAGTAGCTAGCACATTGGTTTGATAGTAGCATAGTTGGGATGTACAGTAGCTAGCACATTGGTTTGATAGTAGCATAGCTGGGATGTACAGTATCTAGCACATTGGTTTGATGGTAGCATAGTTGGGATGGACAGTAGCTAGCACATTGGTTTGATAGTAGCATAGCTGGGATGTACAGTAGCTAGCACATTGGTTTGATAGTAGCATAGTTGGGATGGACAGTAGCTAGCACATAGGTTTGATAGCATAGTTGGGATGTACAGTAGCTAGCACATAGGTTTGATAGCATAGTTGGGTAGTACAGTAGCTAGCACATTGGTTTGATAGTAGCATAGTTGGGATGTACAGTAGCTAGCACATTGGTTTGATAGTAGCATAGTTGGAATGTACAGTAGCTAGCACATTGGTTTGATAGTAGCATAACTGGGATGTACAGTAGCTAGCACATTGGTTTGATAGTAGCATAGTTGGGATGTACATTAGCTAGCACATTGGTTTGATAGTAGCATAGTTGGGATGGACAGTAGCTAGCACATTGGTTTGATGGTAGCATAGTTGGGATGTACATTAGCTAGCACATTGGTTTGATAGTAGCATAGTTGGGATGGACAGTAGCTAGCATATTGGTTTGATAGTAGCATAGTTGGGATGTACAGTAGCTAGCACATTGGTCTGATAGTAGCATAGTTGGGATGTACAGTAGCTAGCACATTGGTTTGATAGTAGCATAGTTGGGATGGACAGTAGCTAGCACATAGGTTTGATAGCATAGTTGGGATGTACAGTAGCTAGCACATTGGTTTGATAGTAGCATAGTTGGGATGTACATTAGCTAGCACATTGGTTTGATAGTAGCATAGTTGGGATGGACAGTAGCTAGCACATTGGTTTGATGGTAGCATAGTTGGGATGTACATTAGCTAGCACATTGGTTTGATAGTAGCATAGTTGGGATGTATAGTAGCTAGCACATTGGTTTGATAGTAGCATAGCTGGGATGTACAGTAGCTAGCACATTGGTTTGATAGTAGCATAGTTGGGATGGACAGTAGCTAGCACATTGGTTTGATGGTAGCATAGTTGGGATGTACATTAGCTAGCACATTGGTTTGATAGTAGCATAGTTGGGATGGACAGTAGCTAGCATATTGGTTTGATAGTAGCATAGTTGGGATGTACAGTAGCTAGCACATTGGTCTGATAGTAGCATAGTTGGGATGTACAGTAGCTAGCACATTGGTTTGATAGTAGCATAGTTGGGATGGACAGTAGCTAGCACATAGGTTTGATAGCATAGTTGGGATGTACAGTAGCTAGCACATTGGTTTGATAGTAGCATAGTTGGGATGTACATTAGCTAGCACATTGGTTTGATAGTAGCATAGTTGGGATGGACAGTAGCTAGCACATTGGTTTGATGGTAGCATAGTTGGGATGTACATTAGCTAGCACATTGGTTTGATAGTAGCATAGTTGGGATGGACAGTAGTTAGCACATAGGTTTGATAGCAGAGTTGGGATGTACAGTAGCTAGCACATTGGTTTGATAGTAGCATAGTTGGGATGTATAGTAGCTAGCACATTGGTTTGATAGTAGCATAGTTGGGATGGACAGTAGCTAGCACATAGGTTTGATAGCATAGTTGGGATGTCGAGTAGCTAGCACATAGGTTTGATAGCATAGTTGGGATGTACAGTAGCTAGCACATTGGTTTGATAGTAGCATAGATGGGATGTACAGTAGCTAGCACATTGGTTTGATAGTAGCATAGTTGGGATGTACAGTATATAGCACATTGGTTTGATAGTAGCATAGCTGGGATGTACAGTAGCTAGCACATTGGTTTGATAGTAGCATAGTTGGGATGTACAGTAGCTAGCACATTGGTTTGATAGTAGCATAGTTGGAATGTACAGTAGCTAGCACATTGGTTTGATAGTAGCATAGCTGGGATGTACAGTAGCTAGCACATTGGTTTGATAGTAGCATAGTTGGGATGTACAGTAGCTAGCACATTGGTTTGATAGTAGCATAGCTGGGATGTACAGTATCTAGCACATTGGTTTGATGGTAGCATAGTTGGGATGGACAGTAGCTAGCACATTGGTTTGATAGTAGCATAGCTGGGATTTACAGTAGCTAGCACATTGGTTTGATAGTAGCATAGTTGGGATGGACAGTAGCTAGCACATAGGTTTGATAGCATAGTTGGGATGTACAGTAGCTAGCACATAGGTTTGATAGCATAGTTGGGTAGTACAGTAGCTAGCACATTGGTTTGATAGTAGCATAGTTGGGATGTACAGTAGCTAGCACATTGGTCTGATAGTAGCATAGTTGGGATGTACAGTAGCTAGCACATTGGTTTGATAGTAGCATAGTTGGGATGGACAGTAGCTAGCACATAGGTTTGATAGCATAGTTGGGATGTACAGTAGCTAGCACATTGGTTTGATAGTAGCATAGTTGGGATGTACATTAGCTAGCACATTGGTTTGATAGTAGCATAGTTGGGATGGACAGTAGCTAGCACATTGGTTTGATGGTAGCATAGTTGGGATGTACATTAGCTAGCACATTGGTTTGATAGTAGCATAGTTGGGATGGACAGTAGTTAGCACATAGGTTTGATAGCAGAGTTGGGATGTACAGTAGCTAGCACATTGGTTTGATAGTAGCATAGTTGGGATGTATAGTAGCTAGCACATTGGTTTGATAGTAGCATAGTTGGGATGGACAGTAGCTAGCACATAGGTTTGATAGCATAGTTGGGATGTCGAGTAGCTAGCACATAGGTTTGATAGCATAGTTGGGATGTACAGTAGCTAGCACATTGGTTTGATAGTAGCATAGATGGGATGTACAGTAGCTAGCACATTGGTTTGATAGTAGCATAGTTGGGATGTACAGTATATAGCACATTGGTTTGATAGTAGCATAGCTGGGATGTACAGTAGCTAGCACATTGGTTTGATAGTAGCATAGTTGGGATGTACAGTAGCTAGCACATTGGTTTGATAGTAGCATAGTTGGAATGTACAGTAGCTAGCACATTGGTTTGATAGTAGCATAGCTGGGATGTACAGTAGCTAGCACATTGGTTTGATAGTAGCATAGTTGGGATGTACAGTAGCTAGCACATTGGTTTGATAGTAGCATAGCTGGGATGTACAGTATCTAGCACATTGGTTTGATGGTAGCATAGTTGGGATGGACAGTAGCTAGCACATTGGTTTGATAGTAGCATAGCTGGGATTTACAGTAGCTAGCACATTGGTTTGATAGTAGCATAGTTGGGATGGACAGTAGCTAGCACATAGGTTTGATAGCATAGTTGGGATGTACAGTAGCTAGCACATAGGTTTGATAGCATAGTTGGGTAGTACAGTAGCTAGCACATTGGTTTGATAGTAGCATAGTTGGGATGTACAGTAGCTAGCACATTGGTTTGATAGTAGCATAGTTGGAATGTACAGTAGCTAGCACATTGGTCTGATAGTAGCATAGTTGGGATGTACAGTAGCTAGCACATTGGTTTGATAGTAGCATAGTTGGGATGGACAGTAGCTAGCACATAGGTTTGATAGCATAGTTGGGATGTACAGTAGCTAGCACATTGGTTTGATGGTAGCATAGTTGGGATGTACATTAGCTAGCACATTGGTTTGATAGTAGCATAGTTGGGATGGACAGTAGCTAGCATATTGGTTTGATAGTAGCATAGTTGGGATGTACAGTAGCTAGCACATTGGTCTGATAGTAGCATAGTTGGGATGTACAGTAGCTAGCACATTGGTTTGATAGTAGCATAGTTGGGATGGACAGTAGCTAGCACATAGGTTTGATAGCATAATTGGGATGTACAGTAGCTAGCACATTGGTTTGATAGTAGCATAGTTGGGATGTACATTAGCTAGCACATTGGTTTGATAGTAGCATAGTTGGGATGGACAGTAGCTAGCACATTGGTTTGATGGTAGCATAGTTGGGATGTACATTAGCTAGCACATTGGTTTGATAGTAGCATAGTTGGGATGTATAGTAGCTAGCACATTGGTTTGATAGTAGCATAGCTGGGATGTACAGTAGCTAGCACATTGGTTTGATAGTAGCATAGTTGGGATGGACAGTAGCTAGCACATTGGTTTGATGGTAGCATAGTTGGGATGTACATTAGCTAGCACATTGGTTTGATAGTAGCATAGTTGGGATGGACAGTAGCTAGCATATTGGTTTGATAGTAGCATAGTTGGGATGTACAGTAGCTAGCACATTGGTCTGATAGTAGCATAGTTGGGATGTACAGTAGCTAGCACATTGGTTTGATAGTAGCATAGTTGGGATGGACAGTAGCTAGCACATAGGTTTGATAGCATAGTTGGGATGTACAGTAGCTAGCACATTGGTTTGATAGTAGCATAGTTGGGATGTACATTAGCTAGCACATTGGTTTGATAGTAGCATAGTTGGGATGGACAGTAGCTAGCACATTGGTTTGATGGTAGCATAGTTGGGATGTACATTAGCTAGCACATTGGTTTGATAGTAGCATAGTTGGGATGGACAGTAGTTAGCACATAGGTTTGATAGCAGAGTTGGGATGTACAGTAGCTAGCACATTGGTTTGATAGTAGCATAGTTGGGATGTATAGTAGCTAGCACATTGGTTTGATAGTAGCATAGTTGGGATGGACAGTAGCTAGCACATAGGTTTGATAGCATAGTTGGGATGTCGAGTAGCTAGCACATAGGTTTGATAGCATAGTTGGGATGTACAGTAGCTAGCACATTGGTTTGATAGTAGCATAGATGGGATGTACAGTAGCTAGCACATAGGTTTGATAGCATAGTTGGGTAGTACAGTAGCTAGCACATTGGTTTGATAGTAGCATAGCTGGGATGTACAGTAGCTAGCACATTGGTTTGATAGTAGCATAGTTGGGATGTACAGTAGCTAGCACATTGGTTTGATAGTAGCATAGCTGGGATGTACAGTATCTAGCACATTGGTTTGATGGTAGCATAGCTGGGATGTACAGTATCTAGCACATTGGTTTGATAGTAGCATAGTTGGGATGGACAGTAGCTAGCACATTGGTTTGATAGTAGCATAGTTGGGATGGACAGTAGCTAGCACATTTGTTTGATAGCATAGTTGGGATGGACAGTAGCTAGCACATTGGTTTGATAGTAGCATAGTTGGGATAGACAGTAGCTAGCACATTGGTTTGATAGTAGCATCGTTGGGATGTACAGTAGCTAGTACATTGGTTTGATAGAAGCATAGTTGGGATGTACAGTTGCTAGCACATTGGTTTGATAGTAGCATAGTTGGGAAGTACAGTAGCTAGTACATTGGTTTGATAGTAGCATAGTTGGGATGTACAGTATATAGCACATTGGTTTGATAGTAGCATAGCTGGGATGTACAGTAGCTAGCACATTGGTTTGATAGTAGCATAGTTGGGATGTACAGTAGCTAGCACATTGGTTTGATAGTAGCATAGTTGGAATGTACAGTAGCTAGCACATTGGTTTGATAGTAGCATAGCTGGGATGTACAGTAGCTAGCACATTGGTTTGATAGTAGCATAGTTGGGATGTACAGTAGCTAGCACATTGGTTTGATAGTAGCATAGCTGGGATGTACAGTATCTAGCACATTGGTTTGATGGTAGCATAGTTGGGATGGACAGTAGCTAGCACATTGGTTTGATAGTAGCATAGCTGGGATGTACAGTAGCTAGCACATTGGTTTGATAGTAGCATAGTTGGGATGTACAGTAGCTAGCACATTGGTTTGATAGTAGCATAGTTGGGATAGACAGTAGCTAGCACATTGGTTTGATAGTAGCATAGTTGGGATGTACAGTAGCTGGCCTATTGGTTTGATAGTAGAATAGCTGGGATGTACAGTAGCTAGCACATTGGTTTGATAGAAGCATAGTTGGGATGTACAGTAGCTAGCACAGTGGTTTGATAGTAGCATAGTTGGAATGTACAGTAGCTAGCACATTGGTTTGATAGTAGCATAGCTGCGATGTACAGTAGCTAGCACATTGGTTTGATAGTAGCATAGTTGGGATGTACAGTAGCTAGCACATTGGTTTGATAGTAGCATAGTTGGGATAGACAGTAGCTAGCACATTGGTTTGATAGTAGCATTGTTGGGATGTACAGTAGCTAGCACATTGGTTTGATAGTAGCATAGTTGGGATGTACAGTAGCTAGCACATTGGTTTGATAGTAGCATAGTTGGGATAGACAGTAGCTAGCACATTGGTTTGATAGTAGCATAGTTGGGATGTACAGTAGCTGGCCTATTGGTTTGATAGTAGAATAGCTGGGATGTACAGTAGCTAGCACATTGGTTTGATAGAAGCATAGTTGGGATGTACAGTAGCTAGCACAGTGGTTTGATAGTAGCATAGTTGGAATGTACAGTAGCTAGCACATTGGTTTGATAGTAGCATAGCTGGGATGTACAGTAGCTAGCACATTGGTTTGATAGTAGCATAGTTGGGATGTACAGTAGCTAGCACATTGGTTTGATAGTAGCATAGTTGGGATAGACAGTAGCTAGCACATTGGCTTGATAGTAGCATAGTTGGGATGTACAGTAGCTAGCACATTGGTTTGATAGTAGCATAGCTGGGATGTACAGTATCTAGCACATTGGTTTGATGGTAGCATAGTTGGGATGGACAGTAGCTAGCACATTGGTTTGATAGTAGCATAGTTGGGATGGACAGTAGCTAGCACATTGGTTTGATAGTAGCATAGCTGGGATGTACAGTATCTAGCACATTGGTTTGAATGCATAGTTGGGATGTACAGTAGCTAGCACATTGGTTTGATAGTAGCATAGCTGGGATGTACAGTAGCTAGCACATTGGTTTGATAGTAGCATAGCTGGGATGTACAGTATCTAGCACATTGGTTTGAATGCATAGTTGGGATGTACAGTAGCTAGCACATTGGTTTGATAGTAGCATAGCTGGGATGTACAGTAGCTAGCACATTGGTTTGATAGTAGCATAGTTGGGATGTACAGTAGCTAGCACATTGGTTTGATAGTAGCATAGTTGGGATAGACAGTAGCTAGCACATTGGTTTGATAGTAGCATAGTTGGGATGTACAGTAGCTGGCCTATTGGTTTGATAGTAGAATAGCTGGGATGTACAGTAGCTAGCACATTGGTTTGATAGAAGCATAGTTGGGATGTACAGTAGCTAGCACAGTGGTTTGATAGTAGCATAGTTGGAATGTACAGTAGCTAGCACATTGGTTTGATAGTAGCATAGCTGGGATGTACAGTAGCTAGCACATTGGTTTGATAGTAGCATAGTTGGGATGTACAGTAGCTAGCACATTGGTTTGATAGTAGCATAGTTGGGATAGACAGTAGCTAGCACATTGGTTTGATAGTAGCATCGTTGGGATGTACAGTAGCTAGTACATTGGTTTGATAGTAGCATAGTTGGGATGTACAGTTGCTAGCACATTGGTTTGATAGTAGCATAGTTGGGAAGTACAGTAGCTAGTACATTGGTTTGATAGTAGCATAGTTGGAATGTACAGTATATAGCACATTGGTTTGATAGTAGCATAGTTGGGATGTACAGTAGCTAGCACATTGGTTTGATAGTAGCATAGCTGGGATGTACAGTAGCTAGCACATAGGTTTGATAGCAGAGTTGGGATGTACAGTAGCTAGCACATTGGTTTGATAGTAGCATAGTTGGGATGGACAGTAGCTAGCATATTGGTTTGATAGTAGCATAGTTGGGATGTACAGTAGCTAGCACATTGGGCTGATAGTAGCATAGTTGGGATGTACAGTAGCTAGCACATAGGTTTGATAGCAGAGTTGGGATGTACAGTAGCTAGCACATTGGTTTGATAGTAGCATAGTTGGGATGTACAGTAGCTAGCACATTGGTTTGATAGTAGCATAGATGGGATGGACAGTAGCTAGCACATAGGTTTGATAGCATAGTTGGGATGTACAGTAGCTAGCACATTGGTTTGATAGTAGCATAGTTGGGATGTACAGTAGCTAGCACATTGGTTTGATAGTAGCATAGCTGGGATGTACAGTATCTAGCACATTGGTTTGATAGCAGAGTTGGGATGTACAGTAGCTAGCACATTGGTTTGATAGTAGCATAGTTGGGATGTACAGTAGCTAGCACATTGGTTTGATAGTAGCATAGTTGGGATGGACAGTAGCTAGCACATTGGTTTGATAGCATAGTTGGGATGGACAGTAGCTAGCACATTGGTTTGATAGTAGCATAGTTGGGATAGACAGTAGCTAGCACATTGGTTTGATAGTAGCATCGTTGGGATGTACAGTAGCTAGTACATTGGTTTGATAGTAGCATAGTTGGGATGTACAGTTGCTAGCACATTGGTTTGATAGTAGCATAGTTGGGATGTACAGTAGCTAGCACATTGGTTTGTTAGTAGCATAGTTGGGATGGACAGTAGCTAGCACATTGGTTTGACAGTAGCATAGTTGGGATGTACAGTAGCTAGCACATTGGTTTGATAGTAGCATAGTTGGGATGTACAGTAGCTAGCACATTGGTTTGTTAGTAGCATAGTTGGGATGTACAGTAGCTAGCACATTGGTTTGATAGTAGCATAGTTGGGATAGACAGTAGCTAGCACATTGGTTTGATAGTAGCATAGTTGGGATGTACAGTAGCTAGCCTATTGGTTTGATAGTAGAATAGCTGGGATGTACAGTAGCTAGCACATTGGTTTGATAGTAGCATAGTTGGGATGTACAGTAGCTAGCACATTGGTTTGATAGTAGCATAGCTGGGATGTACAGTAGCTAGCACATTGGTTTGATAGTAGCATAGTTGGGATGGACAGTAGCTAGCATATTGGTTTGATAGTAGCATAGTTGGGATGTACAGTAGCTAGCACATTGGGCTGATAGTAGCATAGTTGGGATGTACAGTAGCTAGCACATAGGTTTGATAGCAGAGTTGGGATGTACAGTAGCTAGCACATTGGTTTGATAGTAGCATAGTTGGGATGTACAGTAGCTAGCACATTGGTTTGATAGTAGCATAGATGGGATGGACAGTAGCTAGCACATAGGTTTGATAGCATATTTGGGATGTACAGTAGCTAGCACATTGGTTTGATAGTAGCATAGTTGGGATGTACAGTAGCTAGCACATTGGTTTGATAGTAGCATAGCTGGGATGTACAGTATCTAGCACATTGGTTTGATAGTAGCATAGTTGGGATGGACAGTAGCTAGCACATTGGTTTGATAGTAGCAGAGTTGGGATGGACAGTAGCTAGCACATTGGTTTGATAGTAGCATAGTTGGGATGTACAGTAGCTAGCACATTGGTTTGATAGTAGCATAGTTGGGATGTACAGTAGCTAGCACATTGGTTTGTTAGTAGCATAGTTGGGATGTACAGTAGCTAGCACATTGGTTTGATAGTAGCATAGTTGGGATAGACAGTAGCTAGCACATTGGTTTGATAGTAGCATAGTTGGGATAGACAGTAGCTAGCACATTGGTTTGATAGTAGCATAGTTGGGATGTACAGTAGCTAGCACATTGGTTTGATAGTAGCATAGCTGGGATGTACAGTAGCTAGTACATTGGTTTGATAGTAGCATAGTTGGGATGTACAGTTGCTAGCACATTGGTTTGATAGTAGCATAGTTGGGAAGTACAGTAGCTAGTACATTGGTTTGATAGTAGCATAGTTGGGATGTACAGTAGCTAGCACATTGGTTTGATAGTAGCATAGCTGGGATGTACAGTAGCTAGCACATTGGTTTGATAGTAGCATAGTTGGGATGTACAGTAGCTAGCACATTGGTTTGATAGTAGCATAGTTGGGATAGACAGTAGCTAGCACATTGGTTTGATAGTAGCATAGTTGGGATGTACAGTAGCTGGCCTATTGGTTTGATAGTAGAATAGCTGGGATGTACAGTAGCTAGCACATTGGTTTGATAGAAGCATAGTTGGGATGTACAGTAGCTAGCACAGTGGTTTGATAGTAGCATAGTTGGAATGTACAGTAGCTAGCACATTGGTTTGATAGTAGCATAGCTGCGATGTACAGTAGCTAGCACATTGGTTTGATAGTAGCATAGTTGGGATGTACAGTAGCTAGCACATTGGTTTGATAGTAGCATAGTTGGGATAGACAGTAGCTAGCACATTGGTTTGATAGTAGCATTGTTGGGATGTACAGTAGCTAGCACATTGGTTTGATAGTAGCATAGTTGGGATGTACAGTAGCTAGCACATTGGTTTGATAGTAGCATAGTTGGGATAGACAGTAGCTAGCACATTGGTTTGATAGTAGCATAGTTGGGATGTACAGTAGCTGGCCTATTGGTTTGATAGTAGAATAGCTGGGATGTACAGTAGCTAGCACATTGGTTTGATAGAAGCATAGTTGGGATGTACAGTAGCTAGCACAGTGGTTTGATAGTAGCATAGTTGGAATGTACAGTAGCTAGCACATTGGTTTGATAGTAGCATAGCTGGGATGTACAGTAGCTAGCACATTGGTTTGATAGTAGCATAGTTGGGATGTACAGTAGCTAGCACATTGGTTTGATAGTAGCATAGTTGGGATAGACAGTAGCTAGCACATTGGCTTGATAGTAGCATAGTTGGGATGTACAGTAGCTAGCACATTGGTTTGATAGTAGCATAGCTGGGATGTACAGTATCTAGCACATTGGTTTGATGGTAGCATAGTTGGGATGGACAGTAGCTAGCACATTGGTTTGATAGTAGCATAGTTGGGATGGACAGTAGCTAGCACATTGGTTTGATAGTAGCATAGCTGGGATGTACAGTATCTAGCACATTGGTTTGAATGCATAGTTGGGATGTACAGTAGCTAGCACATTGGTTTGATAGTAGCATAGCTGGGATGTACAGTAGCTAGCACATTGGTTTGATAGTAGCATAGCTGGGATGTACAGTATCTAGCACATTGGTTTGAATGCATAGTTGGGATGTACAGTAGCTAGCACATTGGTTTGATAGTAGCATAGCTGGGATGTACAGTAGCTAGCACATTGGTTTGATAGTAGCATAGTTGGGATGTACAGTAGCTAGCACATTGGTTTGATAGTAGCATAGTTGGGATAGACAGTAGCTAGCACATTGGTTTGATAGTAGCATAGTTGGGATGTACAGTAGCTGGCCTATTGGTTTGATAGTAGAATAGCTGGGATGTACAGTAGCTAGCACATTGGTTTGATAGAAGCATAGTTGGGATGTACAGTAGCTAGCACAGTGGTTTGATAGTAGCATAGTTGGAATGTACAGTAGCTAGCACATTGGTTTGATAGTAGCATAGCTGGGATGTACAGTAGCTAGCACATTGGTTTGATAGTAGCATAGTTGGGATGTACAGTAGCTAGCACATTGGTTTGATAGTAGCATAGTTGGGATAGACAGTAGCTAGCACATTGGTTTGATAGTAGCATCGTTGGGATGTACAGTAGCTAGTACATTGGTTTGATAGTAGCATAGTTGGGATGTACAGTTGCTAGCACATTGGTTTGATAGTAGCATAGTTGGGAAGTACAGTAGCTAGTACATTGGTTTGATAGTAGCATAGTTGGAATGTACAGTATATAGCACATTGGTTTGATAGTAGCATAGTTGGGATGTACAGTAGCTAGCACATTGGTTTGATAGTAGCATAGCTGGGATGTACAGTAGCTAGCACATAGGTTTGATAGCAGAGTTGGGATGTACAGTAGCTAGCACATTGGTTTGATAGTAGCATAGTTGGGATGGACAGTAGCTAGCATATTGGTTTGATAGTAGCATAGTTGGGATGTACAGTAGCTAGCACATTGGGCTGATAGTAGCATAGTTGGGATGTACAGTAGCTAGCACATAGGTTTGATAGCAGAGTTGGGATGTACAGTAGCTAGCACATTGGTTTGATAGTAGCATAGTTGGGATGTACAGTAGCTAGCACATTGGTTTGATAGTAGCATAGATGGGATGGACAGTAGCTAGCACATAGGTTTGATAGCATAGTTGGGATGTACAGTAGCTAGCACATTGGTTTGATAGTAGCATAGTTGGGATGTACAGTAGCTAGCACATTGGTTTGATAGTAGCATAGTTGGGATGGACAGTAGCTAGCACATTGGTTTGATAGCATAGTTGGGATGGACAGTAGCTAGCACATTGGTTTGATAGTAGCATAGTTGGGATAGACAGTAGCTAGCACATTGGTTTGATAGTAGCATCGTTGGGATGTACAGTAGCTAGTACATTGGTTTGATAGTAGCATAGTTGGGATGTACAGTTGCTAGCACATTGGTTTGATAGTAGCATAGTTGGGATGTACAGTAGCTAGCACATTGGTTTGTTAGTAGCATAGTTGGGATGGACAGTAGCTAGCACATTGGTTTGACAGTAGCATAGTTGGGATGTACAGTAGCTAGCACATTGGTTTGATAGTAGCATAGTTGGGATGTACAGTAGCTAGCACATTGGTTTGTTAGTAGCATAGTTGGGATGTACAGTAGCTAGCACATTGGTTTGATAGTAGCATAGTTGGGATAGACAGTAGCTAGCACATTGGTTTGATAGTAGCATAGTTGGGATAGACAGTGGCTAGCACATTGGTTTGATAGTAGCATAGTTGGGATGTACAGTAGCTAGCACATTGGTTTGATAGTAGCATAGCTGGGATGTACAGTAGCTAGTACATTGGTTTGATAGTAGCATAGTTGGGATGTACAGTTGCTAGCACATTGGTTTGATAGTAGCATAGTTGGGAAGTACAGTAGCTAGTACATTGGTTTGATAGTAGCATAGTTGGGATGTACAGTAGCTAGCACATTGGTTTGATAGTAGCATAGTTGGGATAGACAGTAGCTAGCACATTGGTTTGATAGTAGCATAGTTGGGATGTACAGTAGCTAGCCTATTGGTTTGATAGTAGAATAGCTGGGATGTACAGTAGCTAGCACATTGGTTTGATAGTAGCATAGTTGGGATGTACAGTAGCTAGCACATTGGTTTGATAGTAGCATAGCTGGGATGTACAGTAGCTAGCACATTGGTTTGATAGTAGCATAGTTGGGATGGACAGTAGCTAGCATATTGGTTTGATAGTAGCATAGTTGGGATGTACAGTAGCTAGCACATTGGGCTGATAGTAGCATAGTTGGGATGTACAGTAGCTAGCACATAGGTTTGATAGCAGAGTTGGGATGTACAGTAGCTAGCACATTGGTTTGATAGTAGCATAGTTGGGATGTACAGTAGCTAGCACATTGGTTTGATAGTAGCATAGATGGGATGGACAGTAGCTAGCACATAGGTTTGATAGCATATTTGGGATGTACAGTAGCTAGCACATTGGTTTGATAGTAGCATAGTTGGGATGTACAGTAGCTAGCACATTGGTTTGATAGTAGCATAGCTGGGATGTACAGTATCTAGCACATTGGTTTGATAGTAGCATAGTTGGGATGGACAGTAGCTAGCACATTGGTTTGATAGTAGCAGAGTTGGGATGGACAGTAGCTAGCACATTGGTTTGATAGTAGCATAGTTGGGATGTACAGTAGCTAGCACATTGGTTTGATAGTAGCATAGTTGGGATGTACAGTAGCTAGCACATTGGTTTGTTAGTAGCATAGTTGGGATGTACAGTAGCTAGCACATTGGTTTGATAGTAGCATAGTTGGGATAGACAGTAGCTAGCACATTGGTTTGATAGTAGCATAGTTGGGATAGACAGTAGCTAGCACATTGGTTTGATAGTAGCATAGTTGGGATGTACAGTAGCTAGCACATTGGTTTGATAGTAGCATAGCTGGGATGTACAGTAGCTAGTACATTGGTTTGATAGTAGCATAGTTGGGATGTACAGTTGCTAGCACATTGGTTTGATAGTAGCATAGTTGGGAAGTACAGTAGCTAGTACATTGGTTTGATAGTAGCATAGTTGGGATGTACAGTAGCTAGCACATTGGTTTGATAGTAGCATAGCTGGGATGTACAGTAGCTAGCACATTGGTTTGATAGTAGCATAGTTGGGATGGACAGTAGCTAGCATATTGGTTTGATAGTAGCATAGTTGGGATGTACAGTAGCTAGCACATTGGGCTGATAGTAGCATAGTTGGGATGTACAGTAGCTAGCACATAGGTTTGATAGCAGAGTTGGGATGTACAGTAGCTAGCACATTGGTTTGATAGTAGCATAGTTGGGATGTACAGAAGCTAGCACATTGGTTTGATAGTAGCATAGATGGGATGGACAGTAGCTAGCACATAGGTTTGATAGCATAGTTGGGATGTACAGTAGCTAGCACATTGGTTTGATAGTAGCATAGTTGGGATAGACAGTAGCTAGCACATTGGCTTGATAGTAGCATAGTTGGGATGTACAGTAGCTAGCACATTGGTTTGATAGTAGCATAGCTGGGATGTACAGTATCTAGCACATTGGTTTGATAGTAGCATAGTTGGGATGGACAGTAGCTAGCACATTGGTTTGATAGTAGCATAGCTGGGATGTACAGTAGCTAGTACATTGGTTTGATAGTAGCATAGTTGGGATGTACAGTTGCTAGCACATTGGTTTGATAGTAGCATAGTTGGGAAGTACAGTAGCTAGTACATTGGTTTGATAGTAGCATAGTTGGGATGTACAGTAGCTAGCACATTGGTTTGATAGTAGCATAGTTGGGATAGACAGTAGCTAGCACATTGGTTTGATAGTAGCATAGTTGGGATGTACAGTAGCTAGCCTATTGGTTTGATAGTAGAATAGCTGGGATGTACAGTAGCTAGCACATTGGTTTGATAGTAGCATAGTTGGGATGTACAGTAGCTAGCACATTGGTTTGATAGTAGCATAGCTGGGATGTACAGTAGCTAGCACATTGGTTTGATAGTAGCATAGTTGGGATGGACAGTAGCTAGCATATTGGTTTGATAGTAGCATAGTTGGGATGTACAGTAGCTAGCACATTGGGCTGATAGTAGCATAGTTGGGATGTACAGTAGCTAGCACATAGGTTTGATAGCAGAGTTGGGATGTACAGTAGCTAGCACATTGGTTTGATAGTAGCATAGTTGGGATGTACAGTAGCTAGCACATTGGTTTGATAGTAGCATAGATGGGATGGACAGTAGCTAGCACATAGGTTTGATAGCATATTTGGGATGTACAGTAGCTAGCACATTGGTTTGATAGTAGCATAGTTGGGATGTACAGTAGCTAGCACATTGGTTTGATAGTAGCATAGCTGGGATGTACAGTATCTAGCACATTGGTTTGACAGTAGCATAGTTGGGATGGACAGTAGCTAGCACATTGGTTTGATAGTAGCAGAGTTGGGATGGACAGTAGCTAGCACATTGGTTTGATAGTAGCATAGTTGGGATGGACAGTAGCTAGCACATTGGTTTGATAGTAGCAGAGTTGGGATGGACAGTAGCTAGCACATTGGTTTGATAGTAGCATAGTTGGGATGTACAGTAGCTAGCACATTGGTTTGATAGTAGCATAGTTGGGATGTACAGTAGCTAGCACATTGGTTTGTTAGTAGCATAGTTGGGATGTACAGTAGCTAGCACATTGGTTTGATAGTAGCATAGTTGGGATAGACAGTAGCTAGCACATTGGTTTGATAGTAGCATAGTTGGGATAGACAGTAGCTAGCACATTGGTTTGATAGTAGCATAGTTGGGATGTACAGTAGCTAGCACATTGGTTTGATAGTAGCATAGCTGGGATGTACAGTAGCTAGTACATTGGTTTGATAGTAGCATAGTTGGGATGTACAGTTGCTAGCACATTGGTTTGATAGTAGCATAGTTGGGAAGTACAGTAGCTAGTACATTGGTTTGATAGTAGCATAGTTGGGATGTACAGTAGCTAGCACATTGGTTTGATAGTAGCATAGCTGGGATGTACAGTAGCTAGCACATTGGTTTGATAGTAGCATAGTTGGGATGGACAGTAGCTAGCATATTGGTTTGATAGTAGCATAGTTGGGATGTACAGTAGCTAGCACATTGGGCTGATAGTAGCATAGTTGGGATGTACAGTAGCTAGCACATAGGTTTGATAGCAGAGTTGGGATGTACAGTAGCTAGCACATTGGTTTGATAGTAGCATAGTTGGGATGTACAGTAGCTAGCACATTGGTTTGATAGTAGCATAGATGGGATGGACAGTAGCTAGCACATAGGTTTGATAGCATAGTTGGGATGTACAGTAGCTAGCACATTGGTTTGATAGTAGCATAGTTGGGATAGACAGTAGCTAGCACATTGGCTTGATAGTAGCATAGTTGGGATGTACAGTAGCTAGCACATTGGTTTGATAGTAGCATAGCTGGGATGTACAGTATCTAGCACATTGGTTTGATAGTAGCATAGTTGGGATGGACAGTAGCTAGCACATTGGTTTGATAGTAGCATAGTTGGGATGTACATTAGCTAGCACATTGGTTTGATAGTAGCATAGTTGGGATGGACAGTAGCTAGCACATTGGTTTGATGGTAGCATAGTTGGGATGTACATTAGCTAGCACATTGGTTTGATAGTAGCATAGTTGGGATGGACAGTAGTTAGCACATAGGTTTGATAGCAGAGTTGGGATGTACAGTAGCTAGCACATTGGTTTGATAGTAGCATAGTTGGGATGTATAGTAGCTAGCACATTGGTTTGATAGTAGCATAGTTGGGATGGACAGTAGCTAGCACATAGGTTTGATAGCATAGTTGGGATGTAGAGTAGCTAGCACATTGGTTTGATAGTAGCATAGATGGGATGTACAGTAGCTAGCACATAGGTTTGATAGCATAGTTGGGATGTACAGTAGCTAGCACATTGTTTTGATAGTAGCATAGATGGGATGTACAGTTGCTAGCACATTGGTTTGATAGTAGCATAGTTGGGAAGTACAGTAGCTAGTACATTGGTTTGATAGTAGCATAGTTGGGATGTACAGTAGCTAGCACATTGGTTTGATAGTAGCATAGTTGGGATAGACAGTAGCTAGCACATTGGTTTGATAGTAGCATAGTTGGGATAGACAGTAGCTAGCACATTGGCTTGATAGTAGCATAGTTGGGATGTACAGTAGCTAGCACATTGGTTTGATAGTAGCATAGCTGGGATGTACAGTATCTAGCACATTGGTTTGATAGTAGCATAGTTGGGATGTACATTAGCTAGCACATTGGTTTGATAGTAGCATAGTTGGGATGTACATTAGCTAGCACATTGGTTTGATAGTAGCATAGTTGGGATGGACAGTAGCTAGCACATTGGTTTGATGGTAGCATAGTTGGGATGTACATTAGCTAGCACATTGGTTTGATAGTAGCATAGTTGGGATGGACAGTAGTTAGCACATAGGTTTGATAGCAGAGTTGGGATGTACAGTAGCTAGCACATTGGTTTGATAGTAGCATAGTTGGGATGGACAGTAGCTAGCACATTGGTTTGATGGTAGCATAGTTGGGATGTACATTAGCTAGCACATTGGTTTGATAGTAGCATAGTTGGGATGGACAGTAGTTAGCACATAGGTTTGATAGCAGAGTTGGGATGTACAGTAGCTAGCACATTGGTTTGATAGTAGCATAGTTGGGATGTATAGTAGCTAGCACATTGGTTTGATAGTAGCATAGTTGGGATGGACAGTAGCTAGCACATAGGTTTGATAGCATAGTTGGGATGTAGAGTAGCTAGCACATTGGTTTGATAGTAGCATAGATGGGATGTACAGTAGCTAGCACATAGGTTTGATAGCATAGTTGGGATGTACAGTAGCTAGCACATTGGTTTGATAGTAGCATAGATGGGATGTACAGTAGCTAGCACATAGGTTTGATAGCATAGTTGGGTAGTACAGTAGCTAGCACATTGGTTTGATAGTAGCATAGCTGGGATGTACAGTATCTAGCACATTGGTTTGATAGTAGCATAGTTGGGATGGACAGTAGCTAGCACATTGGTTTGATAGTAGCAGAGTTGGGATGGACAGTAGCTAGCACATTGGTTTGATAGTAGCATAGTTGGGATGTACATTAGCTAGCACATTGGTTTGATAGTAGCATAGTTGGGATGGACAGTAGCTAGCACATTGGTTTGATGGTAGCATAGTTGGGATGTACATTAGCTAGCACATTGGTTTGATAGTAGCATAGTTGGGATGGACAGTAGCTAGCATATTGGTTTGATAGTAGCATAGTTGGGATGTACAGTAGCTAGCACATTGGTCTGATAGTAGCATAGTTGGGATGTACAGTAGCTAGCACATTGGTTTGATAGTAGCATAGTTGGGATGGACAGTAGCTAGCACATAGGTTTGATAGCATAGTTGGGATGTACAGTAGCTAGCACATTGGTTTGATAGTAGCATAGTCGGGATGTACATTAGCTAGCACATTGGTTTGATAGTAGCATAGTTGGGATGGACAGTAGCTAGCACATTGGTTTGATAGTAGCATCGTTGGGATGTACAGTAGCTAGTACATTGGTTTGATAGTAGCATAGTTGGGATGTACAGTTGCTAGCACATTGGTTTGATAGTAGCATAGTTGGGATGTACAGTAGCTAGCACATTGGTTTGTTAGTAGCATAGTTGGGATGGACAGTAGCTAGCACATTGGTTTGACAGTAGCATAGTTGGGATGTACAGTAGCTAGCACATTGGTTTGATAGTAGCATAGTTGGGATGTACAGTAGCTAGCACATTGGTTTGTTAGTAGCATAGTTGGGATGTACAGTAGCTAGCACATTGGTTTGATAGTAGCATAGTTGGGATAGACAGTAGCTAGCACATTGGTTTGATAGTAGCATAGTTGGGATAGACAGTGGCTAGCACATTGGTTTGATAGTAGCATAGTTGGGATGTACAGTAGCTAGCACATTGGTTTGATAGTAGCATAGCTGGGATGTACAGTAGCTAGTACATTGGTTTGATAGTAGCATAGTTGTGATGTACAGTTGCTAGCACATTGGTTTGATAGTAGCATAGTTGGGAAGTACAGTAGCTAGTACATTGGTTTGATAGTAGCATAGTTGGGATGTACAGTAGCTAGCACATTGGTTTGATAGTAGCATAGTTGGGATAGACAGTAGCTAGCACATTGGTTTGATAGTAGCATAGTTGGGATGTACAGTAGCTAGCCTATTGGTTTGATAGTAGAATAGCTGGGATGTACAGTAGCTAGCACATTGGTTTGATAGTAGCATAGTTGGGATGTACAGTAGCTAGCACATTGGTTTGATAGTAGCATAGCTGGGATGTACAGTAGCTAGCACATTGGTTTGATAGTAGCATAGATGGGATGGACAGTAGCTAGCACATAGGTTTGATAGCATATTTGGGATGTACAGTAGCTAGCACATTGGTTTGATAGTAGCATAGTTGGGATGTACAGTAGCTAGCACATTGGTTTGATAGTAGCATAGCTGGGATGTACAGTATCTAGCACATTGGTTTGATAGTAGCATAGTTGGGATGGACAGTAGCTAGCACATTGGTTTGATAGTAGCAGAGTTGGGATGGACAGTAGCTAGCACATTGGTTTGATAGTAGCATAGTTGGGATGTACAGTAGCTAGCACATTGGTTTGATAGTAGCATAGTTGGGATAGACAGTAGCTAGCACATTGGTTTGATAGTAGCATAGTTGGGATAGACAGTAGCTAGCACATTGGTTTGATAGTAGCATAGTTGGGATGTACAGTAGCTAGCACATTGGTTTGATAGTAGCATAGCTGGGATGTACAGTAGCTAGTACATTGGTTTGATAGTAGCATAGTTGGGATGTACAGTTGCTAGCACATTGGTTTGATAGTAGCATAGTTGGGAAGTACAGTAGCTAGTACATTGGTTTGATAGTAGCATAGTTGGGATGTACAGTAGCTAGCACATTGGTTTGATAGTAGCATAGCTGGGATGTACAGTAGCTAGCACATTGGTTTGATAGTAGCATAGTTGGGATGGACAGTAGCTAGCATATTGGTTTGATAGTAGCATAGTTGGGATGTACAGTAGCTAGCACATTGGGCTGATAGTAGCATAGTTGGGATGTACAGTAGCTAGCACATAGGTTTGATAGCAGAGTTGGGATGTACAGTAGCTAGCACATTGGTTTGATAGTAGCATAGTTGGGATGTACAGTAGCTAGCACATTGGTTTGAGAGTAGCATAGATGGGATGGACAGTAGCTAGCACATAGGTTTGATAGCATAGTTGGGATGTACAGTAGCTAGCACATTGGTTTGATAGTAGCATAGTTGGGATAGACAGTAGCTAGCACATTGGCTTGATAGTAGCATAGTTGGGATGTACAGTAGCTAGCACATTGGTTTGATAGTAGCATAGCTGGGATGTACAGTATCTAGCACATTGGTTTGATAGTAGCATAGTTGGGATGTACAGTAGCTAGCACATTGGTTTGATAGTAGCATAGTTGGGATAGACAGTAGCTAGCACATTGGTTTGATAGTAGCATAGTTGGGATGTACAGTAGCTAGCCTATTGGTTTGATAGTAGAATAGCTGGGATGTACAGTAGCTAGCACATTGGTTTGATAGTAGCATAGTTGGGATGTACAGTAGCTAGCACATTGGTTTGATAGTAGCATAGCTGGGATGTACAGTAGCTAGCACATTGGTTTGATAGTAGCATAGATGGGATGGACAATAGCTAGCACATAGGTTTGATAGCATATTTGGGATGGACAGTAGCTAGCACATTGGTTTGATAGTAGCATCGTTGGGATGTACAGTAGCTAGTACATTGGTTTGATAGTAGCATAGTTGGGATGTACAGTTGCTAGCACATTGGTTTGATAGTAGCATAGTTGGGATGTACAGTAGCTAGCACATTGGTTTGTTAGTAGCATAGTTGGGATGGACAGTAGCTAGCACATTGGTTTGACAGTAGCATAGTTGGGATGTACAGTAGCTAGCACATTGGTTTGATAGTAGCATAGTTGGGATGTACAGTAGCTAGCACATTGGTTTGTTAGTAGCATAGTTGGGATGTACAGTAGCTAGCACATTGGTTTGATAGTAGCATAGTTGGGATAGACAGTAGCTAGCACATTGGTTTGATAGTAGCATAGTTGGGATAGACAGTGGCTAGCACATTGGTTTGATAGTAGCATAGTTGGGATGTACAGTAGCTAGCACATTGGTTTGATAGTAGCATAGCTGGGATGTACAGTAGCTAGTACATTGGTTTGATAGTAGCATAGTTGTGATGTACAGTTGCTAGCACATTGGTTTGATAGTAGCATAGTTGGGAAGTACAGTAGCTAGTACATTGGTTTGATAGTAGCATAGTTGGGATGTACAGTAGCTAGCACATTGGTTTGATAGTAGCATAGTTGGGATAGACAGTAGCTAGCACATTGGTTTGATAGTAGCATAGTTGGGATGTACAGTAGCTAGCCTATTGGTTTGATAGTAGAATAGCTGGGATGTACAGTAGCTAGCACATTGGTTTGATAGTAGCATAGTTGGGATGTACAGTAGCTAGCACATTGGTTTGATAGTAGCATAGCTGGGATGTACAGTAGCTAGCACATTGGTTTGATAGTAGCATAGATGGGATGGACAGTAGCTAGCACATAGGTTTGATAGCATATTTGGGATGTACAGTAGCTAGCACATTGGTTTGATAGTAGCATAGTTGGGATGTACAGTAGCTAGCACATTGGTTTGATAGTAGCATAGCTGGGATGTACAGTATCTAGCACATTGGTTTGATAGTAGCATAGTTGGGATGGACAGTAGCTAGCACATTGGTTTGATAGTAGCAGAGTTGGGATGGACAGTAGCTAGCACATTGGTTTGATAGTAGCATAGTTGGGATGTACAGTAGCTAGCACATTGGTTTGATAGTAGCATAGTTGGGATAGACAGTAGCTAGCACATTGGTTTGATAGTAGCATAGTTGGGATAGACAGTAGCTAGCACATTGGTTTGATAGTAGCATAGTTGGGATGTACAGTAGCTAGCACATTGGTTTGATAGTAGCATAGCTGGGATGTACAGTAGCTAGTACATTGGTTTGATAGTAGCATAGTTGGGATGTACAGTTGCTAGCACATTGGTTTGATAGTAGCATAGTTGGGAAGTACAGTAGCTAGTACATTGGTTTGATAGTAGCATAGTTGGGATGTACAGTAGCTAGCACATTGGTTTGATAGTAGCATAGCTGGGATGTACAGTAGCTAGCACATTGGTTTGATAGTAGCATAGTTGGGATGGACAGTAGCTAGCATATTGGTTTGATAGTAGCATAGTTGGGATGTACAGTAGCTAGCACATTGGGCTGATAGTAGCATAGTTGGGATATACAGTAGCTAGCACATAGGTTTGATAGCAGAGTTGGGATGTACAGTAGCTAGCACATTGGTTTGATAGTAGCATAGTTGGGATGTACAGTAGCTAGCACATTGGTTTGATAGTAGCATAGATGGGATGGACAGTAGCTAGCACATAGGTTTGATAGCATAGTTGGGATGTACAGTAGCTAGCACATTGGTTTGATAGTAGCATAGTTGGGATAGACAGTAGCTAGCACATTGGCTTGATAGTAGCATAGTTGGGATGTACAGTAGCTAGCACATTGGTTTGATAGTAGCATAGCTGGGATGTACAGTATCTAGCACATTGGTTTGATAGTAGCATAGTTGGGATGTACAGTAGCTAGCACATTGGTTTGATAGTAGCATAGTTGGGATAGACAGTAGCTAGCACATTGGTTTGATAGTAGCATAGTTGGGATGTACAGTAGCTAGCCTATTGGTTTGATAGTAGAATAGCTGGGATGTACAGTAGCTAGCACATTGGTTTGATAGTAGCATAGTTGGGATGTACAGTAGCTAGCACATTGGTTTGATAGTAGCATAGCTGGGATGTACAGTAGCTAGCACATTGGTTTGATAGTAGCATAGATGGGATGGACAGTAGCTAGCACATAGGTTTGATAGCATATTTGGGATGTACAGTAGCTAGCACATTGGTTTGATAGTAGCATAGTTGGGATGTACAGTAGCTAGCACATTGGTTTGATAGTAGCATAGCTGGGATGTACAGTATCTAGCACATTGGTTTGATAGTAGCATAGTTGGGATGGACAGTAGCTAGCACATTGGTTTGATAGTAGCAGAGTTGGGATGGACAGTAGCTAGCACATTGGTTTGATAGTAGCATAGTTGGGATGTACAGTAGCTAGCACATTGGTTTGATAGTAGCATAGTTGGGATAGACAGTAGCTAGCACATTGGTTTGATAGTAGCATAGTTGGGATAGACAGTAGCTAGCACATTGGTTTGATAGTAGCATAGTTGGGATGTACAGTAGCTAGCACATTGGTTTGATAGTAGCATAGCTGGGATGTACAGTAGCTAGTACATTGGTTTGATAGTAGCATAGTTGGGATGTACAGTTGCTAGCACATTGGTTTGATAGTAGCATAGTTGGGAAGTACAGTAGCTAGTACATTGGTTTGATAGTAGCATAGTTGGGATGTACAGTAGCTAGCACATTGGTTTGATAGTAGCATAGCTGGGATGTACAGTAGCTAGCACATTGGTTTGATAGTAGCATAGTTGGGATGGACAGTAGCTAGCATATTGGTTTGATAGTAGCATAGTTGGGATGTACAGTAGCTAGCACATTGGGCTGATAGTAGCATAGTTGGGATGTACAGTAGCTAGCACATAGGTTTGATAGCAGAGTTGGGATGTACAGTAGCTAGCACATTGGTTTGATAGTAGCATAGTTGGGATGTACAGTAGCTAGCACATTGGTTTGATAGTAGCATAGATGGGATGGACAGTAGCTAGCACATAGGTTTGATAGCATAGTTGGGATGTACAGTAGCTAGCACATTGGTTTGATAGTAGCATAGTTGGGATAGACAGTAGCTAGCACATTGGCTTGATAGTAGCATAGTTGGGATGTACAGTAGCTAGCACATTGGTTTGATAGTAGCATAGCTGGGATGTACAGTATCTAGCACATTGGTTTGATAGTAGCATAGTTGGGATGGACAGTAGCTAGCACATTGGTTTGATAGTAGCAGAGTTGGGATGGACTGTAGCTAGCACATTGGTTTGATAGTAGCATAGTTGGGATGTACATTAGCTAGCACATTGGTTTGATAGTAGCATAGTTGGGATGGACAGTAGCTAGCACATTGGTTTGATGGTAGCATAGTTGGGATGTACATTAGCTAGCACATTGGTTTAATAGTAGCATAGTTGGGATGGACAGTAGCTAGCATATTGGTTTGATAGTAGCATAGTTGGGATGTACAGTAGCTAGCACATTGGTCTGATAGTAGCATAGTTGGGATGTACAGTAGCTAGCACATTGGTTTGATAGTAGCATAGTTGGGATGGACAGTAGCTAGCACATAGGTTTGATAGCATAGTTGGGATGTACAGTAGCTAGCACATTGGTTTGATAGTAGCATAGTTGGGATGTACATTAGCTAGCACATTGGTTTGATAGTAGCATAGTTGGGATGGACAGTAGCTAGCACATTGGTTTGATGGTAGCATAGTTGGGATGTACATTAGCTAGCACATTGGTTTGATAGTAGCATAGTTGGGATGGACAGTAGTTAGCACATAGGTTTGATAGCAGAGTTGGGATGTACAGTAGCTAGCACATTGGTTTGATAGTAGCATAGTTGGGATGTATAGTAGCTAGCACATTGGTTTGATAGTAGCATAGTTGGGATGGACAGTAGCTAGCACATAGGTTTGATAGCATAGTTGGGATGTAGAGTAGCTAGCACATTGGTTTGATAGTAGCATAGATGGGATGTACAGTAGCTAGCACATAGGTTTGATAGCATAGTTGGGATGTACAGTAGCTAGCACATTGGTTTGATAGTAGCATAGATGGGATGTACAGTAGCTAGCACATAGGTTTGATAGCATAGTTGGGTAGTACAGTAGCTAGCACATTGGTTTGATAGTAGCATAGTTGGGATGTACAGTAGCTAGCACATTGGTTTGATAGTAGCATAGTTGGAATGTACAGTAGCTAGCACATTGGTTTGATAGTAGCATAACTGGGATGTACAGTAGCTAGCACATTGGTTTGATAGTAGCATAGTTGGGATGTACATTAGCTAGCACATTGGTTTGATAGTAGCATAGTTGGGATGGACAGTAGCTAGCACATTGGTTTGATGGTAGCATAGTTGGGATGTACATTAGCTAGCACATTGGTTTGATAGTAGCATAGTTGGGATGGACAGTAGCTAGCATATTGGTTTGATAGTAGCATAGTTGGGATGTACAGTAGCTAGCACATTGGTCTGATAGTAGCATAGTTGGGATGTACAGTAGCTAGCACATTGGTTTGATAGTAGCATAGTTGGGATGGACAGTAGCTAGCACATAGGTTTGATAGCATAGTTGGGATGTACATTAGCTAGCACATTGGTTTGATAGTAGCATAGTTGGGATGGACAGTAGCTAGCACATTGGTTTGATGGTAGCATAGTTGGGATGTACATTAGCTAGCACATTGGTTTGATAGTAGCATAGTTGGGATGTATAGTAGCTAGCACATTGGTTTGATAGTAGCATAGCTGGGATGTACAGTAGCTAGCACATTGGTTTGATAGTAGCATAGTTGGGATGGACAGTAGCTAGCACATTGGTTTGATGGTAGCATAGTTGGGATGTACATTAGCTAGCACATTGGTTTGATAGTAGCATAGTTGGGATGGACAGTAGCTAGCATATTGGTTTGATAGTAGCATAGTTGGGATGTACAGTAGCTAGCACATTGGTCTGATAGTAGCATAGTTGGGATGTACAGTAGCTAGCACATTGGTTTGATAGTAGCATAGTTGGGATGGACAGTAGCTAGCACATTGGTTTGATAGTAGCATAGTTGGGATGTACATTAGCTAGCACATTGGTTTGATAGTAGCATAGTTGGGATGGACAGTAGCTAGCACATTGGTTTGATGGTAGCATAGTTGGGATGTACATTAGCTAGCACATTGGTTTGATAGTAGCATAGTTGGGATGGACAGTAGTTAGCACATAGGTTTGATAGCAGAGTTGGGATGTACAGTAGCTAGCACATTGGTTTGATAGTAGCATAGTTGGGATGTATAGTAGCTAGCACATTGGTTTGATAGTAGCATAGTTGGGATGGACAGTAGCTAGCACATAGGTTTGATAGCATAGTTGGGATGTAGAGTAGCTAGCACATTGGTTTGATAGTAGCATAGATGGGATGTACAGTAGCTAGCACATAGGTTTGATAGCATAGTTGGGATGTACAGTAGCTAGCACATTGGTTTGATAGTAGCATAGATGGGATGTACAGTAGCTAGCACATAGGTTTGATAGCATAGTTGGGTAGTACAGTAGCTAGCACATTGGTTTGATAGTAGCATAGCTGGGATGTACAGTAGCTAGCACATTGGTTTGATAGTAGCATAGTTGGGATGGACAGTAGCTAGCACATTGGTTTGATAGCATAGTTGGGATGGACAGTAGCTAGCACATTGGTTTGATAGTAGCATAGTTGGGATAGACAGTATCTAGCACATTGGTTTGATAGTAGCATAGTTGGGATGGACAGTAGCTAGCACATTGGTTTGATAGTAGCATAGTTGGGATGGACAGTAGCTAGCACATTGGTTTGATAGCATAGTTGGGATGGACAGTAGCTAGCACATTGGTTTGATAGTAGCATAGTTGGGATAGACAGTAGCTAGCACATTGGTTTGATAGTAGCATCGTTGGGATGTACAGTAGCTAGTACATTGGTTTGATAGAAGCATAGTTGGGATGTACAGTTGCTAGCACATTGGTTTGATAGTAGCATAGTTGGGAAGTACAGTAGCTAGTACATTGGTTTGATAGTAGCATAGTTGGGATGTACAGTAGCTAGCACATTGGTTTGATAGTAGCATAGTTGGGATGTACATTAGCTAGCACATTGGTTTGATAGTAGCATAGTTGGGATGGACAGTAGCTAGCACATTGGTTTGATGGTAGCATAGTTGGGATGTACATTAGCTAGCACATTGGTTTGATAGTAGCATAGTTGGGATGGACAGTAGTTAGCACATTGGTTTGATAGTAGCATAGTTGGGATGGACAGTAGCTAGCACATTGGTTTGATAGTAGCAGAGTTGGGATGGACAGTAGCTAGCACATTGGTTTGATAGTAGCATAGTTGGGATGTACATTAGCTAGCACATTGGTTTGATAGTAGCATAGTTGGGATGGACAGTAGCTAGCACATTGGTTTGATGGTAGCATAGTTGGGATGTACATTAGCTAGCACATTGGTTTGATAGTAGCATAGTTGGGATGGACAGTAGCTAGCATATTGGTTTGATAGTAGCATAGTTGGGATGTACATTAGCTAGCACATTGGTTTGATAGTAGCATAGTTGGGATGGACAGTAGCTAGCACATTGGTTTGATGGTAGCATAGTTGGGATGTACATTAGCTAGCACATTGGTTTGATAGTAGCATAGTTGGGATGGACAGTAGTTAGCACATAGGTTTGATAGCAGAGTTGGGATGTACAGTAGCTAGCACATTGGTTTGATAGTAGCATAGATGGGATGTACAGTAGCTAGCACATAGGTTTGATAGCATAGTTGGGATGTACAGTAGCTAGCACATTGGTTTGATAGTAGCATAGATGGGATGTACAGTAGTTAGCACATAGGTTTGATAGCATAGTTGGGTAGTACAGTAGCTAGCACATTGGTTTGATAGTAGCATAGCTGGGATGTACAGTATCTAGCACATTGGTTTGATAGTAGCATAGTTGGGATGGACAGTAGCTAGCACATTGGTTTGATAGTAGCAGAGTTGGGATGGACAGTAGCTAGCACATTGGTTTGATAGTAGCATAGTTGGGATGTACATTAGCTAGCACATTGGTTTGATAGTAGCATAGTTGGGATGGACAGTAGCTAGCACATTGGTTTGATGGTAGCATAGTTGGGATGTACATTAGCTAGCACATTGGTTTGATAGTAGCATAGTTGGGATGGACAGTAGCTAGCATATTGGTTTGATAGTAGCATAGTTGGGATGTACATTAGCTAGCACATTGGTTTGATAGTAGCATAGTTGGGATGGACAGTAGCTAGCACATTGGTTTGATGGTAGCATAGTTGGGATGTACATTAGCTAGCACATTGGTTTGATAGTAGCATAGTTGGGATGGACAGTAGTTAGCACATAGGTTTGATAGCAGAGTTGGGATGTACAGTAGCTAGCACATTGGTTTGATAGTAGCATAGTTGGGATGTATAGTAGCTAGCACATTGGTTTGATAGTAGCATAGTTGGGATGGACAGTAGCTAGCACATAGGTTTGATAGCATAGTTGGGATGTAGAGTAGCTAGCACATTGGTTTGATGGTAGCATAGTTGGGATGTACATTAGCTAGCACATTGGTTTGATAGTAGCATAGTTGGGATGGACAGTAGCTAGCATATTGGTTTGATAGTAGCATAGTTGGGATGTACAGTAGCTAGCACATTGGTCTGATAGTAGCATAGTTGGGATGTACAGTAGCTAGCACATTGGTTTGATAGTAGCATAGTTGGGATGGACAGTAGCTAGCACATAGGTTTGATAGCATAGTTGGGATGTACAGTAGCTAGCACATTGGTTTGATAGTAGCATAGTTGGGATGTACATTAGCTAGCACATTGGTTTGATAGTAGCATAGTTGGGATGGACAGTAGCTAGCACATTGGTTTGATGGTAGCATAGTTGGGATGTACATTAGCTAGCACATTGGTTTGATAGTAGCATAGTTGGGATGGACAGTAGTTAGCACATAGGTTTGATAGCAGAGTTGGGATGTACAGTAGCTAGCACATTGGTTTGATAGTAGCATAGTTGGGATGTATAGTAGCTAGCACATTGGTTTGATAGTAGCATAGTTGGGATGGACAGTAGCTAGCACATAGGTTTGATAGCATAGTTGGGATGTAGAGTAGCTAGCACATTGGTTTGATAGTAGCATAGATGGGATGTACAGTAGCTAGCACATAGGTTTGATAGCATAGTTGGGATGTACAGTAGCTAGCACATTGGTTTGATAGTAGCATAGATGGGATGTACAGTAGTTAGCACATAGGTTTGATAGCATAGTTGGGTAGTACAGTAGCTAGCACATTGGTTTGATAGTAGCATAGCTGGGATGTACAGTATCTAGCACATTGGTTTGATAGTAGCATAGTTGGGATGGACAGTAGCTAGCACATTGGTTTGATAGTAGCAGAGTTGGGATGGACAGTAGCTAGCACATTGGTTTGATAGTAGCATAGTTGGGATGTACATTAGCTAGCACATTGGTTTGATAGTAGCATAGTTGGGATGGACAGTAGCTAGCACATTGGTTTGATGGTAGCATAGTTGGGATGTACATTAGCTAGCACATTGGTTTGATAGTAGCATAGTTGGGATGGACAGTAGCTAGCATATTGGTTTGATAGTAGCATAGTTGGGATGTACATTAGCTAGCACATTGGTTTGATAGTAGCATAGTTGGGATGGACAGTAGCTAGCACATTGGTTTGATGGTAGCATAGTTGGGATGTACATTAGCTAGCACATTGGTTTGATAGTAGCATAGTTGGGATGGACAGTAGTTAGCACATAGGTTTGATAGCAGAGTTGGGATGTACAGTAGCTAGCACATTGGTTTGATAGTAGCATAGTTGGGATGTATAGTAGCTAGCACATTGGTTTGATAGTAGCATAGTTGGGATGGACAGTAGCTAGCACATAGGTTTGATAGCATAGTTGGGATGTAGAGTAGCTAGCACATTGGTTTGATAGTAGCATAGATGGGATGTACAGTAGCTAGCACATAGGTTTGATAGCATAGTTGGGATGTACAGTAGCTAGCACATTGGTTTGATAGTAGCATAGATGGGATGTACAGTAGCTAGCACATAGGTTTGATAGCATAGTTGGGTAGTACAGTAGCTAGCACATTGGTTTGATAGTAGCATAGTTGGGATGTACAGTAGCTAGCACATTGGTTTGATAGTAGCATAGTTGGAATGTACAGTAGCTAGCACATTGGTTTGATAGTAGCATAACTGGGATGTACAGTAGCTAGCACATTGGTTTGATAGTAGCATAGTTGGGATGTACATTAGCTAGCACATTGGTTTGATAGTAGCATAGTTGGGATGGACAGTAGCTAGCACATTGGTTTGATGGTAGCATAGTTGGGATGTACATTAGCTAGCACATTGGTTTGATAGTAGCATAGTTGGGATGGACAGTAGCTAGCATATTGGTTTGATAGTAGCATAGTTGGGATGTACAGTAGCTAGCACATTGGTCTGATAGTAGCATAGTTGGGATGTACAGTAGCTAGCACATTGGTTTGATAGTAGCATAGTTGGGATGGACAGTAGCTAGCACATAGGTTTGATAGCATAGTTGGGATGTACATTAGCTAGCACATTGGTTTGATAGTAGCATAGTTGGGATGGACAGTAGCTAGCACATTGGTTTGATGGTAGCATAGTTGGGATGTACATTAGCTAGCACATTGGTTTGATAGTAGCATAGTTGGGATGTATAGTAGCTAGCACATTGGTTTGATAGTAGCATAGCTGGGATGTACAGTAGCTAGCACATTGGTTTGATAGTAGCATAGTTGGGATGGACAGTAGCTAGCACATTGGTTTGATGGTAGCATAGTTGGGATGTACATTAGCTAGCACATTGGTTTGATAGTAGCATAGTTGGGATGGACAGTAGCTAGCATATTGGTTTGATAGTAGCATAGTTGGGATGTACAGTAGCTAGCACATTGGTCTGATAGTAGCATAGTTGGGATGTACAGTAGCTAGCACATTGGTTTGATAGTAGCATAGTTGGGATGGACAGTAGCTAGCACATTGGTTTGATAGTAGCATAGTTGGGATGTACATTAGCTAGCACATTGGTTTGATAGTAGCATAGTTGGGATGGACAGTAGCTAGCACATTGGTTTGATGGTAGCATAGTTGGGATGTACATTAGCTAGCACATTGGTTTGATAGTAGCATAGTTGGGATGGACAGTAGTTAGCACATAGGTTTGATAGCAGAGTTGGGATGTACAGTAGCTAGCACATTGGTTTGATAGTAGCATAGTTGGGATGTATAGTAGCTAGCACATTGGTTTGATAGTAGCATAGTTGGGATGGACAGTAGCTAGCACATAGGTTTGATAGCATAGTTGGGATGTAGAGTAGCTAGCACATTGGTTTGATAGTAGCATAGATGGGATGTACAGTAGCTAGCACATAGGTTTGATAGCATAGTTGGGATGTACAGTAGCTAGCACATTGGTTTGATAGTAGCATAGATGGGATGTACAGTAGCTAGCACATAGGTTTGATAGCATAGTTGGGTAGTACAGTAGCTAGCACATTGGTTTGATAGTAGCATAGCTGGGATGTACAGTAGCTAGCACATTGGTTTGATAGTAGCATAGTTGGGATGGACAGTAGCTAGCACATTGGTTTGATAGCATAGTTGGGATGGACAGTAGCTAGCACATTGGTTTGATAGTAGCATAGTTGGGATAGACAGTATCTAGCACATTGGTTTGATAGTAGCATAGTTGGGATGGACAGTAGCTAGCACATTGGTTTGATAGTAGCATAGTTGGGATGGACAGTAGCTAGCACATTGGTTTGATAGCATAGTTGGGATGGACAGTAGCTAGCACATTGGTTTGATAGTAGCATAGTTGGGATAGACAGTAGCTAGCACATTGGTTTGATAGTAGCATCGTTGGGATGTACAGTAGCTAGTACATTGGTTTGATAGAAGCATAGTTGGGATGTACAGTTGCTAGCACATTGGTTTGATAGTAGCATAGTTGGGAAGTACAGTAGCTAGTACATTGGTTTGATAGTAGCATAGTTGGGATGTACAGTAGCTAGCACATTGGTTTGATAGTAGCATAGTTGGGATGTACATTAGCTAGCACATTGGTTTGATAGTAGCATAGTTGGGATGGACAGTAGCTAGCACATTGGTTTGATGGTAGCATAGTTGGGATGTACATTAGCTAGCACATTGGTTTGATAGTAGCATAGTTGGGATGGACAGTAGTTAGCACATAGGTTTGATAGCAGAGTTGGGATGTACAGTAGCTAGCACATTGGTTTGATAGTAGCATAGTTGGGATGTATAGTAGCTAGCACATTGGTTTGATAGTAGCATAGTTGGGATGGACAGTAGCTAGCACATAGGTTTGATAGCATAGTTGGGATGTAGAGTAGCTAGCACATTGGTTTGATAGTAGCATAGATGGGATGTACAGTAGCTAGCACATAGGTTTGATAGCATAGTTGGGATGTACAGTAGCTAGCACATTGGTTTGATAGTAGCATAGATGGGATGTACAGTAGCTAGCACATAGGTTTGATAGCATAGTTGGGTAGTACAGTAGCTAGCACATTGGTTTGATAGTAGCATAGCTGGGATGTACAGTAGCTAGCACATTGGTTTGATAGTAGCATAGTTGGGATGTACAGTAGCTAGCACATTGGTTTGATAGTAGCATAGCTGGGATGTACAGTATCTAGCACATTGGTTTGATGGTAGCATAGCTGGGATGTACAGTATCTAGCACATTGGTTTGATAGTAGCATAGTTGGGATGGACAGTAGCTAGCACATTGGTTTGATAGTAGCATAGTTGGGATGGACAGTAGCTAGCACATTGGTTTGATAGCATAGTTGGGATGGACAGTAGCTAGCACATTGGTTTGATGGTAGCATAGTTGGGATGTACATTAGCTAGCACATTGGTTTGATAGTAGCATAGTTGGGATGGACAGTAGCTAGCATATTGGTTTGATAGTAGCATAGTTGGGATGTACAGTAGCTAGCACATTGGTCTGATAGTAGCATAGTTGGGATGTACAGTAGCTAGCACATTGGTTTGATAGTAGCATAGTTGGGATGGACAGTAGCTAGCACATAGGTTTGATAGCATAGTTGGGATGTACAGTAGCTAGCACATTGGTTTGATAGTAGCATAGTTGGGATGTACATTAGCTAGCACATTGGTTTGATAGTAGCATAGTTGGGATGGACAGTAGCTAGCACATTGGTTTGATGGTAGCATAGTTGGGATGTACATTAGCTAGCACATTGGTTTGATAGTAGCATAGTTGGGATGGACAGTAGTTAGCACATAGGTTTGATAGCAGAGTTGGGATGTACAGTAGCTAGCACATTGGTTTGATAGTAGCATAGTTGGGATGGACAGTAGCTAGCACATAGGTTTGATAGCATAGTTGGGATGTACAGTAGCTAGCACATTGGTTTGATAGTAGCATAGTTGGGATGTACATTAGCTAGCACATTGGTTTGATAGTAGCATAGTTGGGATGGACAGTAGCTAGCACATTGGTTTGATGGTAGCATAGTTGGGATGTACATTAGCTAGCACATTGGTTTGATAGTAGCATAGTTGGGATGGACAGTAGTTAGCACATAGGTTTGATAGCAGAGTTGGGATGTACAGTAGCTAGCACATTGGTTTGATAGTAGCATAGTTGGGATGTTTAGTAGCTAGCACATTGGTTTGATAGTAGCATAGTTGGGATGGACAGTAGCTAGCACATAGGTTTGATAGCATAGTTGGGATGTAGAGTAGCTAGCACATTGGTTTGATAGTAGCATAGATGGGATGTACAGTAGCTAGCACATAGGTTTGATAGCATAGTTGGGATGTACAGTAGCTAGCACATTGGTTTGATAGTAGCATAGATGGGATGTACAGTAGCTAGCACATAGGTTTGATAGCATAGTTGGGTAGTACAGTAGCTAGCACATTGGTTTGATAGTAGCATAGCTGGGATGTACAGTAGCTAGCACATTGGTTTGATAGTAGCATAGTTGGGATGTACAGTAGCTAGCACATTGGTTTGATAGTAGCATAGCTGGGATGTACAGTATCTAGCACATTGGTTTGATGGTAGCATAGCTGGGATGTACAGTAGCTAGCACATTGGTTTGATAGTAGCATAGCTGGGATGTACAGTATCTAGCACATTGGTTTGATGGTAGCATAGCTGGGATGTACAGTATCTAGCACATTGGTTTGATAGTAGCATAGTTGGGATGGACAGTAGCTAGCACATTGGTTTGATAGTAGCATAGTTGGGATGGACAGTAGCTAGCACATTGGTTTGATAGCATAGTTGGGATGGACAGTAGCTAGCACATTGGTTTGATGGTAGCATAGTTGGGATGTACATTAGCTAGCACATTGGTTTGATAGTAGCATAGTTGGGATGGACAGTAGCTAGCATATTGGTTTGATAGTAGCATAGTTGGGATGTACAGTAGCTAGCACATTGGTCTGATAGTAGCATAGTTGGGATGTACAGTAGCTAGCACATTGGTTTGATAGTAGCATAGTTGGGATGGACAGTAGCTAGCACATAGGTTTGATAGCATAGTTGGGATGTACAGTAGCTAGCACATTGGTTTGATAGTAGCATAGTTGGGATGTACATTAGCTAGCACATTGGTTTGATAGTAGCATAGTTGGGATGGACAGTAGCTAGCACATTGGTTTGATGGTAGCATAGTTGGGATGTACATTAGCTAGCACATTGGTTTGATAGTAGCATAGTTGGGATGGACAGTAGTTAGCACATAGGTTTGATAGCAGAGTTGGGATGTACAGTAGCTAGCACATTGGTTTGATAGTAGCATAGTTGGGATGGACAGTAGCTAGCACATAGGTTTGATAGCATAGTTGGGATGTACAGTAGCTAGCACATTGGTTTGATAGTAGCATAGTTGGGATGTACATTAGCTAGCACATTGGTTTGATAGTAGCATAGTTGGGATGGACAGTAGCTAGCACATTGGTTTGATGGTAGCATAGTTGGGATGTACATTAGCTAGCACATTGGTTTGATAGTAGCATAGTTGGGATGGACAGTAGTTAGCACATAGGTTTGATAGCAGAGTTGGGATGTACAGTAGCTAGCACATTGGTTTGATAGTAGCATAGTTGGGATGTTTAGTAGCTAGCACATTGGTTTGATAGTAGCATAGTTGGGATGGACAGTAGCTAGCACATAGGTTTGATAGCATAGTTGGGATGTAGAGTAGCTAGCACATTGGTTTGATAGTAGCATAGATGGGATGTACAGTAGCTAGCACATAGGTTTGATAGCATAGTTGGGATGTACAGTAGCTAGCACATTGGTTTGATAGTAGCATAGATGGGATGTACAGTAGCTAGCACATAGGTTTGATAGCATAGTTGGGTAGTACAGTAGCTAGCACATTGGTTTGATAGTAGCATAGCTGGGATGTACAGTAGCTAGCACATTGGTTTGATAGTAGCATAGTTGGGATGTACAGTAGCTAGCACATTGGTTTGATAGTAGCATAGCTGGGATGTACAGTATCTAGCACATTGGTTTGATGGTAGCATAGCTGGGATGTACAGTATCTAGCACATTGGTTTGATAGTAGCATAGTTGGGATGGACAGTAGCTAGCACATTGGTTTGATAGTAGCATAGTTGGGATGGACAGTAGCTAGCACATTGGTTTGATAGCATAGTTGGGATGGACAGTAGCTAGCACATTGGTTTGATAGTAGCATAGTTGGGATAGACAGTAGCTAGCACATTGGTTTGATAGTAGCATCGTTGGGATGTACAGTAGCTAGTACATTGGTTTGATAGAAGCATAGTTGGGATGTACAGTTGCTAGCACATTGGTTTGATAGTAGCATAGTTGGGAAGTAAAGTAGCTAGTACATTGGTTTGATAGTAGCATAGTTGGGATGTACAGTATATAGCACATTGGTTTGATAGTAGCATAGCTGGGATGTACAGTAGCTAGCACATTGGTTTGATAGTAGCATAGTTGGGATGTACAGTAGCTAGCACATTGGTTTGATAGTAGCATAGTTGGAATGTACAGTAGCTAGCACATTGGTTTGATAGTAGCATAGCTGGGATGTACAGTAGCTAGCACATTGGTTTGATAGTAGCATAGTTGGGATGTACAGTAGCTAGCACATTGGTTTGATAGTAGCATAGCTGGGATGTACAGTATCTAGCACATTGGTTTGATGGTAGCATAGTTGGGATGGACAGTAGCTAGCACATTGGTTTGATAGTAGCATAGTTGGGATGGACAGTAGCTAGCACATTGGTTTGATAGCATAGTTGGGATGTACAGTAGCTAGCACATTGGTTTGATAGTAGCATAGCTGGGATGTACAGTAGCTAGCACATTGGTTTGATAGTAGCATAGTTGGGATGTACAGTAGCTAGCACATTGGTTTGATAGTAGCATAGTTGGGATAGACAGTAGCTAGCACATTGGTTTGATAGTAGCATAGTTGGGATGTACAGTAGCTGGCCTATTGGTTTGATAGTAGAATAGCTGGGATGTACAGTAGCTAGCACATTGGTTTGATAGAAGCATAGTTGGGATGTACAGTAGCTAGCACAGTGGTTTGATAGTAGCATAGTTGGAATGTACAGTTGCTAGCACATTGGTTTGATAGTAGCATAGCTGGGATGTACAGTAGCTAGCACATTGGTTTGATAGTAGCATAGTTGGGATGTACAGTAGCTAGCACATTGGTTTGATAGTAGCATAGTTGGGATAGACAGTAGCTAGCACATTGGTTTGATAGTAGCATTGTTGGGATGTACTGTAGCTAGCACATTGGTTTGATAGTAGCATAGTTGGGATGTACAGTAGCTAGCACATTGGTTTGATAGTAGCATAGTTGGGATAGACAGTAGCTAGCACATTGGTTTGATAGTAGCATAGTTGGGATGTACAGTAGCTGGCCTATTGGTTTGATAGTAGAATAGCTGGGATGTACAGTAGCTAGCACATTGGTTTGATAGAAGCATAGTTGGGATGTACAGTAGCTAGCACAGTGGTTTGATAGTGGCATAGTTGGAATGTACAGTAGCTAGCACATTGGTTTGATAGTAGCATAGCTGGGATGTACAGTAGCTAGCACATTGGTTTGATAGTAGCATAGTTGGGATGTACAGTAGCTAGCACATTGGTTTGATAGTAGCATAGTTGGGATAGACAGTAGCTAGCACATTGGCTTGATAGTAGCATAGTTGGGATGTACAGTAGCTAGCACATTGGTTTGATAGTAGCATAGCTGGGATGTACAGTATCTAGCACATTGGTTTGATGGTAGCATAGTTGGGATGGACAGTAGCTAGCACATTGGTTTGATAGTAGCATAGTTGGGATGGACAGTAGCTAGCACATTGGTTTGATAGTAGCATAGATGGGATGTACATTAGCTAGCACATAGGTCTGATAGCATAGTTGGGATGTACAGTAGCTAGCACATTGGTTTGATAGTAGCATAGATGGGATGTACAGTAGCTAGCACATAGGTTTGATAGCATAGTTGGGTAGTACAGTAGCTAGCACATTGGTTTGATAGTAGCATAGCTGGGATGTACAGTATCTAGCACATTGGTTTGATAGTAGCATAGTTGGGATGGACAGTAGCTAGCACATTGGTTTGATAGTAGCAGAGTTGGGATGGACAGTAGCTAGCACATTGGTTTGATAGTAGCATAGTTGGGATGTACATTAGCTAGCACATTGGTTTGATAGTAGCATAGTTGGGATGGACAGTAGCTAGCACATTGGTTTGATGGTAGCATAGTTGGGATGTACATTAGCTAGCACATTGGTTTGATAGTAGCATAGTTGGGATGGACAGTAGCTAGCATATTGGTTTGATAGTAGCATAGTTGGGATGTACAGTAGCTAGCACATTGGTCTGATAGTAGCATAGTTGGGATGTACAGTAGCTAGCACATTGGTTTGATAGTAGCATAGTTGGGATGGACAGTAGCTAGCACATAGGTTTGATAGCATAGTTGGGATGTACAGTAGCTAGCACATTGGTTTGATAGTAGCATAGTTGGGATGTACATTAGCTAGCACATTGGTTTGATAGTAGCATAGTTGGGATGGACAGTAGCTAGCACATTGGTTTGATGGTAGCATAGTTGGGATGTACATTAGCTAGCACATTGGTTTGATAGTAGCATAGTTGGGATGGACAGTAGTTAGCACATAGGTTTGATAGCAGAGTTGGGATGTACAGTAGCTAGCACATTGGTTTGATAGTAGCATAGTTGGGATGTATAGTAGCTAGCACATTGGTTTGATAGTAGCATAGTTGGGATGGACAGTAGCTAGCACATAGGTTTGATAGCATAGTTGGGATGTAGAGTAGCTAGCACATTGGTTTGATAGTAGCATAGATGGGATGTACAGTAGCTAGCACATAGGTTTGATAGCATAGTTGGGATGTACAGTAGCTAGCACATTGGTTTGATAGTAGCATAGATGGGATGTACAGTAGCTAGCCCATAGGTTTGATAGCATAGTTGGGTAGTACAGTAGCTAGCACATTGGTTTGATAGTAGCATAGTTGGGATGTACAGTAGCTAGCACATTGGTTTGATAGTAGCATAGTTGGAATGTACAGTAGCTAGCACATTGGTTTGATAGTAGCATAACGAGGATGTACAGTAGCTAGCACATTGGTTTGATAGTAGCATAGTTGGGATGTACATTAGCTAGCACATTGGTTTGATAGTAGCATAGTTGGGATGGACAGTAGCTAGCACATTGGTTTGATGGTAGCATAGTTGGGATGTACATTAGCTAGCACATTGGTTTGATAGTAGCATAGTTGGGATGGACAGTAGCTAGCATATTGGTTTGATAGTAGCATAGTTGGGATGTACAGTAGCTAGCACATTGGTCTGATAGTAGCATAGTTGGGATGTACAGTAGCTAGCACATTGGTTTGATAGTAGCATAGTTGGGATGGACAGTAGCTAGCACATAGGTTTGATAGCATAGTTGGGATGTACAGTAGCTAGCACATTGGTTTGATAGTAGCATAGTTGGGATGTACATTAGCTAGCACATTGGTTTGATAGTAGCATAGTTGGGATGGACAGTAGCTAGCACATTGGTTTGATGGTAGCATAGTTGGGATGTACATTAGCTAGCACATTGGTTTGATAGTAGCATAGTTGGGATGTATAGTAGCTAGCACATTGGTTTGATAGTAGCATAGCTGGGATGTACAGTAGCTAGCACATTGGTTTGATAGTAGCATAGTTGGGATGGACAGTAGCTAGCACATTGGTTTGATGGTAGCATAGTTGGGATGTACATTAGCTAGCACATTGGTTTGATAGTAGCATAGTTGGGATGGACAGTAGCTAGCATATTGGTTTGATAGTAGCATAGTTGGGATGTACAGTAGCTAGCACATTGGTCTGATAGTAGCATAGTTGGGATGTACAGTAGCTAGCACATTGGTTTGATAGTAGCATAGTTGGGATGGACAGTAGCTAGCACATAGGTTTGATAGCATAGTTGGGATGTACAGTAGCTAGCACATTGGTTTGATAGTAGCATAGTTGGGATGTACTTTAGCTAGCACATTGGTTTGATAGTAGCATAGTTGGGATGGACAGTAGCTAGCACATTGGTTTGATGGTAGCATAGTTGGGATGTACATTAGCTAGCACATTGGTTTGATAGTAGCATAGTTGGGATGGACAGTAGTTAGCACATAGGTTTGATAGCAGAGTTGGGATGTACAGTAGCTAGCACATTGGTTTGATAGTAGCATAGTTGGGATGTATAGTAGCTAGCACATTGGTTTGATAGTAGCATAGTTGGGATGGACAGTAGCTAGCACATAGGTTTGATAGCATAGTTGGGATGTACAGTAGCTAGCACATTGGTTTGATAGTAGCATAGTTGGGATGTACATTAGCTAGCACATTGGTTTGATAGTAGCATAGTTGGGATGGACAGTAGCTAGCACATTGGTTTGATGGTAGCATAGTTGGGATGTACATTAGCTAGCACATTGGTTTGATAGTAGCATAGTTGGGATGGACAGTAGTTAGCACATATGTTTGATAGCAGAGTTGGGATGTACAGTAGCTAGCACATTGGTTTGATAGTAGCATAGTTGGGATGTATAGTAGCTAGCACATTGGTTTGATAGTAGCATAGATGGGATGTACAGTAGCTAGCACATAGGTTTGATAGCATAGTTGGGATGTACAGTAGCTAGCACATTGGTTTGATAGTAGCATAGATGGGATGTACAGTAGCTAGCACATAGGTTTGATAGCATAGTTGGGTAGTACAGTAGCTAGCACATTGGTTTGATAGTAGCATAGCTTGGATGTACAGTAGCTAGCACATTGGTTTGATAGTAGCATAGTTGGGATGTACAGTAGCTAGCACATTGGTTTGATAGTAGCATAGCTGGGATGTACAGTATCTAGCACATTGGTTTGATGGTAGCATAGCTGGGATGTACAGTATCTAGCACATTGGTTTGATAGTAGCATAGTTGGGATGGACAGTAGCTAGCACATTGGTTTGATAGTAGCATAGTTGGGATGTACATTAGCTAGCACATTGGTTTGATAGTAGCATAGTTGGGATGGACAGTAGCTAGCACATTGGTTTGATGGTAGCATAGTTGGGATGTACATTAGCTAGCACATTGGTTTGATAGTAGCATAGTTGGGATGGACAGTAGTTAGCACATAGGTTTGATAGCAGAGTTGGGATGTACAGTAGCTAGCACATTGGTTTGATAGTAGCATAGTTGGGATGGACAGTAGCTAGCACATAGGTTTGATAGCATAGTTGGGATGTACAGTAGCTAGCACATTGGTTTGATAGTAGCATAGTTGGGATGTACATTAGCTAGCACATTGGTTTGATAGTAGCATAGTTGGGATGGACAGTAGCTAGCACATTGGTTTGATGGTAGCATAGTTGGGATGTACATTAGCTAGCACATTGGTTTGATAGTAGCATAGTTGGGATGGACAGTAGTTAGCACATAGGTTTGATAGCAGAGTTGGGATGTACAGTAGCTAGCACATTGGTTTGATAGTAGCATAGTTGGGATGTATAGTAGCTAGCACATTGGTTTGATAGTAGCATAGTTGGGATGGACAGTAGCTAGCACATAGGTTTGATAGCATAGTTGGGATGTAGAGTAGCTAGCACATTGGTTTGATAGTAGCATAGATGGGATGTACAGTAGCTAGCACATAGGTTTGATAGCATAGTTGGGATGTACAGTAGCTAGCACATTGGTTTGATAGTAGCATAGATGGGATGTACAGTAGCTAGCACATAGGTTTGATAGCATAGTTGGGTAGTACAGTAGCTAGCACATTGGTTTGATAGTAGCATAGCTGGGATGTACAGTAGCTAGCACATTGGTTTGATAGTAGCATAGTTGGGATGTACAGTAGCTAGCACATTGGTTTGATAGTAGCATAGCTGGGATGTACAGTATCTAGCACATTGGTTTGATGGTAGCATAGCTGGGATGTACAGTATCTAGCACATTGGTTTGATAGTAGCATAGTTGGGATGGACAGTAGCTAGCACATTGGTTTGATAGTAGCATAGTTGGGATGGACAGTAGCTAGCACATTGGTTTGATAGCATAGTTGGGATGGACAGTAGCTAGCACATTGGTTTGATAGTAGCATAGTTGGGATAGACAGTAGCTAGCACATTGGTTTGATAGTAGCATAGCTGGGATGTACAGTAGCTAGCACATTGGTTTGATAGTAGCATAGTTGGGATGTACAGTAGCTAGCACATTGGTTTGATAGTAGCATAGTTGGAATGTACAGTAGCTAGCACATTGGTTTGATAGTAGCATAGCTGGGATGTACAGTAGCTAGCACATTGGTTTGATAGTAGCATAGTTGGGATGTACAGTAGCTAGCACATTGGTTTGATAGTAGCATAGCTGGGATGTACAGTATCTAGCACATTGGTTTGATGGTAGCATAGTTGGGATGGACAGTAGCTAGCACATTGGTTTGATAGTAGCATAGTTGGGATGGACAGTAGCTAGCACATTGGTTTGATAGCATAGTTGGGATGTACAGTAGCTAGCACATTGGTTTGATAGTAGCATAGCTGGGATGTACAGTAGCTAGCACATTGGTTTGATAGTAGCATAGTTGGGATGTACAGTAGCTAGCACATTGGTTTGATAGTAGCATAGTTGGGATAGACAGTAGCTAGCACATTGGTTTGATAGTAGCATAGTTGGGATGTACAGTAGCTGGCCTATTGGTTTGATAGTAGAATAGCTGGGATGTACAGTAGCTAGCACATTGGTTTGATAGAAGCATAGTTGGGATGTACAGTAGCTAGCACAGTGGTTTGATAGTAGCATAGTTGGAATGTACAGTTGCTAGCACATTGGTTTGATAGTAGCATAGCTGGGATGTACAGTAGCTAGCACATTGGTTTGATAGTAGCATAGTTGGGATGTACAGTAGCTAGCACATTGGTTTGATAGTAGCATAGTTGGGATAGACAGTAGCTAGCACATTGGTTTGATAGTAGCATTGTTGGGATGTACTGTAGCTAGCACATTGGTTTGATAGTAGCATAGTTGGGATGTACAGTAGCTAGCACATTGGTTTGATAGTAGCATAGTTGGGATAGACAGTAGCTAGCACATTGGTTTGATAGTAGCATAGTTGGGATGTACAGTAGCTGGCCTATTGGTTTGATAGTAGAATAGCTGGGATGTACAGTAGCTAGCACATTGGTTTGATAGAAGCATAGTTGGGATGTACAGTAGCTAGCACAGTGGTTTGATAGTGGCATAGTTGGAATGTACAGTAGCTAGCACATTGGTTTGATAGTAGCATAGCTGGGATGTACAGTAGCTAGCACATTGGTTTGATAGTAGCATAGTTGGGATGTACAGTAGCTAGCACATTGGTTTGATAGTAGCATAGTTGGGATAGACAGTAGCTAGCACATTGGCTTGATAGTAGCATAGTTGGGATGTACAGTAGCTAGCACATTGGTTTGATAGTAGCATAGCTGGGATGTACAGTATCTAGCACATTGGTTTGATGGTAGCATAGTTGGGATGGACAGTAGCTAGCACATTGGTTTGATAGTAGCATAGTTGGGATGGACAGTAGCTAGCACATTGGTTTGATAGTAGCATAGATGGGATGTACATTAGCTAGCACATAGGTTTGATAGCATAGTTGGGATGTACAGTAGCTAGCACATTGGTTTGATAGTAGCATAGATGGGATGTACAGTAGCTAGCACATAGGTTTGATAGCATAGTTGGGTAGTACAGTAGCTAGCACATTGGTTTGATAGTAGCATAGCTGGGATGTACAGTATCTAGCACATTGGTTTGATAGTAGCATAGTTGGGATGGACAGTAGCTAGCACATTGGTTTGATAGTAGCAGAGTTGGGATGGACAGTAGCTAGCACATTGGTTTGATAGTAGCATAGTTGGGATGTACATTAGCTAGCACATTGGTTTGATAGTAGCATAGTTGGGATGGACAGTAGCTAGCACATTGGTTTGATGGTAGCATAGTTGGGATGTACATTAGCTAGCACATTGGTTTGATAGTAGCATAGTTGGGATGGACAGTAGCTAGCATATTGGTTTGATAGTAGCATAGTTGGGATGTACAGTAGCTAGCACATTGGTCTAATAGTAGCATAGTTGGGATGTACAGTAGCTAGCACATTGGTTTGATAGTAGCATAGTTGGGATGGACAGTAGCTAGCACATAGGTTTGATAGCATAGTTGGGATGTACAGTAGCTAGCACATTGGTTTGATAGTAGCATAGTTGGGATGTACATTAGCTAGCACATTGGTTTGATAGTAGCATAGTTGGGATGGACAGTAGCTAGCACATTGGTTTGATGGTAGCATAGTTGGGATGTACATTAGCTAGCACATTGGTTTGATAGTAGCATAGTTGGGATGGACAGTAGTTAGCACATAGGTTTGATAGCAGAGTTGGGATGTACAGTAGCTAGCACATTGGTTTGATAGTAGCATAGTTGGGATGTATAGTAGCTAGCACATTGGTTTGATAGTAGCATAGTTGGGATGGACAGTAGCTAGCACATAGGTTTGATAGCATAGTTGGGATGTAGAGTAGCTAGCACATTGGTTTGATAGTAGCATAGATGGGATGTACAGTAGCTAGCACATAGGTTTGATAGCATAGTTGGGATGTACAGTAGCTAGCACATTGGTTTGATAGTAGCATAGATGGGATGTACAGTAGCTAGCCCATAGGTTTGATAGCATAGTTGGGTAGTACAGTAGCTAGCACATTGGTTTGATAGTAGCATAGTTGGGATGTACAGTAGCTAGCACATTGGTTTGATAGTAGCATAGTTGGAATGTACAGTAGCTAGCACATTGGTTTGATAGTAGCATAACTAGGATGTACAGTAGCTAGCACATTGGTTTGATAGTAGCATAGTTGGGATGTACATTAGCTAGCACATTGGTTTGATAGTAGCATAGTTGGGATGGACAGTAGCTAGCACATTGGTTTGATGGTAGCATAGTTGGGATGTACATTAGCTAGCACATTGGTTTGATAGTAGCATAGTTGGGATGGACAGTAGCTAGCATATTGGTTTGATAGTAGCATAGTTGGGATGTACAGTAGCTAGCACATTGGTCTGATAGTAGCATAGTTGGGATGTACAGTAGCTAGCACATTGGTTTGATAGTAGCATAGTTGGGATGGACAGTAGCTAGCACATAGGTTTGATAGCATAGTTGGGATGTACAGTAGCTAGCACATTGGTTTGATAGTAGCATAGTTGGGATGTACATTAGCTAGCACATTGGTTTGATAGTAGCATAGTTGGGATGTATAGTAGCTAGCACATTGGTTTGATAGTAGCATAGCTGGGATGTACAGTAGCTAGCACATTGGTTTGATAGTAGCATAGTTGGGATGGACAGTAGCTAGCACATTGGTTTGATGGTAGCATAGTTGGGATGTACATTAGCTAGCACATTGGTTTGATAGTAGCATAGTTGGGATGGACAGTAGCTAGCATATTGGTTTGATAGTAGCATAGTTGGGATGTACAGTAGCTAGCACATTGGTCTGATAGTAGCATAGTTGGGATGTACAGTAGCTAGCACATTGGTTTGATGGTAGCATAGTTGGGATGTACATTAGCTAGCACATTGGTTTGATAGTAGCATAGTTGGGATGTATAGTAGCTAGCACATTGGTTTGATAGTAGAATAGCTGGGATGTACAGTAGCTAGCACATTGGTTTGATAGTAGCATAGTTGGGATGGACAGTAGCTAGCACATTGGTTTGATGGTAGCATAGTTGGGATGTACATTAGCTAGCACATTGGTTTGATAGTAGCATAGTTGGGATGGACAGTAGCTAGCATATTGGTTTGATAGTAGCATAGTTGGGATGTACAGTAGCTAGCACATTGGTCTGATAGTAGCATAGTTGGGATGTACAGTAGCTAGCACATTGGTTTGATAGTAGCATAGTTGGGATGGACAGTAGCTAGCACATAGGTTTGATAGCATAGTTGGGATGTACAGTAGCTAGCACATTGGTTTGATAGTAGCATAGTTGGGATGTACATTAGCTAGCACATTGGTTTGATAGTAGCATAGTTGGGATGGACAGTAGCTAGCACATTGGTTTGATGGTAGCATAGTTGGGATGTACATTAGCTAGCACATTGGTTTGATAGTAGCATAGTTGGGATGGACAGTAGTTAGCACATAGGTTTGATAGCAGAGTTGGGATGTACAGTAGCTAGCACATTGGTTTGATAGTAGCATAGTTGGGATGTATAGTAGCTAGCACATTGGTTTGATAGTAGCATAGTTGGGATGGACAGTAGCTAGCACATAGGTTTGATAGCATAGTTGGGATGTACAGTAGCTAGCACATTGGTTTGATAGTAGCATAGTTGGGATGTACATTAGCTAGCACATTGGTTTGATAGTAGCATAGTTGGGATGGACAGTAGCTAGCACATTGGTTTGATGGTAGCATAGTTGGGATGTACATTAGCTAGCACATTGGTTTGATAGTAGCATAGTTGGGATGGACAGTAGTTAGCACATATGTTTGATAGCAGAGTTGGGATGTACAGTAGCTAGCACATTGGTTTGATAGTAGCATAGTTGGGATGTATAGTAGCTAGCACATTGGTTTGATAGTAGCATAGATGGGATGTACAGTAGCTAGCACATAGGTTTGATAGCATAGTTGGGATGTACAGTAGCTAGCACATTGGTTTGATAGTAGCATAGATGGGATGTACAGTAGCTAGCACATAGGTTTGATAGCATAGTTGGGTAGTACAGTAGCTAGCACATTGGTTTGATAGTAGCATAGCTTGGATGTACAGTAGCTAGCACATTGGTTTGATAGTAGCATAGTTGGGATGTACAGTAGCTAGCACATTGGTTTGATAGTAGCATAGCTGGGATGTACAGTATCTAGCACATTGGTTTGATGGTAGCATAGCTGGGATGTACAGTATCTAGCACATTGGTTTGATAGTAGCATAGTTGGGATGGACAGTAGCTAGCACATTGGTTTGATAGTAGCATAGTTGGGATGTACATTAGCTAGCACATTGGTTTGATAGTAGCATAGTTGGGATGGACAGTAGCTAGCACATTGGTTTGATGGTAGCATAGTTGGGATGTACATTAGCTAGCACATTGGTTTGATAGTAGCATAGTTGGGATGGACAGTAGTTAGCACATAGGTTTGATAGCAGAGTTGGGATGTACAGTAGCTAGCACATTGGTTTGATAGTAGCATAGTTGGGATGGACAGTAGCTAGCACATAGGTTTGATAGCATAGTTGGGATGTACAGTAGCTAGCACATTGGTTTGATAGTAGCATAGTTGGGATGTACATTAGCTAGCACATTGGTTTGATAGTAGCATAGTTGGGATGGACAGTAGCTAGCACATTGGTTTGATGGTAGCATAGTTGGGATGTACATTAGCTAGCACATTGGTTTGATAGTAGCATAGTTGGGATGGACAGTAGTTAGCACATAGGTTTGATAGCAGAGTTGGGATGTACAGTAGCTAGCACATTGGTTTGATAGTAGCATAGTTGGGATGTATAGTAGCTAGCACATTGGTTTGATAGTAGCATAGTTGGGATGGACAGTAGCTAGCACATAGGTTTGATAGCATAGTTGGGATGTAGAGTAGCTAGCACATTGGTTTGATAGTAGCATAGATGGGATGTACAGTAGCTAGCACATAGGTTTGATAGCATAGTTGGGATGTACAGTAGCTAGCACATTGGTTTGATAGTAGCATAGATGGGATGTACAGTAGCTAGCACATAGGTTTGATAGCATAGTTGGGTAGTACAGTAGCTAGCACATTGGTTTGATAGTAGCATAGCTGGGATGTACAGTAGCTAGCACATTGGTTTGATAGTAGCATAGTTGGGATGTACAGTAGCTAGCACATTGGTTTGATAGTAGCATAGCTGGGATGTACAGTATCTAGCACATTGGTTTGATGGTAGCATAGCTGGGATGTACAGTATCTAGCACATTGGTTTGATAGTAGCATAGTTGGGATGGACAGTAGCTAGCACATTGGTTTGATAGTAGCATAGTTGGGATGGACAGTAGCTAGCACATTGGTTTGATAGCATAGTTGGGATGGACAGTAGCTAGCACATTGGTTTGATAGTAGCATAGTTGGGATAGACAGTAGCTAGCACATTGGTTTGATAGTAGCATCGTTGGGATGTACAGTAGCTAGTACATTGGTTTGATAGAAGCATAGTTGGGATGTACAGTTGCTAGCACATTGGTTTGATAGTAGCATAGTTGGGAAGTACAGTAGCTAGTACATTGGTTTGATAGTAGCATAGTTGGGATGTACAGTATATAGCACATTGGTTTGATAGTAGCATAGCTGGGATGTACAGTAGCTAGCACATTGGTTTGATAGTAGCATAGTTGGGATGTACAGTAGCTAGCACATTGGTTTGATAGTAGCATAGTTGGAATGTACAGTAGCTAGCACATTGGTTTGATAGTAGCATAGCTGGGATGTACAGTAGCTAGCACATTGGTTTGATAGTAGCATAGTTGGGATGTACAGTAGCTAGCACATTGGTTTGATAGTAGCATAGCTGGGATGTACAGTATCTAGCACATTGGTTTGATGGTAGCATAGTTGGGATGGACAGTAGCTAGCACATTGGTTTGATAGTAGCATAGTTGGGATGGACAGTAGCTAGCACATTGGTTTGATAGCATAGTTGGGATGTACAGTAGCTAGCACATTGGTTTGATAGTAGCATAGCTGGGATGTACAGTAGCTAGCACATTGGTTTGATAGTAGCATAGTTGGGATGTACAGTAGCTAGCACATTGGTTTGATAGTAGCATAGTTGGGATAGACAGTAGCTAGCACATTGGTTTGATAGTAGCATAGTTGGGATGTACAGTAGCTGGCCTATTGGTTTGATAGTAGAATAGCTGGGATGTACAGTAGCTAGCACATTGGTTTGATAGAAGCATAGTTGGGATGTACAGTAGATAGCACAGTGGTTTGATAGTAGCATAGTTGGAATGTACAGTAGCTAGCACATTGGTTTGATAGTAGCATAGCTGGGATGTACAGTAGCTAGCACATTGGTTTGATAGTAGCATAGTTGGGATGTACAGTAGCTAGCACATTGGTTTGATAGTAGCATAGTTGGGATAGACAGTAGCTAGCACATTGGTTTGATAGTAGCATTGTTGGGATGTACTGTAGCTAGCACATTGGTTTGATAGTAGCATAGTTGGGATGTACAGTAGCTAGCACATTGGTTTGATAGTAGCATAGTTGGGGTAGACAGTAGCTAGCACATTGGTTTGATAGTAGCATAGTTGGGATGTACAGTAGCTGGCCTATTGGTTTGATAGTAGAATAGCTGGGATGTACAGTAGCTAGCACATTGGTTTGATAGAAGCATAGTTGGGATGTACAGTAGCTAGCACAGTGGTTTGATAGTAGCATAGTTGGAATGTACAGTAGCTAGCACATTGGTTTGATAGTAGCATAGCTGGGATGTACAGTAGCTAGCACATTGGTTTGATAGTAGCATAGTTGGGATGTACAGTAGCTAGCACATTGGTTTGATAGTAGCATAGTTGGGATAGACAGTAGCTAGCACATTGGCTTGATAGTAGCATAGTTGGGATGTACAGTAGCTAGCACATTGGTTTGATAGTAGCATAGCTGGGATGTACAGTATCTAGCACATTGGTTTGATGGTAGCATAGTTGGGATGGACAGTAGCTAGCACATTGGTTTGATAGTAGCATAGTTGGGATGGACAGTAGCTAGCACATTGGTTTGATAGTAGCATAGATGGGATGTACAGTAGCTAGCACATAGGTTTGATAGCATAGTTGGGATGTACAGTAGCTAGCACATTGGTTTGATAGTAGCATAGATGGGATGTACAGTAGCTAGCACATAGGTTTGATAGCATAGTTGGGTAGTACAGTAGCTAGCACATTGGTTTGATAGTAGCATAGCTGGGATGTACAGTATCTAGCACATTGGTTTGATAGTAGCATAGTTGGGATGGACAGTAGCTAGCACATTGGTTTGATAGTAGCATAGTTGGGATGTACATTAGCTAGCACATTGGTTTGATAGTAGCATAGTTGGGATGGACAGTAGCTAGCACATTGGTTTGATGGTAGCATAGTTGGGATGTACATTAGCTAGCACATTGGTTTGATAGTAGCATAGTTGGGATGGACAGTAGCTAGCATATTGGTTTGATAGTAGCATAGTTGGGATGTACAGTAGCTAGCACATTGGTCTGATAGTAGCATAGTTGGGATGTACAGTAGCTAGCACATTGGTTTGATAGTAGCATAGTTGGGATGGACAGTAGCTAGCACATAGGTTTGATAGCATAGTTGGGATGTACAGTAGCTAGCACATTGGTTTGATAGTAGCATAGTTGGGATGTACATTAGCTAGCACATTGGTTTGATAGTAGCATAGTTGGGATGGACAGTAGCTAGCACATTGGTTTGATGGTAGCATAGTTGGGATGTACATTAGCTAGCACATTGGTTTGATAGTAGCATAGTTGGGATGGACAGTAGTTAGCACATAGGTTTGATAGCAGAGTTGGGATGTACAGTAGCTAGCACATTGGTTTGATAGTAGCATAGTTGGGATGTATAGTAGCTAGCACATTGGTTTGATAGTAGCATAGTTGGGATGGACAGTAGCTAGCACATAGGTTTGATAGCATAGTTGGGATGTAGAGTAGCTAGCACATTGGTTTGATAGTAGCATAGATGGGATGTACAGTAGCTAGCACATAGGTTTGATAGCATAGTTGGGATGTACAGTAGCTAGCACATTGGTTTGATAGTAGCATAGATGGGATGTACAGTAGCTAGCCCATAGGTTTGATAGCATAGTTGGGTAGTACAGTAGCTAGCACATTGGTTTGATAGTAGCATAGTTGGGATGTACAGTAGCTAGCACATTGGTTTGATAGTAGCATAGTTGGAATGTACAGTAGCTAGCACATTGGTTTGATAGTAGCATAACTGGGATGTACAGTAGCTAGCACATTGGTTTGATAGTAGCATAGTTGGGATGTACATTAGCTAGCACATTGGTTTGATAGTAGCATAGTTGGGATGGACAGTAGCTAGCACATTGGTTTGATGGTAGCATAGTTGGGATGTACATTAGCTAGCACATTGGTTTGATAGTAGCATAGTTGGGATGGACAGTAGCTAGCATATTGGTTTGATAGTAGCATAGTTGGGATGTACAGTAGCTAGCACATTGGTCTGATAGTAGCATAGTTGGGATGTACAGTAGCTAGCACATTGGTTTGATAGTAGCATAGTTGGGATGGACAGTAGCTAGCACATAGGTTTGATAGCATAGTTGGGATGTACAGTAGCTAGCACATTGGTTTGATAGTAGCATAGTTGGGATGTAAATTAGCTAGCACATTGGTTTGATAGTAGCATAGTTGGGATGGACAGTAGCTAGCACATTGGTTTGATGGTAGCATAGTTGGGATGTACATTAGCTAGCACATTGGTTTGATGGTAGCATAGTTGGGATGTACATTAGCTAGCACATTGGTTTGATAGTAGCATAGTTGGGATGGACAGTAGCTAGCATATTGGTTTGATAGTAGCATAGTTGGGATGTACAGTAGCTAGCACATTGGTCTGATAGTAGCATAGTTGGGATGTACAGTAGCTAGCACATTGGTTTGATAGTAGCATAGTTGGGATGGACAGTAGCTAGCACATAGGTTTGATAGCATAGTTGGGATGTACAGTAGCTAGCACATTGGTTTGATAGTAGCATAGTTGGGATGTACATTAGCTAGCACATTGGTTTGATAGTAGCATAGTTGGGATGGACAGTAGCTAGCACATTGGTTTGATGGTAGCATAGTTGGGATGTACATTAGCTAGCACATTGGTTTGATAGTAGCATAGTTGGGATGGACAGTAGTTAGCACATAGGTTTGATAGCAGAGTTGGGATGTACAGTAGCTAGCACATTGGTTTGATAGTAGCATAGTTGGGATGTATAGTAGCTAGCACATTGGTTTGATAGTAGCATAGTTGGGATGGACAGTAGCTAGCACATAGGTTTGATAGCATAGTTGGGATGTACAGTAGCTAGCACATTGGTTTGATAGTAGCATAGTTGGGATGTACATTAGCTAGCACATTGGTTTGATAGTAGCATAGTTGGGATGGACAGTAGCTAGCACATTGGTTTGATGGTAGCATAGTTGGGATGTACATTAGCTAGCACATTGGTTTGATAGTAGCATAGTTGGGATGGACAGTAGTTAGCACATAGGTTTGATAGCAGAGTTGGGATGTACAGTAGCTAGCACATTGGTTTGATAGTAGCATAGTTGGGATGTATAGTAGCTAGCACATTGGTTTGATAGTAGCATAGATGGGATGTACAGTAGCTAGCACATAGGTTTGATAGCATAGTTGGGATGTACAGTAGCTAGCACATTGGTTTGATAGTAGCATAGATGGGATGTACAGTAGCTAGCACATAGGTTTGATAGCATAGTTGGGTAGTACAGTAGCTAGCACATTGGTTTGATAGTAGCATAGCTGGGATGTACAGTAGCTAGCACATTGGTTTGATAGTAGCATAGTTGGGATGTACAGTAGCTAGCACATTGGTTTGATAGTAGCATAGCTGGGATGTACAGTATCTAGCACATTGGTTTGATGGTAGCATAGCTGGGATGTACAGTATCTAGCACATTGGTTTGATAGTAGCATAGTTGGGATGGACAGTAGCTAGCACATTGGTTTGATAGTAGCATAGTTGGGATGTACATTAGCTAGCACATTGGTTTGATAGTAGCATAGTTGGGATGGACAGTAGCTAGCACATTGGTTTGATGGTAGCATAGTTGGGATGTACATTAGCTAGCACATTGGTTTGATAGTAGCATAGTTGGGATGGACAGTAGTTAGCACATAGGTTTGATAGCAGAGTTGGGATGTACAGTAGCTAGCACATTGGTTTGATAGTAGCATAGTTGGGATGTACAGTAGCTAGCACATTGGTCTGATAGTAGCATAGTTGGGATGTACAGTAGCTAGCACATTGGTTTGATAGTAGCATAGTTGGGATGGACAGTAGCTAGCACATAGGTTTGATAGCATAGTTGGGATGTACAGTAGCTAGCACATTGGTTTGATAGTAGCATAGTTGGGATGTACATTAGCTAGCACATTGGTTTGATAGTAGCATAGTTGGGATGTATAGTAGCTAGCACATTGGTTTGATAGTAGCATAGCTGGGATGTACAGTAGCTAGCACATTGGTTTGATAGTAGCATAGTTGGGATGGACAGTAGCTAGCACATTGGTTTGATGGTAGCATAGTTGGGATGTACATTAGCTAGCACATTGGTTTGATAGTAGCATAGTTGGGATGGACAGTAGCTAGCATATTGGTTTGATAGTAGCATAGTTGGGATGTACAGTAGCTAGCACATTGGTCTGATAGTAGCATAGTTGGGATGTACAGTAGCTAGCACATTGGTTTGATGGTAGCATAGTTGGGATGTACATTAGCTAGCACATTGGTTTGATAGTAGCATAGTTGGGATGTATAGTAGCTAGCACATTGGTTTGATAGTAGCATAGCTGGGATGTACAGTAGCTAGCACATTGGTTTGATAGTAGCATAGTTGGGATGGACAGTAGCTAGCACATTGGTTTGATGGTAGCATAGTTGGGATGTACATTAGCTAGCACATTGGTTTGATAGTAGCATAGTTGGGATGGACAGTAGCTAGCATATTGGTTTGATAGTAGCATAGTTGGGATGTACAGTAGCTAGCACATTGGTCTGATAGTAGCATAGTTGGGATGTACAGTAGCTAGCACATTGGTTTGATAGTAGCATAGTTGGGATGGACAGTAGCTAGCACATAGGTTTGATAGCATAGTTGGGATGTACAGTAGCTAGCACATTGGTTTGATAGTAGCATAGTTGGGATGTACATTAGCTAGCACATTGGTTTGATAGTAGCATAGTTGGGATGGACAGTAGCTAGCACATTGGTTTGATGGTAGCATAGTTGGGATGTACATTAGCTAGCACATTGGTTTGATAGTAGCATAGTTGGGATGGACAGTAGTTAGCACATAGGTTTGATAGCAGAGTTGGGATGTACAGTAGCTAGCACATTGGTTTGATAGTAGCATAGTTGGGATGTATAGTAGCTAGCACATTGGTTTGATAGTAGCATAGTTGGGATGGACAGTAGCTAGCACATAGGTTTGATAGCATAGTTGGGATGTACAGTAGCTAGCACATTGGTTTGATAGTAGCATAGTTGGGATGTACATTAGCTAGCACATTGGTTTGATAGTAGCATAGTTGGGATGGACAGTAGCTAGCACATTGGTTTGATGGTAGCATAGTTGGGATGTACATTAGCTAGCACATTGGTTTGATAGTAGCATAGTTGGGATGGACAGTAGTTAGCACATATGTTTGATAGCAGAGTTGGGATGTACAGTAGCTAGCACATTGGTTTGATAGTAGCATAGTTGGGATGTATAGTAGCTAGCACATTGGTTTGATAGTAGCATAGATGGGATGTACAGTAGCTAGCACATAGGTTTGATAGCATAGTTGGGATGTACAGTAGCTAGCACATTGGTTTGATAGTAGCATAGATGGGATGTACAGTAGCTAGCACATAGGTTTGATAGCATAGTTGGGTAGTACAGTAGCTAGCACATTGGTTTGATAGTAGCATAGCTTGGATGTACAGTAGCTAGCACATTGGTTTGATAGTAGCATAGTTGGGATGTACAGTAGCTAGCACATTGGTTTGATAGTAGCATAGCTGGGATGTACAGTATCTAGCACATTGGTTTGATGGTAGCATAGCTGGGATGTACAGTATCTAGCACATTGGTTTGATAGTAGCATAGTTGGGATGGACAGTAGCTAGCACATTGGTTTGATAGTAGCATAGTTGGGATGTACATTAGCTAGCACATTGGTTTGATAGTAGCATAGTTGGGATGGACAGTAGCTAGCACATTGGTTTGATGGTAGCATAGTTGGGATGTACATTAGCTAGCACATTGGTTTGATAGTAGCATAGTTGGGATGGACAGTAGTTAGCACATAGGTTTGATAGCAGAGTTGGGATGTACAGTAGCTAGCACATTGGTTTGATAGTAGCATAGTTGGGATGGACAGTAGCTAGCACATAGGTTTGATAGCATAGTTGGGATGTACAGTAGCTAGCACATTGGTTTGATAGTAGCATAGTTGGGATGTACATTAGCTAGCACATTGGTTTGATAGTAGCATAGTTGGGATGGACAGTAGCTAGCACATTGGTTTGATGGTAGCATAGTTGGGATGTACATTAGCTAGCACATTGGTTTGATAGTAGCATAGTTGGGATGGACAGTAGTTAGCACATAGGTTTGATAGCAGAGTTGGGATGTACAGTAGCTAGCACATTGGTTTGATAGTAGCATAGTTGGGATGTATAGTAGCTAGCACATTGGTTTGATAGTAGCATAGTTGGGATGGACAGTAGCTAGCACATAGGTTTGATAGCATAGTTGGGATGTAGAGTAGCTAGCACATTGGTTTGATAGTAGCATAGATGGGATGTACAGTAGCTAGCACATAGGTTTGATAGCATAGTTGGGATGTACAGTAGCTAGCACATTGGTTTGATAGTAGCATAGATGGGATGTACAGTAGCTAGCACATAGGTTTGATAGCATAGTTGGGTAGTACAGTAGCTAGCACATTGGTTTGATAGTAGCATAGCTGGGATGTACAGTAGCTAGCACATTGGTTTGATAGTAGCATAGTTGGGATGTACAGTAGCTAGCACATTGGTTTGATAGTAGCATAGCTGGGATGTACAGTATCTAGCACATTGGTTTGATGGTAGCATAGCTGGGATGTACAGTATCTAGCACATTGGTTTGATAGTAGCATAGTTGGGATGGACAGTAGCTAGCACATTGGTTTGATAGTAGCATAGTTGGGATGGACAGTAGCTAGCACATTGGTTTGATAGCATAGTTGGGATGGACAGTAGCTAGCACATTGGTTTGATAGTAGCATAGTTGGGATAGACAGTAGCTAGCACATTGGTTTGATAGTAGCATCGTTGGGATGTACAGTAGCTAGTACATTGGTTTGATAGAAGCATAGTTGGGATGTACAGTTGCTAGCACATTGGTTTGATAGTAGCATAGTTGGGAAGTACAGTAGCTAGTACATTGGTTTGATAGTAGCATAGTTGGGATGTACAGTATATAGCACATTGGTTTGATAGTAGCATAGCTGGGATGTACAGTAGCTAGCACATTGGTTTGATAGTAGCATAGTTGGGATGTACAGTAGCTAGCACATTGGTTTGATAGTAGCATAGTTGGAATGTACAGTAGCTAGCACATTGGTTTGATAGTAGCATAGCTGGGATGTACAGTAGCTAGCACATTGGTTTGATAGTAGCATAGTTGGGATGTACAGTAGCTAGCACATTGGTTTGATAGTAGCATAGCTGGGATGTACAGTATCTAGCACATTGGTTTGATGGTAGCATAGTTGGGATGGACAGTAGCTAGCACATTGGTTTGATAGTAGCATAGTTGGGATGGACAGTAGCTAGCACATTGGTTTGATAGCATAGTTGGGATGTACAGTAGCTAGCACATTGGTTTGATAGTAGCATAGCTGGGATGTACAGTAGCTAGCACATTGGTTTGATAGTAGCATAGTTGGGATGTACAGTAGCTAGCACATTGGTTTGATAGTAGCATAGTTGGGATAGACAGTAGCTAGCACATTGGTTTGATAGTAGCATAGTTGGGATGTACAGTAGCTGGCCTATTGGTTTGATAGTAGAATAGCTGGGATGTACAGTAGCTAGCACATTGGTTTGATAGAAGCATAGTTGGGATGTACAGTAGATAGCACAGTGGTTTGATAGTAGCATAGTTGGAATGTACAGTAGCTAGCACATTGGTTTGATAGTAGCATAGCTGGGATGTACAGTAGCTAGCACATTGGTTTGATAGTAGCATAGTTGGGATGTACAGTAGCTAGCACATTGGTTTGATAGTAGCATAGTTGGGATAGACAGTAGCTAGCACATTGGTTTGATAGTAGCATTGTTGGGATGTACTGTAGCTAGCACATTGGTTTGATAGTAGCATAGTTGGGATGTACAGTAGCTAGCACATTGGTTTGATAGTAGCATAGTTGGGGTAGACAGTAGCTAGCACATTGGTTTGATAGTAGCATAGTTGGGATGTACAGTAGCTGGCCTATTGGTTTGATAGTAGAATAGCTGGGATGTACAGTAGCTAGCACATTGGTTTGATAGAAGCATAGTTGGGATGTACAGTAGCTAGCACAGTGGTTTGATAGTAGCATAGTTGGAATGTACAGTAGCTAGCACATTGGTTTGATAGTAGCATAGCTGGGATGTACAGTAGCTAGCACATTGGTTTGATAGTAGCATAGTTGGGATGTACAGTAGCTAGCACATTGGTTTGATAGTAGCATAGTTGGGATAGACAGTAGCTAGCACATTGGCTTGATAGTAGCATAGTTGGGATGTACAGTAGCTAGCACATTGGTTTGATAGTAGCATAGCTGGGATGTACAGTATCTAGCACATTGGTTTGATGGTAGCATAGTTGGGATGGACAGTAGCTAGCACATTGGTTTGATAGTAGCATAGTTGGGATGGACAGTAGCTAGCACATTGGTTTGATAGTAGCATAGATGGGATGTACAGTAGCTAGCACATAGGTTTGATAGCATAGTTGGGATGTACAGTAGCTAGCACATTGGTTTGATAGTAGCATAGATGGGATGTACAGTAGCTAGCACATAGGTTTGATAGCATAGTTGGGTAGTACAGTAGCTAGCACATTGGTTTGATAGTAGCATAGCTGGGATGTACAGTATCTAGCACATTGGTTTGATAGTAGCATAGTTGGGATGGACAGTAGCTAGCACATTGGTTTGATAGTAGCATAGTTGGGATGTACATTAGCTAGCACATTGGTTTGATAGTAGCATAGTTGGGATGGACAGTAGCTAGCACATTGGTTTGATGGTAGCATAGTTGGGATGTACATTAGCTAGCACATTGGTTTGATAGTAGCATAGTTGGGATGGACAGTAGCTAGCATATTGGTTTGATAGTAGCATAGTTGGGATGTACAGTAGCTAGCACATTGGTCTGATAGTAGCATAGTTGGGATGTACAGTAGCTAGCACATTGGTTTGATAGTAGCATAGTTGGGATGGACAGTAGCTAGCACATAGGTTTGATAGCATAGTTGGGATGTACAGTAGCTAGCACATTGGTTTGATAGTAGCATAGTTGGGATGTACATTAGCTAGCACATTGGTTTGATAGTAGCATAGTTGGGATGGACAGTAGCTAGCACATTGGTTTGATGGTAGCATAGTTGGGATGTACATTAGCTAGCACATTGGTTTGATAGTAGCATAGTTGGGATGGACAGTAGTTAGCACATAGGTTTGATAGCAGAGTTGGGATGTACAGTAGCTAGCACATTGGTTTGATAGTAGCATAGTTGGGATGTATAGTAGCTAGCACATTGGTTTGATAGTAGCATAGTTGGGATGGACAGTAGCTAGCACATAGGTTTGATAGCATAGTTGGGATGTAGAGTAGCTAGCACATTGGTTTGATAGTAGCATAGATGGGATGTACAGTAGCTAGCACATAGGTTTGATAGCATAGTTGGGATGTACAGTAGCTAGCACATTGGTTTGATAGTAGCATAGATGGGATGTACAGTAGCTAGCCCATAGGTTTGATAGCATAGTTGGGTAGTACAGTAGCTAGCACATTGGTTTGATAGTAGCATAGTTGGGATGTACAGTAGCTAGCACATTGGTTTGATAGTAGCATAGTTGGAATGTACAGTAGCTAGCACATTGGTTTGATAGTAGCATAACTGGGATGTACAGTAGCTAGCACATTGGTTTGATAGTAGCATAGTTGGGATGTACATTAGCTAGCACATTGGTTTGATAGTAGCATAGTTGGGATGGACAGTAGCTAGCACATTGGTTTGATGGTAGCATAGTTGGGATGTACATTAGCTAGCACATTGGTTTGATAGTAGCATAGTTGGGATGGACAGTAGCTAGCATATTGGTTTGATAGTAGCATAGTTGGGATGTACAGTAGCTAGCACATTGGTCTGATAGTAGCATAGTTGGGATGTACAGTAGCTAGCACATTGGTTTGATAGTAGCATAGTTGGGATGGACAGTAGCTAGCACATAGGTTTGATAGCATAGTTGGGATGTACAGTAGCTAGCACATTGGTTTGATAGTAGCATAGTTGGGATGTAAATTAGCTAGCACATTGGTTTGATAGTAGCATAGTTGGGATGGACAGTAGCTAGCACATTGGTTTGATGGTAGCATAGTTGGGATGTACATTAGCTAGCACATTGGTTTGATAGTAGCATAGTTGGGATGTATAGTAGCTAGCACATTGGTTTGATGGTAGCATAGTTGGGATGTACATTAGCTAGCACATTGGTTTGATAGTAGCATAGTTGGGATGGACAGTAGCTAGCATATTGGTTTGATAGTAGCATAGTTGGGATGTACAGTAGCTAGCACATTGGTCTGATAGTAGCATAGTTGGGATGTACAGTAGCTAGCACATTGGTTTGATAGTAGCATAGTTGGGATGGACAGTAGCTAGCACATAGGTTTGATAGCATAGTTGGGATGTACAGTAGCTAGCACATTGGTTTGATAGTAGCATAGTTGGGATGTACATTAGCTAGCACATTGGTTTGATAGTAGCATAGTTGGGATGGACAGTAGCTAGCACATTGGTTTGATGGTAGCATAGTTGGGATGTACATTAGCTAGCACATTGGTTTGATAGTAGCATAGTTGGGATGGACAGTAGTTAGCACATAGGTTTGATAGCAGAGTTGGGATGTACAGTAGCTAGCACATTGGTTTGATAGTAGCATAGTTGGGATGTATAGTAGCTAGCACATTGGTTTGATAGTAGCATAGTTGGGATGGACAGTAGCTAGCACATAGGTTTGATAGCATAGTTGGGATGTACAGTAGCTAGCACATTGGTTTGATAGTAGCATAGTTGGGATGTACATTAGCTAGCACATTGGTTTGATAGTAGCATAGTTGGGATGGACAGTAGCTAGCACATTGGTTTGATGGTAGCATAGTTGGGATGTACATTAGCTAGCACATTGGTTTGATAGTAGCATAGTTGGGATGGACAGTAGTTAGCACATAGGTTTGATAGCAGAGTTGGGATGTACAGTAGCTAGCACATTGGTTTGATAGTAGCATAGTTGGGATGTATAGTAGCTAGCACATTGGTTTGATAGTAGCATAGATGGGATGTACAGTAGCTAGCACATAGGTTTGATAGCATAGTTGGGATGTACAGTAGCTAGCACATTGGTTTGATAGTAGCATAGATGGGATGTACAGTAGCTAGCACATAGGTTTGATAGCATAGTTGGGTAGTACAGTAGCTAGCACATTGGTTTGATAGTAGCATAGCTGGGATGTACAGTAGCTAGCACATTGGTTTGATAGTAGCATAGTTGGGATGTACAGTAGCTAGCACATTGGTTTGATAGTAGCATAGCTGGGATGTACAGTATCTAGCACATTGGTTTGATGGTAGCATAGCTGGGATGTACAGTATCTAGCACATTGGTTTGATAGTAGCATAGTTGGGATGGACAGTAGCTAGCACATTGGTTTGATAGTAGCATAGTTGGGATGTACATTAGCTAGCACATTGGTTTGATAGTAGCATAGTTGGGATGGACAGTAGCTAGCACATTGGTTTGATGGTAGCATAGTTGGGATGTACATTAGCTAGCACATTGGTTTGATAGTAGCATAGTTGGGATGGACAGTAGTTAGCACATAGGTTTGATAGCAGAGTTGGGATGTACAGTAGCTAGCACATTGGTTTGATAGTAGCATAGTTGGGATGGACAGTAGCTAGCACATAGGTTTGATAGCATAGTTGGGATGTACAGTAGCTAGCACATTGGTTTGATAGTAGCATAGTTGGGATGTACATTAGCTAGCACATTGGTTTGATAGTAGCATAGTTGGGATGGACAGTAGCTAGCACATTGGTTTGATGGTAGCATAGTTGGGATGTACATTAGCTAGCACATTGGTTTGATAGTAGCATAGTTGGGATGGACAGTAGTTAGCACATAGGTTTGATAGCAGAGTTGGGATGTACAGTAGCTAGCACATTGGTTTGATAGTAGCATAGTTGGGATGTATAGTAGCTAGCACATTGGTTTGATAGTAGCATAGATGGGATGTACAGTAGCTAGCACATAGGTTTGATAGCATAGTTGGGATGTACAGTAGCTAGCACATTGGTTTGATAGTAGCATAGATGGGATGTACAGTAGCTAGCACATAGGTTTGATAGCATAGTTGGGTAGTACAGTAGCTAGCACATTGGTTTGATAGTAGCATAGCTGGGATGTACAGTAGCTAGCACATTGGTTTGATAGTAGCATAGTTGGGATGTACAGTAGCTAGCACATTGGTTTGATAGTAGCATAGCTGGGATGTACAGTATCTAGCACATTGGTTTGATGGTAGCATAGCTGGGATGTACAGTATCTAGCACATTGGTTTGATAGTAGCATAGTTGGGATGGACAGTAGCTAGCACATTGGTTTGATAGTAGCATAGTTGGGATGGACAGTAGCTAGCACATTGGTTTGATAGCATAGTTGGGATGGACAGTAGCTAGCACATTGGTTTGATAGTAGCATAGTTGGGATAGACAGTAGCTAGCACATTGGTTTGATAGTAGCATCGTTGGGATGTACAGTAGCTAGTACATTGGTTTGATAGAAGCATAGTTGGGATGTACAGTTGCTAGCACATTGGTTTGATAGTAGCATAGTTGGGAAGTACAGTAGCTAGTACATTGGTTTGATAGTAGCATAGTTGGGATGTACAGTATATAGCACATTGGTTTGATAGTAGCATAGCTGGGATGTACAGTAGCTAGCACATTGGTTTGATAGTAGCATAGTTGGGATGTACAGTAGCTAGCACATTGGTTTGATAGTAGCATAGTTGGAATGTACAGTAGCTAGCACATTGGTTTGATAGTAGCATAGCTGGGATGTACAGTAGCTAGCACATTGGTTTGATAGTAGCATAGTTGGGATGTACAGTAGCTAGCACATTGGTTTGATAGTAGCATAGCTGGGATGTACAGTATCTAGCACATTGGTTTGATGGTAGCATAGTTGGGATGGACAGTAGCTAGCACATTGGTTTGATAGTAGCATAGCTGGGATGTACAGTAGCTAGCACATTGGTTTGATAGTAGCATAGTTGGGATGTACAGTAGCTAGCACATTGGTTTGATAGTAGCATAGTTGGGATAGACAGTAGCTAGCACATTGGTTTGATAGTAGCATAGTTGGGATGTACAGTAGCTGGCCTATTGGTTTGATAGTAGAATAGCTGGGATGTACAGTAGCTAGCACATTGGTTTGATAGAAGCATAGTTGGGATGTACAGTAGCTAGCACAGTGGTTTGATAGTAGCATAGTTGGAATGTACAGTAGCTAGCACATTGGTTTGATAGTAGCATAGCTGGGATGTACAGTAGCTAGCACATTGGTTTGATAGTAGCATTGTTGGGATGTACAGTAGCTAGCACATTGGTTTGATAGTAGCATAGTTGGGATAGACAGTAGCTAGCACATTGGTTTGATAGTAGCATAGTTGGGATGTACAGTAGCTGGCCTATTGGTTTGATAGTAGCATAGCTGGGATGTACAGTATCTAGCACATTGGTTTGAATGCATAGTTGGGATGTACAGTAGCTAGCACATTGGTTTGATAGTAGCATAGCTGGGATGTACAGTAGCTAGCACATTGGTTTGATAGTAGCATAGCTGGGATGTACAGTATCTAGCACATTGGTTTGAATGCATAGTTGGGATGTACAGTAGCTAGCACATTGGTTTGATAGTAGCATAGCTGGGATGTACAGTAGCTAGCACATTGGTTTGATAGTAGCATAGTTGGGATGTACAGTAGCTAGCACATTGGTTTGATAGTAGCATAGTTGGGATAGACAGTAGCTAGCACATTGGTTTGATAGTAGCATAGTTGGGATGTACAGTAGCTGGCCTATTGGTTTGATAGTAGAATAGCTGGGATGTACAGTAGCTAGCACATTGGTTTGATAGAAGCATAGTTGGGATGTACAGTAGCTAGCACAGTGGTTTGATAGTAGCATAGTTGGAATGTACAGTAGCTAGCACATTGGTTTGATAGTAGCATAGCTGGGATGTACAGTAGCTAGCACATTGGTTTGATAGTAGCATAGTTGGGATGTACAGTAGCTAGCACATTGGTTTGATAGTAGCATAGTTGGGATAGACAGTAGCTAGCACATTGGTTTGATAGTAGCATCGTTGGGATGTACAGTAGCTAGTACATTGGTTTGATAGTAGCATAGTTGGGATGTACAGTTGCTAGCACATTGGTTTGATAGTAGCATAGTTGGGAAGTACAGTAGCTAGTACATTGGTTTGATAGTAGCATAGTTGGAATGTACAGTATATAGCACATTGGTTTGATAGTAGCATAGTTGGGATGTACAGTAGCTAGCACATTGGTTTGATAGTAGCATAGCTGGGATGTACAGTAGCTAGCACATAGGTTTGATAGCAGAGTTGGGATGTACAGTAGCTAGCACATTGGTTTGATAGTAGCATAGTTGGGATGGACAGTAGCTAGCATATTGGTTTGATAGTAGCATAGTTGGGATGTACAGTAGCTAGCACATTGGGCTGATAGAAGCATAGTTGGGATGTACAGTAGCTAGCACATATGTTTGATAGCAGAGTTGGGATGTACAGTAGCTAGCACATTGGTTTGATAGTAGCATAGTTGGGATGTACAGTAGCTAGCACATTGGTTTGATAGTAGCATAGATGGGATGGACAGTAGCTAGCACATAGGTTTGATAGCATAGTTGGGATGTACAGTAGCTAGCACATTGGTTTGATAGTAGCATAGTTGGGATGTACAGTAGCTAGCACATTGGTTTGATAGTAGCATAGCTGGGATGTACAGTATCTAGCACATTGGTTTGATAGCAGAGTTGGGATGTACAGTAGCTAGCACATTGGTTTGATAGTAGCATAGTTGGGATGTACAGTAGCTAGCACATTGGTTTGATAGTAGCATAGTTGGGATGGACAGTAGCTAGCACATTGGTTTGATAGCATAGTTGGGATGTACAGTAGCTAGCACATTGGTTTGATAGTAGCATAGTTGGGATAGACAGTAGCTAGCACATTGGTTTGATAGTAGCATTGTTGGGATGTACAGTAGCTAGCACATTGGTTTGATAGTAGCATAGTTGGGATGTACAGTAGCTAGCACATTGGTTTGATAGTAGCATAGTTGGGATAGACAGTAGCTAGCACATTGGTTTGATAGTAGCATAGTTGGGATGTACAGTAGCTGGCCTATTGGTTTGATAGTAGAATAGCTGGGATGTACAGTAGCTAGCACATTGGTTTGATAGAAGCATAGTTGGGATGTACAGTAGCTAGCACAGTGGTTTGATAGTAGCATAGCTGGGATGTACAGTAGCTAGCACATTGGTTTGATAGTAGCATAGTTGGGATGTACAGTAGCTAGCACATTGGTTTGATAGTAGCATAGTTGGGATAGACAGTAGCTAGCACATTGGCTTGATAGTAGCATAGTTGGGATGTACAGTAGCTAGCACATTGGTTTGATAGTAGCATAGCTGGGATGTACAGTATCTAGCACATTGGTTTGATGGTAGCATAGTTGGGATGGACAGTAGCTAGCACATTGGTTTGATAGTAGCATAGTTGGGATGGACAGTAGCTAGCACATTGGTTTGATAGTAGCATAGCTGGGATGTACAGTATCTAGCACATTGGTTTGAATGCATAGTTGGGATGTACAGTAGCTAGCACATTGGTTTGATAGTAGCATAGCTGGGATGTACAGTAGCTAGCACATTGGTTTGATAGTAGCATAGCTGGGATGTACAGTATCTAGCACATTGGTTTGAATGCATAGTTGGGATGTACAGTAGCTAGCACATTGGTTTGATAGTAGCATAGCTGGGATGTACAGTAGCTAGCACATTGGTTTGATAGTAGCATAGTTGGGATGTACAGTAGCTAGCACATTGGTTTGATAGTAGCATAGTTGGGATAGACAGTAGCTAGCACATTGGTTTGATAGTAGCATAGTTGGGATGTACAGTAGCTGGCCTATTGGTTTGATAGTAGAATAGCTGGGATGTACAGTAGCTAGCACATTGGTTTGATAGAAGCATAGTTGGGATGTACAGTAGCTAGCACAGTGGTTTGATAGTAGCATAGTTGGAATGTACAGTAGCTAGCACATTGGTTTGATAGTAGCATAGCTGGGATGTACAGTAGCAAGCACATTGGTTTGATAGTAGCATAGTTGGGATGTACAGTAGCTAGCACATTGGTTTGATAGTAGCATAGTTGGGATAGACAGTAGCTAGCACATTGGTTTGATAGTAGCATCGTTGGGATGTACAGTAGCTAGTACATTGGTTTGATAGTAGCATAGTTGGGATGTACAGTTGCTAGCACATTGGTTTGATAGTAGCATAGTTGGGAAGTACAGTAGCTAGTACATTGGTTTGATAGTAGCATAGTTGGAATGTACAGTATATAGCACATTGGTTTGATAGTAGCATAGCTGGGATGTACAGTAGCTAGCACATAGGTTTGATAGCAGAGTTGGGATGTACAGTAGCTAGCACATTGGTTTGATAGTAGCATAGTTGGGATGGACAGTAGCTAGCATATTGGTTTGATAGTAGCATAGTTGGGATGTACAGTAGCTAGCACATTGGGCTGATAGTAGCATAGTTGGGATGTACAGTAGCTAGCACATAGGTTTGATAGCAGAGTTGGGATGTACAGTAGCTAGCACATTGGTTTGATAGTAGCATAGTTGGGATGTACAGTAGCTAGCACATTGGTTTGATAGTAGCATAGATGGGATGGACAGTAGCTAGCACATAGGTTTGATAGCATAGTTGGGATGTACAGTAGCTAGCACATTGGTTTGATAGTAGCATAGTTGGGATGTACAGTAGCTAGCACATTGGTTTGATAGTAGCATAGCTGGGATGTACAGTATCTAGCACATTGGTTTGATAGCAGAGTTGGGATGTACAGTAGCTAGCACATTGGTTTGATAGTAGCATAGTTGGGATGTACAGTAGCTAGCACATTGGTTTGATAGTAGCATAGTTGGGATGGACAGTAGCTAGCACATTGGTTTGATAGCATAGTTGGGATGGACAGTAGCTAGCACATTGGTTTGATAGTAGCATAGTTGGGATAGACAGTAGCTAGCACATTGGTTTGATAGTAGCATCGTTGGGATGTACAGTAGCTAGTACATTGGTTTGATAGTAGCATAGTTGGGATGTACAGTTGCTAGCACATTGGTTTGATAGTAGCATAGTTGGGATGTACAGTAGCTAGCACATTGGTTTGTTAGTAGCATAGTTGGGATGGACAGTAGCTAGCACATTGGTTTGACAGTAGCATAGTTGGGATGTACAGTAGCTAGCACATTGGTTTGATAGTAGCATAGTTGGGATAGACAGTAGCTAGCACATTGGTTTGATAGTAGCATCGTTGGGATGTACAGTAGCTAGTACATTGGTTTGATAGTAGCATAGTTGGGATGTACAGTTGCTAGCACATTGGTTTGATAGTAGCATAGTTGGGATGTACAGTAGCTAGCACATTGGTTTGTTAGTAGCATAGTTGGGATGGACAGTAGCTAGCACATTGGTTTGACAGTAGCATAGTTGGGATGTACAGTAGCTAGCACATTGGTTTGATAGTAGCATAGTTGGGATGTACAGTAGCTAGCACATTGGTTTGTTAGTAGCATAGTTGGGATGTACAGTAGCTAGCACATTGGTTTGATAGTAGCATAGTTGGGATAGACAGTAGCTAGCACATTGGTTTGATAGTAGCATAGTTGGGATAGACAGTGGCTAGCACATTGGTTTGATAGTAGCATAGTTGGGATGTACAGTAGCTAGCACATTGGTTTGATAGTAGCATAGCTGGGATGTACAGTAGCTAGTACATTGGTTTGATAGTAGCATAGTTGGGATGTACAGTTGCTAGCACATTGGTTTGATAGTAGCATAGTTGGGAAGTACAGTAGCTAGTACATTGGTTTGATAGTAGCATAGTTGGGATGTACAGTAGCTAGCACATTGGTTTGATAGTAGCATAGTTGGGATAGACAGTAGCTAGCACATTGGTTTGATAGTAGCATAGTTGGGATGTACAGTAGCTAGCCTATTGGTTTGATAGTAGAATAGCTGGGATGTACAGTAGCTAGCACATTGGTTTGATAGTAGCATAGTTGGGATGTACAGTAGCTAGCACATTGGTTTGATAGTAGCATAGCTGGGATGTACAGTAGCTAGCACATTGGTTTGATAGTAGCATAGTTGGGATGGACAGTAGCTAGCATATTGGTTTGATAGTAGCATAGTTGGGATGTACAGTAGCTAGCACATTGGTTTGATAGTAGCATAGTTGGGATGTACAGTAGCTAGCACAGTGGTTTGATAGTAGCATAGTTGGAATGTACAGTAGCTAGCACATTGGTTTGATAGTAGCATAGCTGGGATGTACAGTAGCTAGCACATTGGTTTGATAGTAGCATAGTTGGGATGTACAGTAGCTAGCACATTGGTTTGATAGTAGCATAGTTGGGATAGACAGTAGCTAGCACATTGGTTTGATAGTAGCATTGTTGGGATGTACAGTAGCTAGCACATTGGTTTGATAGTAGCATAGTTGGGATGTACAGTAGCTAGCACATTGGTTTGATAGTAGCATAGTTGGGATAGACAGTAGCTAGCACATTGGTTTGATAGTAGCATAGTTGGGATGTACAGTAGCTGGCCTATTGGTTTGATAGTAGAATAGCTGGGATGTACAGTAGCTAGCACATTGGTTTGATAGAAGCATAGTTGGGATGTACAGTAGCTAGCACAGTGGTTTGATAGTAGCATAGTTGGAATGTACAGTAGCTAGCACATTGGTTTGATAGTAGCATAGCTGGGATGTACAGTAGCTAGCACATTGGTTTGATAGTAGCATAGTTGGGATGTACAGTAGCTAGCACATTGGTTTGATAGTAGCATAGTTGGGATAGACAGTAGCTAGCACATTGGCTTGATAGTAGCATAGTTGGGATGTACAGTAGCTAGCACATTGGTTTGATAGTAGCATAGCTGGGATGTACAGTATCTAGCACATTGGTTTGATGGTAGCATAGTTGGGATGGACAGTAGCTAGCACATTGGTTTGATAGTAGCATAGTTGGGATGGACAGTAGCTAGCACATTGGTTTGATAGTAGCATAGCTGGGATGTACAGTATCTAGCACATTGGTTTGAATGCATAGTTGGGATGTACAGTAGCTAGCACATTGGTTTGATAGTAGCATAGCTGGGATGTACAGTAGCTAGCACATTTGTTTGATAGTAGCATAGCTGGGATGTACAGTATCTAGCACATTGGTTTGAATGCATAGTTGGGATGTACAGTAGCTAGCACATTGGTTTGATAGTAGCATAGCTGGGATGTACAGTAGCTAGCACATTGGTTTGATAGTAGCATAGTTGGGATGTACAGTAGCTAGCACATTGGTTTGATAGTAGCATAGTTGGGATGTACAGTAGCTAGCACATTGGTTTGATAGTAGCATAGTTGGGATGTACAGTAGCTGGCCTATTGGTTTGATAGTAGAATAGCTGGGATGTACAGTAGCTAGCACATTGGTTTGATAGAAGCATAGTTGGGATGTACAGTAGCTAGCACAGTGGTTTGATAGTAGCATAGTTGGAATGTACAGTAGCTAGCACATTGGTTTGATAGTAGCATAGCTGGGATGTACAGTAGCTAGCACATTGGTTTGATAGTAGCATAGTTGGGATGTACAGTAGCTAGCACATTGGTTTGATAGTAGCATAGTTGGGATGTACAGTAGCTAGCACATTGGTTTGTTAGTAGCATAGTTGGGATGTACAGTAGCTAGCACATTGGTTTGATAGTAGCATAGTTGGGATAGACAGTAGCTAGCACATTGGTTTGATAGTAGCATAGTTGGGATAGACAGTGGCTAGCACATTGGTTTGATAGTAGCATAGTTGGGATGTACAGTAGCTAGCACATTGGTTTGATAGTAGCATAGCTGGGATGTACAGTAGCTAGTACATTGGTTTGATAGTAGCATAGTTGGGATGTACAGTTGCTAGCACATTGGTTTGATAGTAGCATAGTTGGGAAGTACAGTAGCTAGTACATTGGTTTGATAGTAGCATAGTTGGGATGTACAGTAGCTAGCACATTGGTTTGATAGTAGCATAGTTGGGATAGACAGTAGCTAGCACATTGGTTTGATAGTAGCATAGTTGGGATGTACAGTAGCTAGCCTATTGGTTTGATAGTAGAATAGCTGGGATGTACAGTAGCTAGCACATTGGTTTGATAGTAGCATAGTTGGGATGTACAGTAGCTAGCACATTGGTTTGATAGTAGCATAGCTGGGATGTACAGTAGCTAGCACATTGGTTTGATAGTAGCATAGTTGGGATGGACAGTAGCTAGCATATTGGTTTGATAGTAGCATAGTTGGGATGTACAGTAGCTAGCACATTGGTTTGATAGTAGCATAGTTGGGATGTACAGTAGCTAGCACAGTGGTTTGATAGTAGCATAGTTGGAATGTACAGTAGCTAGCACATTGGTTTGATAGTAGCATAGCTGGGATGTACAGTAGCTAGCACATTGGTTTGATAGTAGCATAGTTGGGATGTACAGTAGCTAGCACATTGGTTTGATAGTAGCATAGTTGGGATAGACAGTAGCTAGCACATTGGTTTGATAGTAGCATTGTTGGGATGTACAGTAGCTAGCACATTGGTTTGATAGTAGCATAGTTGGGATGTACAGTAGCTAGCACATTGGTTTGATAGTAGCATAGTTGGGATAGACAGTAGCTAGCACATTGGTTTGATAGTAGCATAGTTGGGATGTACAGTAGCTGGCCTATTGGTTTGATAGTAGAATAGCTGGGATGTACAGTAGCTAGCACATTGGTTTGATAGAAGCATAGTTGGGATGTACAGTAGCTAGCACAGTGGTTTGATAGTAGCATAGTTGGAATGTACAGTAGCTAGCACATTGGTTTGATAGTAGCATAGCTGGGATGTACAGTAGCTAGCACATTGGTTTGATAGTAGCATAGTTGGGATGTACAGTAGCTAGCACATTGGTTTGATAGTAGCATAGTTGGGATAGACAGTAGCTAGCACATTGGCTTGATAGTAGCATAGTTGGGATGTACAGTAGCTAGCACATTGGTTTGATAGTAGCATAGCTGGGATGTACAGTATCTAGCACATTGGTTTGATGGTAGCATAGTTGGGATGGACAGTAGCTAGCACATTGGTTTGATAGTAGCATAGTTGGGATGGACAGTAGCTAGCACATTGGTTTGATAGTAGCATAGCTGGGATGTACAGTATCTAGCACATTGGTTTGAATGCATAGTTGGGATGTACAGTAGCTAGCACATTGGTTTGATAGTAGCATAGCTGGGATGTACAGTAGCTAGCACATTTGTTTGATAGTAGCATAGCTGGGATGTACAGTATCTAGCACATTGGTTTGAATGCATAGTTGGGATGTACAGTAGCTAGCACATTGGTTTGATAGTAGCATAGCTGGGATGTACAGTAGCTAGCACATTGGTTTGATAGTAGCATAGTTGGGATGTACAGTAGCTAGCACATTGGTTTGATAGTAGCATAGTTGGGATGTACAGTAGCTAGCACATTGGTTTGATAGTAGCATAGTTGGGATGTACAGTAGCTGGCCTATTGGTTTGATAGTAGAATAGCTGGGATGTACAGTAGCTAGCACATTGGTTTGATAGAAGCATAGTTGGGATGTACAGTAGCTAGCACAGTGGTTTGATAGTAGCATAGTTGGAATGTACAGTAGCTAGCACATTGGTTTGATAGTAGCATAGCTGGGATGTACAGTAGCTAGCACATTGGTTTGATAGTAGCATAGTTGGGATGTACAGTAGCTAGCACATTGGTTTGATAGTAGCATAGTTGGGATAGACAGTAGCTAGCACATTGGCTTGATAGTAGCATAGTTGGGATGTACAGTAGCTAGCACATTGGTTTGATAGTAGCATAGCTGGGATGTACAGTATCTAGCACATTGGTTTGATGGTAGCATAGTTGGGATGGACAGTAGCTAGCACATTGGTTTGATAGTAGCATAGTTGGGATGGACAGTAGCTAGCACATTGGTTTGATAGTAGCATAGCTGGGATGTACAGTATCTAGCACATTGGTTTGAATGCATAGTTGGGATGTACAGTAGCTAGCACATTGGTTTGATAGTAGCATAGCTGGGATGTACAGTAGCTAGCACATTTGTTTGATAGTAGCATAGCTGGGATGTACAGTATCTAGCACATTGGTTTGAATGCATAGTTGGGATGTACAGTAGCTAGCACATTGGTTTGATAGTAGCATAGCTGGGATGTACAGTAGCTAGCACATTGGTTTGATAGTAGCATAGTTGGGATGTACAGTAGCTAGCACATTGGTTTGATAGTAGCATAGTTGGGATAGACAGTAGCTAGCACATTGGTTTGATAGTAGCATAGTTGGGATGTACAGTAGCTGGCCTATTGGTTTGATAGTAGAATAGCTGGGATGTACAGTAGCTAGCACATTGGTTTGATAGAAGCATAGTTGGGATGTACAGTAGCTAGCACAGTGGTTTGATAGTAGCATAGTTGGAATGTACAGTAGCTAGCACATTGGTTTGATAGTAGCATAGCTGGGATGTACAGTAGCTAGCACATTGGTTTGATAGTAGCATAGTTGGGATGTACAGTAGCTAGCACATTGGTTTGATAGTAGCATAGTTGGGATAGACAGTAGCTAGCACATTGGTTTGATAGTAGCATCGTTGGGATGTACAGTAGCTAGTACATTGGTTTGATAGTAGCATAGTTGGGATGTACAGTTGCTAGCACATTGGTTTGATAGTAGCATAGTTGGGAAGTACAGTAGCTAGTACATTGGTTTGATAGTAGCATAGTTGGAATGTACAGTATATAGCACATTGGTTTGATAGTAGCATAGTTGGGATGTACAGTAGCTAGCACATTGGTTTGATAGTAGCATAGCTGGGATGTACAGTAGCTAGCACATAGGTTTGATAGCAGAGTTGGGATGTACAGTAGCTAGCACATTGGTTTGATAGTAGCATAGTTGGGATGGACAGTAGCTAGCATATTGGTTTGATAGTAGCATAGTTGGGATGTACAGTAGCTAGCACATTGGGCTGATAGTAGCATAGTTGGGATGTACAGTAGCTAGCACATAGGTTTGATAGCAGAGTTGGGATGTACAGTAGCTAGCACATTGGTTTGATAGTAGCATAGTTGGGATGTACAGTAGCTAGCACATTGGTTTGATAGTAGCATAGATGGGATGGACAGTAGCTAGCACATAGGTTTGATAGCATAGTTGGGATGTACAGTAGCTAGCACATTGGTTTGATAGTAGCATAGTTGGGATGTACAGTAGCTAGCACATTGGTTTGATAGTAGCATAGCTGGGATGTACAGTATCTAGCACATTGGTTTGATAGCAGAGTTGGGATGTACAGTAGCTAGCACATTGGTTTGATAGTAGCATAGTTGGGATGTACAGTAGCTAGCACATTGGTTTGATAGTAGCATAGTTGGGATGGACAGTAGCTAGCACATTGGTTTGATAGCATAGTTGGGATGGACAGTAGCTAGCACATTGGTTTGATAGTAGCATAGTTGGGATAGACAGTAGCTAGCACATTGGTTTGATAGTAGCATCGTTGGGATGTACAGTAGCTAGTACATTGGTTTGATAGTAGCATAGTTGGGATGTACAGTTGCTAGCACATTGGTTTGATAGTAGCATAGTTGGGATGTACAGTAGCTAGCACATTGGTTTGTTAGTAGCATAGTTGGGATGGACAGTAGCTAGCACATTGGTTTGACAGTAGCATAGTTGGGATGTACAGTAGCTAGCACATTGGTTTGATAGTAGCATAGTTGGGATGTACAGTAGCTAGCACATTGGTTTGTTAGTAGCATAGTTGGGATGTACAGTAGCTAGCACATTGGTTTGATAGTAGCATAGTTGGGATAGACAGTAGCTAGCACATTGGTTTGATAGTAGCATAGTTGGGATAGACAGTGGCTAGCACATTGGTTTGATAGTAGCATAGTTGGGATGTACAATAGCTAGCACATTGGTTTGATAGTAGCATAGCTGGGATGTACAGTAGCTAGTACATTGGTTTGATAGTAGCATAGTTGGGATGTACAGTTGCTAGCACATTGGTTTGATAGTAGCATAGTTGGGAAGTACAGTAGCTAGTACATTGGTTTGATAGTAGCATAGTTGGGATGTACAGTAGCTAGCACATTGGTTTGATAGTAGCATAGTTGGGATAGACAGTAGCTAGCACATTGGTTTGATAGTAGCATAGTTGGGATGTACAGTAGCTAGCCTATTGGTTTGATAGTAGAATAGCTGGGATGTACAGTAGCTAGCACATTGGTTTGATAGTAGCATAGTTGGGATGTACAGTAGCTAGCACATTGGTTTGATAGTAGCATAGCTGGGATGTACAGTAGCTAGCACATTGGTTTGATAGTAGCATAGTTGGGATGGACAGTAGCTAGCATATTGGTTTGATAGTAGCATAGTTGGGATGTACAGTAGCTAGCACATTGGGCTGATAGTAGCATAGTTGGGATGTACAGTAGCTAGCACATAGGTTTGATAGCAGAGTTGGGATGTACAGTAGCTAGCACATTGGTTTGATAGTAGCAGAGTTGGGATGTACAGTAGCTAGCACATTGGTTTGATAGTAGCATAGATGGGATGGACAGTAGCTAGCACATAGGTTTGATAGCATATTTGGGATGTACAGTAGCTAGCACATTGGTTTGATAGTAGCATAGTTGGGATGTACAGTAGCTAGCACATTGGTTTGATAGTAGCATAGCTGGGATGTACAGTATCTAGCACATTGGTTTGATAGTAGCATAGTTGGGATGGACAGTAGCTAGCACATTGGTTTGATAGTAGCAGAGTTGGGATGGACAGTAGCTAGCACATTGGTTTGATAGTAGCATAGTTGGGATGTACAGTAGCTAGCACATTGGTTTGATAGTAGCATAGTTGGGATGTACAGTAGCTAGCACATTGGTTTGTTAGTAGCATAGTTGGGATGTACAGTAGCTAGCACATTGGTTTGATAGTAGCATAGTTGGGATAGACAGTAGCTAGCACATTGGTTTGATAGTAGCATAGTTGGGATAGACAGTAGCTAGCACATTGGTTTGATAGTAGCATAGTTGGGATGTACAGTAGCTAGCACATTGGTTTGATAGTAGCATAGCTGGGATGTACAGTAGCTAGTACATTGGTTTGATAGTAGCATAGTTGGGATGGACAGTAGCTAGCACATTGGTTTGATAGTAGCATAGTTGGGATGTACATTAGCTAGCACATTGGTTTGATAGTAGCATAGTTGGGATGGACAGTAGCTAGCACATTGGTTTGATGGTAGCATAGTTGGGATGTACATTAGCTAGCACATTGGTTTGATAGTAGCATAGTTGGGATGGACAGTAGCTAGCATATTGGTTTGATAGTAGCATAGTTGGGATGTACAGTAGCTAGCACATTGGTCTGATAGTAGCATAGTTGGGATGTACAGTAGCTAGCACATTGGTTTGATAGTAGCATAGTTGGGATGGACAGTAGCTAGCACATAGGTTTGATAGCATAGTTGGGATGTACAGTAGCTAGCACATTGGTTTGATAGTAGCATAGTTGGGATGTACATTAGCTAGCACATTGGTTTGATAGTAGCATAGTTGGGATGGACAGTAGCTAGCACATTGGTTTGATGGTAGCATAGTTGGGATGTACATTAGCTAGCACATTGGTTTGATAGTAGCATAGTTGGGATGGACAGTAGTTAGCACATAGGTTTGATAGCAGAGTTGGGATGTACAGTAGCTAGCACATTGGTTTGATAGTAGCATAGATGGGATGTATAGTAGCTAGCACATTGGTTTGATAGTAGCATAGTTGGGATGGACAGTAGCTAGCACATAGGTTTGATAGCATAGTTGGGATGTAGAGTAGCTAGCACATTGGTTTGATAGTAGCATAGATGGGATGTACAGTAGCTAGCACATAGGTTTGATAGCATAGTTGGGATGTACAGTAGCTAGCACATTGGTTTGATAGTAGCATAGATGGGATGTACAGTAGCTAGCACATAGGTTTGATAGCATAGTTGGGTAGTACAGTAGCTAGCACATTGGTTTGATAGTAGCATAGCTGGGATGTACAGTATCTAGCACATTGGTTTGATAGTAGCATAGTTGGGATGGACAGTAGCTAGCACATTGGTTTGATAGTAGCAGAGTTGGGATGGACAGTAGCTAGCACATTGGTTTGATAGTAGCATAGTTGGGATGTACATTAGCTAGCACATTGGTTTGATAGTAGCATAGTTGGGATGGACAGTAGCTAGCACATTGGTTTGATGGTAGCATAGTTGGGATGTACATTAGCTAGCACATTGGTTTGATAGTAGCATAGTTGGGATGGACAGTAGCTAGCATATTGGTTTGATAGTAGCATAGTTGGGATGTACAGTAGCTAGCACATTGGTCTGATAGTAGCATAGTTGGGATGTACAGTAGCTAGCACATTGGTTTGATAGTAGCATAGTTGGGATGGACAGTAGCTAGCACATAGGTTTGATAGCATAGTTGGGATGTACAGTAGCTAGCACATTGGTTTGATAGTAGCATAGTTGGGATGTACATTAGCTAGCACATTGGTTTGATAGTAGCATAGTTGGGATGGACAGTAGCTAGCACATTGGTTTGATAGTAGCATCGTTGGGATGTACAGTAGCTAGTACATTGGTTTGATAGTAGCATAGTTGGGATGTACAGTTGCTAGCACATTGGTTTGATAGTAGCATAGTTGGGATGTACAGTAGCTAGCACATTGGTTTGTTAGTAGCATAGTTGGGATGGACAGTAGCAAGCACATTGGTTTGACAGTAGCATAGTTGGGATGTACAGTAGCTAGCACATTGGTTTGATAGTAGCATAGTTGGGATGTACAGTAGCTAGCACATTGGTTTGTTAGTAGCATAGTTGGGATGTACAGTAGCTAGCACATTGGTTTGATAGTAGCATAGTTGGGATAGACAGTAGCTAGCACATTGGTTTGATAGTAGCATAGTTGGGATAGACAGTGGCTAGCACATTGGTTTGATAGTAGCATAGTTGGGATGTACAGTAGCTAGCACATTGGTTTGATAGTAGCATAGCTGGGATGTACAGTAGCTAGTACATTGGTTTGATAGTAGCATAGTTGGGATGTACAGTTGCTAGCACATTGGTTTGATAGTAGCATAGTTGGGAAGTACAGTAGCTAGTACATTGGTTTGATAGTAGCATAGTTGGGATGTACAGTAGCTAGCACATTGGTTTGATAGTAGCATAGTTGGGATAGACAGTAGCTAGCACATTGGTTTGATAGTAGCATAGTTGGGATGTACAGTAGCTAGCCTATTGGTTTGATAGTAGAATAGCTGGGATGTACAGTAGCTAGCACATTGGTTTGATAGTAGCATAGTTGGGATGTACAGTAGCTAGCACATTGGTTTGATAGTAGCATAGCTGGGATGTACAGTAGCTAGCACATTGGTTTGATAGTAGCATAGTTGGGATGGACAGTAGCTAGCATATTGGTTTGATAGTAGCATAGTTGGGATGTACAGTAGCTAGCACATTGGGCTGATAGTAGCATAGTTGGGATGTACAGTAGCTAGCACATTGGTTTGATAGTAGCATAGTTGGGATGTACAGTAGCTAGCACATTGGTTTGATAGTAGCATAGATGGGATGTACAGTAGCTAGCACATAGGTTTGATAGCATAGTTGGGATGTACAGTAGCTAGCACATTGGTTTGATAGTAGCATAGTTGGGATAGACAGTAGCTAGCACATTGGCTTGATAGTAGCATAGTTGGGATGTACAGTAGCTAGCACATTGGTTTGATAGTAGCATAGCTGGGATGTACAGTATCTAACACATTGGTTTGATAGTAGCATAGTTGGGATGGACAGTAGCTAGCACATTGGTTTGATAGTAGCAGAGTTGGGATGGACAGTAGCTAGCACATTGGTTTGATAGTAGCATAGTTGGGATGTACATTAGCTAGCACATTGGTTTGATAGTAGCATAGTTGGGATGGACAGTAGCTAGCACATTGGTTTGATGGTAGCATAGTTGGGATGTACATTAGCTAGCACATTGGTTTGATAGTAGCATAGTTGGGATGGACAGTAGCTAGCATATTGGTTTGATAGTAGCATAGTTGGGATGTACAGTAGCTAGCACATTGGTCTGATAGTAGCATAGTTGGGATGTACAGTAGCTAGCACATTGGTTTGATAGTAGCATAGTTGGGATGGACAGTAGCTAGCACATAGGTTTGATAGCATAGTTGGGATGTACAGTAGCTAGCACATTGGTTTGATAGTAGCATAGTTGGGATGTACATTAGCTAGCACATTGGTTTGATAGTAGCATAGTTGGGATGGACAGTAGCTAGCACATTGGTTTGATGGTAGCATAGTTGGGATGTACATTAGCTAGCACATTGGTTTGATAGTAGCATAGTTGGGATGGACAGTAGTTAGCACATAGGTTTGATAGCAGAGTTGGGATGTACAGTAGCTAGCACATTGGTTTGATAGTAGCATAGATGGGATGTATAGTAGCTAGCACATTGGTTTGATAGTAGCATAGTTGGGATGGACAGTAGCTAGCACATAGGTTTGATAGCATAGTTGGGATGTAGAGTAGCTAGCACATTGGTTTGATAGTAGCATAGATGGGATGTACAGTAGCTAGCACATAGGTTTGATAGCATAGTTGGGATGTACAGTAGCTAGCACATTGGTTTGATAGTAGCATAGATGGGATGTACAGTAGCTAGCACATAGGTTTGATAGCATAGTTGGGTAGTACAGTAGCTAGCACATTGGTTTGATAGTAGCATAGCTGGGATGTACAGTATCTAGCACATTGGTTTGATAGTAGCATAGTTGGGATGGACAGTAGCTAGCACATTGGTTTGATAGTAGCAGAGTTGGGATGGACAGTAGCTAGCACATTGGTTTGATAGTAGCATAGTTGGGATGTACATTAGCTAGCACATTGGTTTGATAGTAGCATAGTTGGGATGGACAGTAGCTAGCACATTGGTTTGATGGTAGCATAGTTGGGATGTACATTAGCTAGCACATTGGTTTGATAGTAGCATAGTTGGGATGGACAGTAGCTAGCATATTGGTTTGATAGTAGCATAGTTGGGATGTACAGTAGCTAGCACATTGGTCTGATAGTAGCATAGTTGGGATGTACAGTAGCTAGCACATTGGTTTGATAGTAGCATAGTTGGGATGGACAGTAGCTAGCACATAGGTTTGATAGCATAGTTGGGATGTACAGTAGCTAGCACATTGGTTTGATAGTAGCATAGTTGGGATGTACATTAGCTAGCACATTGGTTTGATAGTAGCATAGTTGGGATGGACAGTAGCTAGCACATTGGTTTGATAGTAGCATCGTTGGGATGTACAGTAGCTAGTACATTGGTTTGATAGTAGCATAGTTGGGATGTACAGTTGCTAGCACATTGGTTTGATAGTAGCATAGTTGGGATGTACAGTAGCTAGCACATTGGTTTGTTAGTAGCATAGTTGGGATGGACAGTAGCTAGCACATTGGTTTGACAGTAGCATAGTTGGGATGTACAGTAGCTAGCACATTGGTTTGATAGTAGCATAGTTGGGATGTACAGTAGCTAGCACATTGGTTTGTTAGTAGCATAGTTGGGATGTACAGTAGCTAGCACATTGGTTTGATAGTAGCATAGTTGGGATAGACAGTAGCTAGCACATTGGTTTGATAGTAGCATAGTTGGGATAGACAGTGGCTAGCACATTGGTTTGATAGTAGCATAGTTGGGATGTACAGTAGCTAGCACATTGGTTTGATAGTAGCATAGCTGGGATGTACAGTAGCTAGTACATTGGTTTGATAGTAGCATAGTTGGGATGTACAGTTGCTAGCACATTGGTTTGATAGTAGCATAGTTGGGAAGTACAGTAGCTAGTACATTGGTTTGATAGTAGCATAGTTGGGATGTACAGTAGCTAGCACATTGGTTTGATAGTAGCATAGTTGGGATAGACAGTAGCTAGCACATTGGTTTGATAGTAGCATAGTTGGGATGTACAGTAGCTAGCCTATTGGTTTGATAGTAGAATAGCTGGGATGTACAGTAGCTAGCACATTGGTTTGATAGTAGCATAGTTGGGATGTACAGTAGCTAGCACATTGGTTTGATAGTAGCATAGCTGGGATGTACAGTAGCTAGCACATTGGTTTGATAGTAGCATAGTTGGGATGGACAGTAGCTAGCATATTGGTTTGATAGTAGCATAGTTGGGATGTACAGTAGCTAGCACATTGGGCTGATAGTAGCATAGTTGGGATGTACAGTAGCTAGCACATAGGTTTGATAGCAGAGTTGGGATGTACAGTAGCTAGCACATTGGTTTGATAGTAGCATAGTTGGGATGTACAGTAGCTAGCACATTGGTTTGATAGTAGCATAGATGGGATGGACAGTAGCTAGCACATAGGTTTGATAGCATATTTGGGATGTACAGTAGCTAGCACATTGGTTTGATAGTAGCATAGTTGGGATGTACAGTAGCTAGCACATTGGTTTGATAGTAGCATAGCTGGGATGTACAGTATCTAGCACATTGGTTTGATAGTAGCATAGTTGGGATGGACAGTAGCTAGCACATTGGTTTGATAGTAGCAGAGTTGGGATGGACAGTAGCTAGCACATTGGTTTGATAGTAGCATAGTTGGGATGTACAGTAGCTAGCACATAGGTTTGATAGCAGAGTTGGGATGTACAGTAGCTAGCACATTGGTTTGATAGTAGCATAGTTGGGATGTACAGTAGCTAGCACATTGGTTTGATAGTAGCATAGATGGGATGGACAGTAGCTAGCACATAGGTTTGATAGCATATTTGGGATGTACAGTAGCTAGCACATTGGTTTGATAGTAGCATAGTTGGGATGTACAGTAGCTAGCACATTGGTTTGATAGTAGCATAGCTGGGATGTACAGTATCTAGCACATTGGTTTGATAGTAGCATAGTTGGGATGGACAGTAGCTAGCACATTGGTTTGATAGTAGCAGAGTTGGGATGGACAGTAGCTAGCACATTGGTTTGATAGTAGCATAGTTGGGATGTACAGTAGCTAGCACATTGGTTTGATAGTAGCATAGTTGGGATGTACAGTAGCTAGCACATTGGTTTGTTAGTAGCATAGTTGGGATGTACAGTAGCTAGCACATTGGTTTGATAGTAGCATAGTTGGGATAGACAGTAGCTAGCACATTGGTTTGATAGTAGCATAGTTGGGATAGACAGTAGCTAGCACATTGGTTTGATAGTAGCATAGTTGGGATGTACAGTAGCTAGCACATTGGTTTGATAGTAGCATAGCTGGGATGTACAGTAGCTAGTACATTGGTTTGATAGTAGCATAGTTGGGATGTACAGTTGCTAGCACATTGGTTTGATAGTAGCATAGTTGGGAAGTACAGTAGCTAGTACATTGGTTTGATAGTAGCATAGTTGGGATGTACAGTAGCTAGCACATTGGTTTGATAGTAGCATAGCTGGGATGTACAGTAGCTAGCACATTGGTTTGATAGTAGCATAGTTGGGATGGACAGTAGCTAGCATATTGGTTTGATAGTAGCATAGTTGGGATGTACAGTAGCTAGCACATTGGGCTGATAGTAGCATAGTTGGGATGTACAGTAGCTAGCACATAGGTTTGATAGCAGAGTTGGGATGTACAGTAGCTAGCACATTGGTTTGATAGTAGCATAGTTGGGATGTACAGTAGCTAGCACATTGGTTTGATAGTAGCATAGATGGGATGGACAGTAGCTAGCACATAGGTTTGATAGCATAGTTGGGATGTACAGTAGCTAGCACATTGGTTTGATAGTAGCATAGTTGCGATAGACAGTAGCTAGCACATTGGCTTGATAGTAGCATAGTTGGGATGTACAGTAGCTAGCACATTGGTTTGATAGTAGCATAGCTGGGATGTACAGTATCTAGCACATTGGTTTGATAGTAGCATAGTTGGGATGGACAGTATCTAGCACATTGGTTTGATAGTAGCAGAGTTGGGATGGACTGTAGCTAGCACATTGGTTTGATAGTAGCATAGTTGGGATGTACATTAGCTAGCACATTGGTTTGATAGTAGCATAGTTGGGATGGACAGTAGCTAGCACATTGGTTTGATGGTAGCATAGTTGGGATGTACATTAGCTAGCACATTGGTTTGATAGTAGCATAGTTGGGATGGACAGTAGCTAGCATATTGGTTTGATAGTAGCATAGTTGTGATGTACAGTAGCTAGCACATTGGTCTGATAGTAGCATAGTTGGGATGTACAGTAGCTAGCACATTGGTTTGATAGTAGCATAGTTGGGATGGACAGTAGCTAGCACATAGGTTTGATAGCATAGTTGGGATGTACAGTAGCTAGCACATTGGTTTGATAGTAGCATAGTTGGGATGTACATTAGCTAGCACATTGGTTTGATAGTAGCATAGTTGGGATGGACAGTAGCTAGCACATTGGTTTGATGGTAGCATAGTTGGGATGTACATTAGCTAGCACATTGGTTTGATAGTAGCATAGTTGGGATGGACAGTAGTTAGCACATAGGTTTGATAGCAGAGTTGGGATGTACAGTAGCTAGCACATTGGTTTGATAGTAGCATAGTTGGGATGTATAGTAGCTAGCACATTGGTTTGATAGTAGCATAGTTGGGATGGACAGTAGCTAGCACATAGGTTTGATAGCATAGTTGGGATGTAGAGTAGCTAGCACATTGGTTTGATAGTAGCATAGATGGGATGTACAGTAGCTAGCACATAGGTTTGATAGCATAGTTGGGATGTACAGTAGCTAGCACATTGGTTTGATAGTAGCATAGATGGGATGTACAGTAGCTAGCACATAGGTTTGATAGCATAGTTGGGTAGTACAGTAGCTAGCACATTGGTTTGATAGTAGCATAGCTGGGATGTACAGTATCTAGCACATTGGTTTGATAGTAGCATAGTTGGGATGGACAGTAGCTAGCACATTGGTTTGATAGTAGCAGAGTTGGGATGGACAGTAGCTAGCACATTGGTTTGATAGTAGCATAGTTGGGATGTACATTAGCTAGCACATTGGTTTGATAGTAGCATAGTTGGGATGGACAGTAGCTAGCACATTGGTTTGATGGTAGCATAGTTGGGATGTACATTAGCTAGCACATTGGTTTGATAGTAGCATAGTTGGGATGGACAGTAGCTAGCATATTGGTTTGATAGTAGCATAGCTGGGATGTACAGTAGCTAGTACATTGGTTTGATAGTAGCATAGTTGGGATGTACAGTTGCTAGCACATTGGTTTGATAGTAGCATAGTTGGGAAGTACAGTAGCTAGTACATTGGTTTGATAGTAGCATAGTTGGGATGTACAGTAGCTAGCACATTGGTTTGATAGTAGCATAGTTGGGATAGACAGTAGCTAGCACATTGGTTTGATAGTAGCATAGTTGGGATGTACAGTAGCTAGCCTATTGGTTTGATAGTAGAATAGCTGGGATGTACAGTAGCTAGCACATTGGTTTGATAGTAGCATAGTTGGGATGTACAGTAGCTAGCACATTGGTTTGATAGTAGCATAGCTGGGATGTACAGTAGCTAGCACATTGGTTTGATAGTAGCATAGTTGGGATGGACAGTAGCTAGCATATTGGTTTGATAGTAGCATAGTTGGGATGTACAGTAGCTAGCACATTGGGCTGATAGTAGCATCGTTGGGATGTACAGTAGCTAGCACATAGGTTTGATAGCAGAGTTGGGATGTACAGTAGCTAGCACATTGGTTTGATAGTAGCATAGTTGGGATGTACAGTAGCTAGCACATTGGTTTGATAGTAGCATAGATGGGATGGACAGTAGCTAGCACATAGGTTTGATAGCATATTTGGGATGTACAGTAGCTAGCACATTGGTTTGATAGTAGCATAGTTGGGATGTTCAGTAGCTAGCACATTGGTTTGATAGTAGCATAGCTGGGATGTACAGTATCTAGCACATTGGTTTGATAGTAGCATAGTTGGGATGGACAGTAGCTAGCACATTGGTTTGATAGTAGCAGAGTTGGGATGGACAGTAGCTAGCACATTGGTTTGATAGTAGCATAGTTGGGATGTACAGTAGCTAGCACATTGGTTTGATAGTAGCATAGTTGGGATGTACAGTAGCTAGCACATTGGTTTGTTAGTAGCATAGTTGGGATGTACAGTAGCTAGCACATTGGTTTGATAGTAGCATAGTTGGGATAGACAGTAGCTAGCACATTGGTTTGATAGTAGCATAGTTGGGATAGACAGTAGCTAGCACATTGGTTTGATAGTAGCATAGTTGGGATGTACAGTAGCTAGCACATTGGTTTGATAGTAGCATAGCTGGGATGTACAGTAGCTAGTACATTGGTTTGATAGTAGCATAGTTGGGATGTACAGTTGCTAGCACATTGGTTTGATAGTAGCATAGTTGGGAAGTACAGTAGCTAGTACATTGGTTTGATAGTAGCATAGTTGGGATGTACAGTAGCTAGCACATTGGTTTGATAGTAGCATAGCTGGGATGTACAGTAGCTAGCACATTGGTTTGATAGTAGCATAGTTGGGATGGACAGTAGCTAGCATATTGGTTTGATAGTAGCATAGTTGGGATGTACAGTAGCTAGCACATTGGGCTGATAGTAGCATAGTTGGGATGTACAGTAGCTAGCACATAGGTTTGATAGCAGAGTTGGGATGTACAGTAGCTAGCACATTGGTTTGATAGTAGCATAGTTGGGATGTACAGTAGCTAGCACATTGGTTTGATAGTAGCATAGATGGGATGGACAGTAGCTAGCACATAGGTTTGATAGCATAGTTGGGATGTACAGTAGCTAGCACATTGGTTTGATAGTAGCATAGTTGGGATAGACAGTAGCTAGCACATTGGCTTGATAGTAGCATAGTTGGGATGTACAGTAGCTAGCACATTGGTTTGATAGTAGCATAGCTGGGATGTACAGTATCTAACACATTGGTTTGATAGTAGCATAGTTGGGATGGACAGTAGCTAGCACATTGGTTTGATAGTAGCAGAGTTGGGATGGACAGTAGCTAGCACATTGGTTTGATAGTAGCATAGTTGGGATGTACATTAGCTAGCACATTGGTTTGATAGTAGCATAGTTGGGATGGACAGTAGCTAGCACATTGGTTTGATGGTAGCATAGTTGGGATGTACATTAGCTAGCACATTGGTTTGATAGTAGCATAGTTGGGATGGACAGTAGCTAGCATATTGGTTTGATAGTAGCATAGTTGGGATGTACAGTAGCTAGCACATTGGTCTGATAGTAGCATAGTTGGGATGTACAGTAGCTAGCACATTGGTTTGATAGTAGCATAGTTGGGATGGACAGTAGCTAGCACATAGGTTTGATAGCATAGTTGGGATGTACAGTAGCTAGCACATTGGTTTGATAGTAGCATAGTTGGGATGTACATTAGCTAGCACATTGGTTTGATAGTAGCATAGTTGGGATGGACAGTAGCTAGCACATTGGTTTGATGGTAGCATAGTTGGGATGTACATTAGCTAGCACATTGGTTTGATAGTAGCATAGTTGGGATGGACAGTAGTTAGCACATAGGTTTGATAGCAGAGTTGGGATGTACAGTAGCTAGCACATTGGTTTGATAGTAGCATAGATGGGATGTATAGTAGCTAGCACATTGGTTTGATAGTAGCATAGTTGGGATGGACAGTAGCTAGCACATAGGTTTGATAGCATAGTTGGGATGTAGAGTAGCTAGCACATTGGTTTGATAGTAGCATAGATGGGATGTACAGTAGCTAGCACATAGGTTTGATAGCATAGTTGGGATGTACAGTAGCTAGCACATTGGTTTGATAGTAGCATAGATGGGATGTACAGTAGCTAGCACATAGGTTTGATAGCATAGTTGGGTAGTACAGTAGCTAGCACATTGGTTTTGATAGTAGCATAGCTGGGATGTACAGTATCTAGCACATTGGTTTGATAGTAGCATAGTTGGGATGGACAGTAGCTAGCACATTGGTTTGATAGTAGCAGAGTTGGGATGGACAGTAGCTAGCACATTGGTTTGATAGTAGCATAGTTGGGATGTACATTAGCTAGCACATTGGTTTGATAGTAGCATAGTTGGGATGGACAGTAGCTAGCACATTGGTTTGATGGTAGCATAGTTGGGATGTACATTAGCTAGCACATTGGTTTGATAGTAGCATAGTTGGGATGGACAGTAGCTAGCATATTGGTTTGATAGTAGCATAGTTGGGATGTACAGTAGCTAGCACATTGGTCTGATAGTAGCATAGTTGGGATGTACAGTAGCTAGCACATTGGTTTGATAGTAGCATAGTTGGGATGGACAGTAGCTAGCACATAGGTTTGATAGCATAGTTGGGATGTACAGTAGCTAGCACATTGGTTTGATAGTAGCATAGTTGGGATGTACATTAGCTAGCACATTGGTTTGATAGTAGCATAGTTGGGATGGACAGTAGCTAGCACATTGGTTTGATAGTAGCATCGTTGGGATGTACAGTAGCTAGTACATTGGTTTGATAGTAGCATAGTTGGGATGTACAGTTGCTAGCACATTGGTTTGATAGTAGCATAGTTGGGATGTACAGTAGCTAGCACATTGGTTTGTTAGTAGCATAGTTGGGATGGACAGTAGCTAGCACATTGGTTTGACAGTAGCATAGTTGGGATGTACAGTAGCTAGCACATTGGTTTGATAGTAGCATAGTTGGGATGTACAGTAGCTAGCACATTGGTTTGTTAGTAGCATAGTTGGGATGTACAGTAGCTAGCACATTGGTTTGATAGTAGCATAGTTGGGATAGACAGTAGCTAGCACATTGGTTTGATAGTAGCATAGTTGGGATAGACAGTGGCTAGCACATTGGTTTGATAGTAGCATAGTTGGGATGTACAGTAGCTAGCACATTGGTTTGATAGTAGCATAGCTGGGATGTACAGTAGCTAGTACATTGGTTTGATAGTAGCATAGTTGGGATGTACAGTTGCTAGCACATTGGTTTGATAGTAGCATAGTTGGGAAGTACAGTAGCTAGTACATTGGTTTGATAGTAGCATAGTTGGGATGTACAGTAGCTAGCACATTGGTTTGATAGTAGCATAGTTGGGATAGACAGTAGCTAGCACATTGGTTTGATAGTAGCATAGTTGGGATGTACAGTAGCTAGCCTATTGGTTTGATAGTAGAATAGCTGGGATGTACAGTAGCTAGCACATTGGTTTGATAGTAGCATAGTTGGGATGTACAGTAGCTAGCACATTGGTTTGATAGTAGCATAGCTGGGATGTACAGTAGCTAGCACATTGGTTTGATAGTAGCATAGTTGGGATGGACAGTAGCTAGCATATTGGTTTGATAGTAGCATAGTTGGGATGTACAGTAGCTAGCACATTGGGCTGATAGTAGCATAGTTGGGATGTACAGTAGCTAGCACATAGGTTTGATAGCAGAGTTGGGATGTACAGTAGCTAGCACATTGGTTTGATAGTAGCATAGTTGGGATGTACAGTAGCTAGCACATTGGTTTGATAGTAGCATAGATGGGATGGACAGTAGCTAGCACATAGGTTTGATAGCATATTTGGGATGTACAGTAGCTAGCACATTGGTTTGATAGTAGCATAGTTGGGATGTACAGTAGCTAGCACATTGGTTTGATAGTAGCATAGCTGGGATGTACAGTATCTAGCACATTGGTTTGATAGTAGCATAGTTGGGATGGACAGTAGCTAGCACATTGGTTTGATAGTAGCAGAGTTGGGATGGACAGTAGCTAGCACATTGGTTTGATAGTAGCATAGTTGGGATGTACAGTAGCTAGCACATTGGTTTGATAGTAGCATAGTTGGGATGTACAGTAGCTAGCACATTGGTTTGTTAGTAGCATAGTTGGGATGTACAGTAGCTAGCACATTGGTTTGATAGTAGCATAGTTGGGATAGACAGTAGCTAGCACATTGGTTTGATAGTAGCATAGTTGGGATAGACAGTAGCTAGCACATTGGTTTGATAGTAGCATAGTTGGGATGTACAGTAGCTAGCACATTGGTTTGATAGTAGCATAGCTGGGATGTACAGTAGCTAGTACATTGGTTTGATAGTAGCATAGTTGGGATGTACAGTTGCTAGCACATTGGTTTGATAGTAGCATAGTTGGGAAGTACAGTAGCTAGTACATTGGTTTGATAGTAGCATAGTTGGGATGTACAGTAGCTAGCACATTGGTTTGATAGTAGCATAGCTGGGATGTACAGTAGCTAGCACATTGGTTTGATAGTAGCATAGTTGGGATGGACAGTAGCTAGCATATTGGTTTGATAGTAGCATAGTTGGGATGTACAGTAGCTAGCACATTGGGCTGATAGTAGCATAGTTGGGATGTACAGTAGCTAGCACATAGGTTTGATAGCAGAGTTGGGATGTACAGTAGCTAGCACATTGGTTTGATAGTAGCATAGTTGGGATGTACAGTAGCTAGCACATTGGTTTGATAGTAGCATAGATGGGATGGACAGTAGCTAGCACATAGGTTTGATAGCATAGTTGGGATGTACAGTAGCTAGCACATTGGTTTGATAGTAGCATAGTTGCGATAGACAGTAGCTAGCACATTGGCTTGATAGTAGCATAGTTGGGATGTACAGTAGCTAGCACATTGGTTTGATAGTAGCATAGCTGGGATGTACAGTATCTAGCACATTGGTTTGATAGTAGCATAGTTGGGATGGACAGTATCTAGCACATTGGTTTGATAGTAGCAGAGTTGGGATGGACTGTAGCTAGCACATTGGTTTGATAGTAGCATAGTTGGGATGTACATTAGCTAGCACATTGGTTTGATAGTAGCATAGTTGGGATGGACAGTAGCTAGCACATTGGTTTGATGGTAGCATAGTTGGGATGTACATTAGCTAGCACATTGGTTTGATAGTAGCATAGTTGGGATGGACAGTAGCTAGCATATTGGTTTGATAGTAGCATAGTTGTGATGTACAGTAGCTAGCACATTGGTCTGATAGTAGCATAGTTGGGATGTACAGTAGCTAGCACATTGGTTTGATAGTAGCATAGTTGGGATGGACAGTAGCTAGCACATAGGTTTGATAGCATAGTTGGGATGTACAGTAGCTAGCACATTGGTTTGATAGTAGCATAGTTGGGATGTACATTAGCTAGCACATTGGTTTGATAGTAGCATAGTTGGGATGGACAGTAGCTAGTACAGTGGTTTGATAGCATAGTTGGTATGTACAGTAGCTAGCACATTGGTTTGATAGTAGCATAGTTGGGATGTACAGTAGCTAGCACATTGGTTTGATAGTAGCATAGCTGGGATGTACAGTAGCTAGCACATTGGTTTGATAGCATAGTTGGGATGTACAGTAGCTAGCACATTGGTTTGATAGTAGCATAGTTGGGATGTACAGTAGCTAGCACATTTGTTTGATAGTAGCATAGTTGGGATGTACAGTTGCTAGCACATTGGTTTGATAGTAGCATAGTTGGGAAGTACAGTAGCTAGTACATTCGTTTGATAGTAGCATAGTTGGGATGTACAGTAGCTAGCACATTGGTTTGATAGTAGCATAGCTGGGATGTACAGTAGCTAGCACATTGGTTTGATAGCATAGTTGGGATGTACAGTAGCTAGCACATTGGTTTGATAGTAGTATAGTTGGGATGTACAGTAGCTAGCACATTGGTTTGATAGTAGCATAGTTGGGATGTACAGTTGCTAGCACATTGGTTTGATAGTAGCATAGTTGGGATGTACAGTTGCTAGTACATTGGTTTGATAGTAGCATAGTTGGGATGTACAGTAGCTAGTACATTGGTTTGATAGTAGCATAGTTGGGATGTACAGTAGCTAGCAGATTGGTTTGATAGTAGCATAGCTGGGATGTACAGTAGCTAGCACATTGTTTTGATAGTAGCATAGCTGGGATGTACAGTAGCTAGCACATTGGTTTGATAGCATAGTTGGGATGTACAGTAGCTAGCACATTGGTTTGATAGTAGCATAGATGGAATGTACAGTAGCTAGCACATTGGTTTGATAGTAGCATAGCTGGGATATACAGTAGCTAGCACATTGGTTTGATAGTAGCATAGTTGGGATGTACAGTAGCTAGCACATTGGTTTGTTAGTAGCATAGTTGGGATGGACAGTAGCTAGCACAATGGTTTGATAGTAGCATAGTTAGGATGTACAGTAGCTAGCACATTGGTTTGATAGTAGCATAGTTGGGATGTACAGTAGCTAGTACAGTGGTTTGATAGCATAGTTGGGATGTACAGTAGCTAGCACATTGGTTTGATAGTAGCATAGTTGGGATGTACAGTAGCTAGCACATTGGTTTGATAGTAGCATAGTTGGGATGTACAGTAGCTAGCACATTGGTTTGATAGTAGCATAGCTGGGATGTACAGTAGCTAGCACATTGGTTTGATAGTAGCATAGTTGGGATGTACAGTAGCTAGCACATTGGTTTGATAGTAGTATAGTTGGGATGTACAGTAGCTAGCACATTGGTTTGATAGTAGCATAGTTGGGATGTACAGTAGCTAGCACATTGGTTTGATAGTAGCATAGTTGGGATGTACAGTAGCTAGCACATTGGTTTGATAGTAGCATAGTTGGGATGTACAGTAGCTAGCACGTTGGTTTGATAGTAGCATAGTTGGGATGTACAGTAGCTAGCACATTGGTTTGATAGTAGCATAGTTGGGATGTACAGTCGCTAGCACATTGGTTTGATAGTAGCATAGTTGGGATAGACAGTAGCTAGCACATTGGTTTGATAGTAGCATAGTTGGGATGTACAGTAGCTAGCACATTGGTTTGATAGAAGCATAGTTGGGATGTATAGTAGCTAGCACATTGGTTTGATAGTAGCATAGTTGGGATGTACAGTATATAGCACATTGGTTTGATAGTAGCATAGTTGGGATGGACAGTAGCTAGCACATTGGTTTGATAGCATAGTTGGGATGTACAGTAGCTAGCACATTGGTTTGATAGTAGCATAGTTGGGATGTACAGTTGCTAGCACATTGGTTTGATAGTAGCATAGTTGGGAAGTACAGTAGCTAGTACATTGGTTTGATAGTAGCATAGTTGGGATGTACAGTAGCTAGTACATTGGTTTGATAGTAGCATAGTTGGGATGTACAGTAGCTAGCAGATTGGTTTGATAGTAGCATAGCTTGGATGTACAGTAGCTAGCACATTGTTTTGATAGTAGCATAGCTGGGATGTACAGTAGCTAGCACATTGGTTTGATAGCATAGTTGGGATGTACAGTAGCTAGCACATTGGTTTGATAGTAGCATAGTTGGGATGTACAGTAGCTAGCACATTGGTTTGATAGAAGCATAGTTGGGATGTATAGTAGCTAGCACATTGGTTTGATAGTAGCATAGTTGGTATGTACAGTAGCTAGTACAGTGGTTTGATAGCATAGTTGGTATGTACAGTAGCTAGCACATTGGTTTGATAGTAGCATAGTTGGGATGTACAGTAGCTAGCACATTGGTTTGATAGTAGCATAGCTGGGATGTACAGTAGCTAGCACATTGGTTTGATAGCATAGTTGGGATGTACAGTAGCTAGCACATTGGTTTGATAGTAGCATAGTTGGGATGTACAGTAGCTAGCACATTGGTTTGATAGTAGCATAGTTGGGATGTACAGTTGCTAGCACATTGGTTTGATAGTAGCATAGTTGGGAAGTACAGTAGCTAGTACATTCGTTTGATAGTAGCATAGTTGGGATGTACAGTAGCTAGCACATTGGTTTGATAGTAGCATAGTTGGGATGTACAGTAGCTAGCACATTGGTTTGATAGAAGCATAGTTGGGATGTATAGTAGCTAGCACATTGGTTTGATAGTAGCATAGTTGGGATGTACAGTAGCTAGTACAGTGGTTTGATAGCATAGTTGGTATGTACAGTAGCTAGCACATTGGTTTGATAGTAGCATAGTTGGGATGTACAGTAGCTAGCACATTGGTTTGATAGTAGCATAGCTGGGATGTACAGTAGCTAGCACATTGGTTTGATAGTAGCATAGTTGGGATGTACAGTAGCTAGTACATTGGTTTGATAGTAGCATAGTTGGGATGTACAGTAGCTAGCACATTGGTTTGATAGAAGCATAGTTGGGATGTATAGTAGCTAGCACATTGGTTTGATAGTAGCATAGTTGGGATGTACAGTAGCTAGTACAGTGGTTTGATAGCATAGTTGGTATGTACAGTAGCTAGCACATTGGTTTGATAGTAGCATAGTTGGGATGTACAGTAGCTAGCACATTGGTTTGATAGTAGCATAGCTGGGATGTACAGTAGCTAGCACATTGGTTTGATAGCATAGTTGGGATGTACAGTAGCTAGCACATTGGTTTGATAGTAGCATAGTTGGGATGTACAGTAGCTAGCACATTGGTTTGATAGTAGCATAGTTGGGATGTACAGTTGCTAGCACATTGGTTTGATAGTAGCATAGTTGGGAAGTACAGTAGCTAGTACATTCGTTTGATAGTAGCATAGTTGGGATGTACAGTAGCTAGCACATTGGTTTGATGGTAGCATAGTTGGGATGTACAGTAGCTAGCACATTGGTTTGATAGTAGCATAGTTGGGAAGTACAGTAGCTAGTACATTGGTTTGATAGTAGTATAGTTGGGATGTACAGTAGCTAGCACATTGGTTTGTTAGTAGCATAGTTGGTATGTACAGTAGCTAGCACATTGGTTTGATAGCATAGTTGGGATGTACAGTAGCTAGCACATTGGTTTGATAGTAGCATAGTTGGGAAGTACAGTAGCTAGTACATTGGTTTGATAGTAGCATAGTTGGGATGTACAGTATATAGCACATTGGTTTGATAGTAGCATAGTTGGGATGGACAGTAGCTAGCACATTGGTTTGATAGCATAGTTGGGATGTACAGTAGCTAGCACATTGGTTTGATAGTAGCATAGTTGGGATGTACAGTTGCTAGCACATTGGTTTGATAGTAGCATAGTTGGGATGTACAGTTGCTAGTACATTGGTTTGATAGTAGCATAGTTGGGATGTACAGTAGCTAGTACATTGGTTTGATAGTAGCATAGTTGGGATGTACAGTAGCTAGCAGATTGGTTTGATAGTAGCATAGCTGGGATGTACAGTAGCTAGCACATTGTTTTGATAGTAACATAGCTGGGATGTACAGTAGCTAGCACATTGGTTTGATAGCATAGTTGGGATGTACAGTAGCTAGCACATTGGTTTGATAGTAGCATAGATGGAATGTACAGTAGCTAGCACATTGGTTTGATAGTAGCATAGCTGGGATATACAGTAGCTAGCACATTGGTTTGATAGTAGCATAGTTGGGATGTACAGTAGCTAGCACATTGGTTTGTTAGTAGCATAGTTGGGATGGACAGTAGCTAGCACAATGGTTTGATAGTAGCATAGTTAGGATGTACAGTAGCTAGCACATTGGTTTGATAGTAGCATAGTTGGGATGTACAGTAGCTAGCAGATTGGTTTGATAGTAGCATAGCTGGGATGTACAGTAGCTAGCACATTGTTTTGATAGTAGCATAGCTGGGATGTACAGTAGCTAGCACATTGGTTTGATAGCATAGTTGGGATGTACAGTAGCTAGCACATTGGTTTGATAGTAGCATAGCTGGGATATACAGTAGCTTGCACATTGGTTTGATAGTAGCATAGTTGGGATGTACAGTAGCTAGCACATTGGTTTGTTAGTAGCATAGTTGGGATGGACAGTAGCTAGCACAATGGTTTGATAGTAGCATAGTTAGGATGTACAGTAGCTAGCACATTGGTTTGATAGTAGCATAGTTGGGATGTACAGTAGCTAGTACAGTGGTTTGATAGCATAGTTGGGATGTACAGTAGCTAGCACATTGGTTTGATAGTAGCATAGTTGGGATGTACAGTAGCTAGCACATTGGTTTGATAGTAGCATAGTTGGGATGTACAGTAGCTAGCACATTGGTTTGATAGTAGCATAGCTGGGATGTACAGTAGCTAGCACATTGGTTTGATAGTAGCATAGTTGGGAAGTACAGTAGCTAGTACATTGGTTTGATAGTAGCATAGTTGGGATGTACAGTAGCTAGTACATTGGTTTGATAGTAGCATAGTTGGGATGTACAGTAGCTAGCAGATTGGTTTGATAGTAGCATAGCTGGGATGTACAGTAGCTAGCACATTGTTTTGATAGTAGCATAGCTGGGATGTACAGTAGCTAGCACATTGGTTTGATAGCATAGTTGGGATGTACAGTAGCTAGCACATTGGTTTGATAGTAGCATAGTTGGGATGTACAGTAGCTAGCACATTGGTTTGATAGAAGCATAGTTGGGATGTATAGTAGCTAGCACATTGGTTTGATAGTAGCATAGTTGGTATGTACAGTAGCTAGTACAGTGGTTTGATAGCATAGTTGGTATGTACAGTAGCTAGCACATTGGTTTGATAGTAGCATAGTTGGGATGTACAGTAGCTAGCACATTGGTTTGATAGTAGCATAGCTGGGATGTACAGTAGCTAGCACATTGGTTTGATAGCATAGTTGGGATGTACAGTAGCTAGCACATTGGTTTGATAGTAGCATAGTTGGGATGTACAGTAGCTAGCACATTGGTTTGATAGTAGCATAGTTGGGATGTACAGTTGCTAGCACATTGGTTTGATAGTAGCATAGTTGGGAAGTACAGTAGCTAGTACATTCGTTTGATAGTAGCATAGTTGGGATGTACAGTAGCTAGCACATTGGTTTGATAGTAGCATAGTTGGGATGTACAGTAGCTAGCACATTGGTTTGATAGAAGCATAGTTGGGATGTATAGTAGCTAGCACATTGGTTTGATAGTAGCATAGTTGGGATGTACAGTAGCTAGTACAGTGGTTTGATAGCATAGTTGGTATGTACAGTAGCTAGCACATTGGTTTGATAGTAGCATAGTTGGGATGTACAGTAGCTAGCACATTGGTTTGATAGTAGCATAGCTGGGATGTACAGTAGCTAGCACATTGGTTTGATAGTAGCATAGTTGGGATGTACAGTAGCTAGTACATTGGTTTGATAGTAGCATAGTTGGGATGTACAGTAGCTAGCACATTGGTTTGATAGAAGCATAGTTGGGATGTATAGTAGCTAGCACATTGGTTTGATAGTAGCATAGTTGGGATGTACAGTAGCTAGTACAGTGGTTTGATAGCATAGTTGGTATGTACAGTAGCTAGCACATTGGTTTGATAGTAGCATAGTTGGGATGTACAGTAGCTAGCACATTGGTTTGATAGTAGCATAGCTGGGATGTACAGTAGCTAGCACATTGGTTTGATAGCATAGTTGGGATGTACAGTAGCTAGCACATTGGTTTGATAGTAGCATAGTTGGGATGTACAGTAGCTAGCACATTGGTTTGATAGTAGCATAGTTGGGATGTACAGTTGCTAGCACATTGGTTTGATAGTAGCATAGTTGGGAAGTACAGTAGCTAGTACATTCGTTTGATAGTAGCATAGTTGGGATGTACAGTAGCTAGCACATTGGTTTGATAGTAGCATAGTTGGGATGTACAGTAGCTAGCACATTGGTTTGATAGTAGCATAGTTGGGAAGTACAGTAGCTAGTACATTGGTTTGATAGTAGTATAGTTGGGATGTACAGTAGCTAGCACATTGGTTTGTTAGTAGCATAGTTGGGATGTACAGTAGCTAGCACATTGGTTTGATAGCATAGTTGGGATGTACAGTAGCTAGCACATTGGTTTGATAGTAGCATAGTTGGGATGTACAGTAGCTAGCACATTGGTTTGATAGTAGCATAGCTGGGATGTACAGTAGCTAGCACATTGGTTTGATAGCATAGTTGGGATGTACAGTAGCTAGCACATTGGTTTGATAGTAGCATAGTTGGGATGTACAGTAGCTAGCACATTGGTTTGATAGTAGCATAGTTGGGATGTACAGTTGCTAGCACATTGGTTTGATAGTAGCATAGTTGGGAAGTACAGTAGCTAGTACATTCGTTTGATAGTAGCATAGTTGGGATGTACAGTAGCTAGCACATTGGTTTGATAGTAGCATAGTTGGGATGTACAGTAGCTAGCACATTGGTTTGATAGAAGCATAGTTGGGATGTATAGTAGCTAGCACATTGGTTTGATAGTAGCATAGTTGGGATGTACAGTAGCTAGTACAGTGGTTTGATAGCATAGTTGGTATGTACAGTAGCTAGCACATTGGTTTGATAGTAGCATAGTTGGGATGTACAGTAGCTAGCACATTGGTTTGATAGTAGCATAGCTGGGATGTACAGTAGCTAGCACATTGGTTTGATAGTAGCATAGTTGGGATGTACAGTAGCTAGTACATTGGTTTGATAGTAGCATAGTTGGGATGTACAGTAGCTAGCACATTGGTTTGATAGAAGCATAGTTGGGATGTACAGTAGCTAGCACATTGGTTTGATAGAAGCATAGTTGGGATGTATAGTAGCTAGCACATTGGTTTGATAGTAGCATAGTTGGGATGTACAGTAGCTAGTACAGTGGTTTGATAGCATAGTTGGTATGTACAGTAGCTAGCACATTGGTTTGATAGTAGCATAGTTGGGATGTACAGTAGCTAGCACATTGGTTTGATAGTAGCATAGCTGGGATGTACAGTAGCTAGCACATTGGTTTGATAGCATAGTTGGGATGTACAGTAGCTAGCACATTGGTTTGATAGTAGCATAGTTGGGATGTACAGTAGCTAGCACATTGGTTTGATAGTAGCATAGTTGGGATGTACAGTTGCTAGCACATTGGTTTGATAGTAGCATAGTTGGGAAGTACAGTAGCTAGTACATTCGTTTGATAGTAGCATAGTTGGGATGTACAGTAGCTAGCACATTGGTTTGATAGTAGCATAGTTGGGATGTACAGTAGCTAGCACATTGGTTTGATAGTAGCATAGTTGGGAAGTACAGTAGCTAGTACATTGGTTTGATAGTAGTATAGTTGGGATGTACAGTAGCTAGCACATTGGTTTGTTAGTAGCATAGTTGGGATGTACAGTAGCTAGCACATTGGTTTGATAGCATAGTTGGGATGTACAGTAGCTAGCACATTGGTTTGATAGTAGCATAGTTGGGAAGTACAGTAGCTAGTACATTGGTTTGATAGTAGCATAGTTGGGATGTACAGTATATAGCACATTGGTTTGATAGTAGCATAGTTGGGATGGACAGTAGCTAGCACATTGGTTTGATAGCATAGTTGGGATGTACAGTAGCTAGCACATTGGTTTGATAGTAGCATAGTTGGGATGTACAGTTGCTAGCACATTGGTTTGATAGTAGCATAGTTGGGATGTACAGTTGCTAGTACATTGGTTTGATAGTAGCATAGTTGGGATGTACAGTAGCTAGTACATTGGTTTGATAGTAGCATAGTTGGGATGTACAGTAGCTAGCAGATTGGTTTGATAGTAGCATAGCTGGGATGTACAGTAGCTAGCACATTGTTTTGATAGTAGCATAGCTGGGATGTACAGTAGCTAGCACATTGGTTTGATAGCATAGTTGGGATGTACAGTAGCTAGCACATTGGTTTGATAGTAGCATAGATGGAATGTACAGTAGCTAGCACATTGGTTTGATAGTAGCATAGCTGGGATATACAGTAGCTAGCACATTGGTTTGATAGTAGCATAGTTGGGATGTACAGTAGCTAGCACATTGGTTTGTTAGTAGCATAGTTGGGATGGACAGTAGCTAGCACAATGGTTTGATAGTAGCATAGTTAGGATGTACAGTAGCTAGCACATTGGTTTGATAGTAGCATAGTTGGGATGTACAGTAGCTAGCAGATTGGTTTGATAGTAGCATAGCTGGGATGTACAGTAGCTAGCACATTGTTTTGATAGTAGCATAGCTGGGATGTACAGTAGCTAGCACATTGGTTTGATAGCATAGTTGGGATGTACAGTAGCTAGCACATTGGTTTGATAGTAGCATAGCTGGGATATACAGTAGCTTGCACATTGGTTTGATAGTAGCATAGTTGGGATGTACAGTAGCTAGCACATTGGTTTGTTAGTAGCATAGTTGGGATGGACAGTAGCTAGCACAATGGTTTGATAGTAGCATAGTTAGGATGTACAGTAGCTAGCACATTGGTTTGATAGTAGCATAGTTGGGATGTACAGTAGCTAGTACAGTGGTTTGATAGCATAGTTGGGATGTACAGTAGCTAGCACATTGGTTTGATAGTAGCATAGTTGGGATGTACAGTAGCTAGCACATTGGTTTGATAGTAGCATAGTTGGGATGTACAGTAGCTAGCACATTGGTTTGATAGTAGCATAGCTGGGATGTACAGTAGCTAGCACATTGGTTTGATAGTAGTATAGTTGGGATGTACAGTAGCTAGCACATTGGTTTGATAGTAGCATAGTTGGGATGTACAGTAGCTAGCACATTGGTTTGATAGTAGCATAGTTGGGATGTACAGTAGCTAGCACATTGGTTTGATAGTAGCATAGTTGGGATGTACAGTAGCTAGCACGTTGGTTTGATAGTAGCATAGTTGGGATGTACAGTAGCTAGCACATTGGTTTGATAGTAGCATAGTTGGGATGTACAGTCGCTAGCACATTGGTTTGATAGTAGCATAGTTGGGATAGACAGTAGCTAGCACATTGGTTTGATAGTAGCATAGTTGGGATGTACAGTAGCTAGCACATTGGTTTGATAGAAGCATAGTTGGGATGTATAGTAGCTAGCACATTGGTTTGATAGTAGCATAGTTGGGATGTACAGAAGCTAGCAGATTGGTTTGATAGTAGCATAGCTGGGATGTACAGTAGCTAGCACATTGTTTTGATAGTAGCATAGCTGGGATGTACAGTAGCTAGCACATTGGTTTGATAGCATAGTGGGGATGTACAGTAGCTAGCACATTGGTTTGATAGTAGCATAGTTGGGATGTACAGTAGCTAGCACATTGGTTTGATAGTAGCATAGTTGGGATGTACAGTAGCTAGCACATTGGTTTGATAGAAGCATAGTTGGGATGTATAGTAGCTAGCACATTGGTTTGATAGTAGCATAGTTGGTATGTACAGTAGCTAGTACAGTGGTTTGATAGCATAGTTGGTATGTACAGTAGCTAGCACATTGGTTTGATAGTAGCATAGTTGGGATGTACAGTAGCTAGCACATTGGTTTGATAGTAGCATAGCTGGGATGTACAGTAGCTAGCACATTGGTTTGATAGCATAGTTGGGATGTACAGTAGCTAGCACATTGGTTTGATAGTAGCATAGTTGGGATGTACAGTAGCTAGCACATTGGTTTGATAGTAGCATAGTTGGGATGTACAGTTGCTAGCACATTGGTTTGATAGTAGCATAGTTGGGAAGTACAGTAGCTAGTACATTCGTTTGATAGTAGCATAGTTGGGATGTACAGTAGCTAGCACATTGGTTTGATAGTAGCATAGTTGGGATGTACAGTAGCTAGCACATTGGTTTGATAGAAGCATAGTTGGGATGTATAGTAGCTAGCACCTTGGTTTGATAGTAGCATAGTTGGGATGTACAGTAGCTAGTACAGTGGTTTGATAGCATAGTTGGTATGTACAGTAGCTAGCACATTGGTTTGATAGTAGCATAGTTAGGATGTACAGTAGCTAGCACATTGGTTTGATAGTAGCATAGCTGGGATGTACAGTAGCTAGCACATTGGTTTGATAGTAGCATAGTTGGGATGTACAGTAGCTAGCACATTGGTTTGATAGTAGCATAGTTGGGATGTACAGTAGCTAGCACATTGGTTTGATAGAAGCATAGTTGGGATGTATAGTAGCTAGCACATTGGTTTGATAGTAGCATAGTTGGGATGTACAGTAGCTAGTACAGTGGTTTGATAGCATAGTTGGTATGTACAGTAGCTAGCACATTGGTTTGATAGTAGCATAGTTGGGATGTACAGTAGCTAGCACATTGGTTTGATAGTAGCATAGCTGGGATGTACAGTAGCTAGCACATTGGTTTGATAGCATAGTTGGGATGTACAGTAGCTAGCACATTGGTTTGATAGTAGCATAGTTGGGATGTACAGTAGCTAGCACATTGGTTTGATAGTAGCATAGTTGGGATGTACAGTTGCTAGCACATTGGTTTGATAGTAGCATAGTTGGGAAGTACAGTAGCTAGTACATTCGTTTGATAGTAGCATAGTTGGGAAGTACAGTAGCTAGTACATTCGTTTGATAGTAGCATAGTTGGGATGTACAGTAGCTAGCACATTGGTTTGATAGTAGCATAGTTGGGATGTACAGTAGCTAGCACATTGGTTTGATAGTAGCATAGTTGGGAAGTACAGTAGCTAGTACATTGGTTTGATAGTAGCATAGTTGGGATGTACAGTAGCTAGCACATTGGTTTGATAGAAGCATAGTTGGGATGTACAGTAGCTAGCACATTGGTTTGATAGTAGCATAGTTGGGATGTACAGTAGCTAGTACAGTGGTTTGATAGCATAGTTGGGATGTACAGTAGCTAGCACATTGGTTTGATAGTAGCATAGTTGGGATGTACAGTAGCTAGCACATTGGTTTGATAGTAGCATAGTTGGGAAGTACAGTAGCTAGTACATTGGTTTGATAGTAGTATAGTTGGGATGTACAGTAGCTAGCACATTGGTTTGTTAGTAGCATAGTTGGGATGTACAGTAGCTAGCACATTGGTTTGATAGCATAGTTGGGATGTACAGTAGCTAGCACATTGGTTTGATAGTAGCATAGTTGGGAAGTACAGTAGCTAGTACATTGGTTTGATAGTAGCATAGTTGGGATGGACAGTAGCTAGCACATTGGTTTGATAGCATAGTTGGGATGGACAGTAGCTAGCACATTGGTTTGATAGTAGCATAGTTGGGATGTACAGTTGCTAGCACATTGGTTTGATAGTAGCATAGTTGGGATGTACAGTTGCTAGTACATTGGTTTGATAGTAGCATAGTTGGGATGTACAGTAGCTAGCACATTGGTTTGATAGTAGCATAGTTGGGAAGTACAGTAGCTAGTACATTGGTTTGATAGTAGCATAGTTGGGATGGACAGTAGCTAGCACATTGGTTTGATAGCATAGTTGGGATGGACAGTAGCTAGCACATTGGTTTGATAGTAGCATAGTTGGGATGTACAGTTGCTAGCACATTGGTTTGATAGTAGCATAGTTGGGATGTACAGTTGCTAGTACATTGGTTTGATAGTAGCATAGTTGGGATGTACAGTAGCTAGTACATTGGTTTGATAGTAGCATAGTTGGGATGTACAGTAGCTAGCAGATTGGTTTGATAGTAGCATAGCTGGGATGTACAGTAGCTAGCACATTGTTTTGATAGTAGCATAGCTGGGATGTACAGTAGCTAGCACATTGGTTTGATAGCATAGTTGGGATGTACAGTAGCTAGCACATTGGTTTGATAGTAGCATAGATGGAATGTACAGTAGCTAGCACATTGGTTTGATAGTAGCATAGCTGGGATATACAGTAGCTAGCACATTGGTTTGATAGTAGCATAGTTGGGATGTACAGTAGCTAGCACATTGGTTTGTTAGTAGCATAGTTGGGATGGACAGTAGCTAGCACAATGGTTTGATAGTAGCATAGTTAGGATGTACAGTAGCTAGCACATTGGTTTGATAGTAGCATAGTTGGGATGTACAGTAGCTAGTACAGTGGTTTGATAGCATAGTTGGTATGTACAGTAGCTAGCACATTGGTTTGATAGTAGCATAGTTGGGATGTACAGTAGCTAGCACATTGGTTTGATTGTAGCATAGCTGGGATGTACAGTAGCTAGCACATTGGTTTGATAGTAGCATAGTTGGGATGTACAGTAGCTAGCACATTGGTTTGATAGTAGTATAGTTGGGATGTACAGTAGCTAGCACATTGGTTTGATAGTAGCATAGTTGGGATGTACAGTAGCTAGCACATTGGTTTGATAATAGCATAGTTGGGATGTACAGTAGCTAGCACGTTGGTTTGATAGTAGCATAGTTGGGATGTACAGTAGCTAGCACATTGGTTTGATAGTAGCATAGTTGGGATGTACAGTATATAGCACATTGGTTTGATAGTAGCATAGTTGGGATGGACAGTAGCTAGCACATTGGTTTGATAGCATAGTTGGGATGTACAGTAGCTAGCACATTGGTTTGATAGCAGCATAGTTGGGATGTACAGTTGCTAGCACATTGGTTTGATAGTAGCATAGTTGGGATGTACAGTTGCTAGTACATTGGTTTGATAGTAGCATAGTTGGGATGTACAGTAGCTAGTACATTGGTTTGATAGTAGCATAGATGGGATGTACGGTAGCTAGCAGATTGGTTTGATAGTAGCATAGCTGGGATGTACAGTAGCTAGCACATTGTTTTGATAGTAGCATAGCTGGGATGTACAGTAGCTAGCACATTGGTTTGATAGCATAGTTGGGATGTACAGTAGCTAGCACATTGGTTTGATAGTAGCATAGATGGAATGTACAGTAGCTAGCACATTGGTTTGATAGTAGCATAGCTGGGATATACAGTAGCTAGCACATTGGTTTGATAGTAGCATAGTTGGGATGTACAGTAGCTAGCACATTGGTTTGTTAGTAGCATAGTTGGGATGGACAGTAGCTAGCACAATGGTTTGATAGTAGCATAGTTAGGATGTACAGTAGCTAGCACATTGGTTTATAGTAGCATAGTTGGGATGTACAGTAGCTAGTACAGTGGTTTGATAGCATAGTTGGGATGTACAGTAGCTAGCACATTGGTTTGATAGTAGCATAGTTGGGATGTACAGTAGCTAGCACATTGGTTTGATAGTAGCATAGTTGGGATGTACAGTAGCTAGTACAGTGGTTTGATAGCATAGTTGGGATGTACAGTAGCTAGCACATTGGTTTGATAGCATAGTTGGGATGTACAGTAGCTAGCACATTGGTTTGATAGTAGTATAGTCGGGATGTACAGTAGCTAGCACATTGGTTTGATAGTAGCATAATTGGGATGTACAGTAGCTAGCACATTGGTTTGATAGTAGCATAGTTGGGATGTACAGTAGCTAGCACATTGGTTTGATAGCAGCATAGTTGGGATGTACAGTAGCTAGCACGTTGGTTTGATAGTAGCATACTTGGGATGTACAGTAGCTAGCACATTGGTTTGATAGCATAGTTGGGATGTACAGTAGCTAGAAAGTTGGTTTGATAGTAGCATAGTTGGGATGTACAGTAGCTAGCACATTGGTTTGATAGTAGCATAGTTGGGATGTACAGTAGCTAGTACAGTGGTTTGATAGCATAGTTGGGATGTACAGTAGCTAGCACATTGGTTTGATAGTAGCATAGTTGGGATGTACAGTAGCTAGCACATTGGTTTGATAGTAGCATAGTTGGGATGTACAGTAGCTAGTACAGTGGTTTGATAGCATAGTTGGGATGTACAGTAGCTAGCACATTGGTTTGATAGCATAGTTGGGATGTACAGTAGCTAGCACATTGGTTTGATAGTAGTATAGTCGGGATGTACAGTAGCTAGCACATTGGTTTGATAGTAGCATAATTGGGATGTACAGTAGCTAGCACATTGGTTTGATAGTAACATAGTTGGGATGTACAGTAGCTAGCACATTGGTTTGATAGCAGCATAGTTGGGATGTACAGTAGCTAGCACGTTGGTTTGATAGTAGCATAGTTGGGATGTACAGTAGCTAGCACATTGGTTTGATAGCATAGTTGGGATGTACAGTAGCTAGCACGTTGGTTTGATAGTAGCATAGTTGGGATGTACAGTAGCTAGCACATTGGTTTGATAGTAGCATAGTTGGGATGTACAGTCGCTAGCACATTGGTTTGATAGTAGCATAGTTGGGATAGACAGTAGCTAGCACATTGGTTTGATAGTAGCATAGTTGGGATGTACAGTAGCTAGCACATTGGTTTGATAGAAGCATAGTTGGGATGTACAGTAGCTAGCACATTGGTTTGATAGTAGCATAGTTGGGATGTACAGTAGCTAGTACAGTGGTTTGATAGCATAGTTGGGATGTACAGTAGCTAGCACATTGGTTTGATAGTAGCATAGTTGGGATGTACAGTAGCTAGCACATTGGTTTGATAGTAGCATAGTTGGGAAGTACAGTAGCTAGTACATTGGTTTGATAGTAGTATAGTTGGGATGTACAGTAGCTAGCACATTGGTTTGTTAGTAGCATAGTTGGGATGTACAGTAGCTAGCACATTGGTTTGATAGCATAGTTGGGATGTACAGTAGCTAGCACATTGGTTTGATAGTAGCATAGTTGGGAAGTACAGTAGCTAGTACATTGGTTTGATAGTAGCATAGTTGGGATGGACAGTAGCTAGCACATTGGTTTGATAGCATAGTTGGGATGTACAGTAGCTAGCACATTGGTTTGATAGTAGCATAGTTGGGATGTACAGTTGCTAGCACATTGGTTTGATAGTAGCATAGTTGGGATGTACAGTTGCTAGTACATTGGTTTGATAGTAGCATAGTTGGGATGTACAGTAGCTAGTACATTGGTTTGATAGTAGCATAGTTGGGATGTACAGTAGCTAGCAGATTGGTTTGATAGTAGCATAGCTGGGATGTACAGTAGCTAGCACATTGTTTTGATAGTAGCATAGCTGGGATGTACAGTAGCTAGCACATTGGTTTGATAGCATAGTTGGGATGTACAGTAGCTAGCACATTGGTTTGATAGTAGCATAGATGGAATGTACAGTAGCTAGCACATTGGTTTGATAGTAGCATAGTTGGGATGTACAGTAGCTAGCACATTGGTTTGTTAGTAGCATAGTTGGGATGGACAGTAGCTAGCACAATGGTTTGATAGTAGCATAGTTAGGATGTACAGTAGCTAGCACATTGGTTTGATAGTAGCATAGTTGGGATGTACAGTAGCTAGTACAGTGGTTTGATAGCATAGTTGGTATGTACAGTAGCTAGCACATTGGTTTGATAGTAGCATAGTTGGGATGTACAGTAGCTAGCACATTGGTTTGATAGTAGCATAGCTGGGATGTACAGTAGCTAGCACATTGGTTTGATAGTAGCATAGTTGGGATGTACAGTAGCTAGCACATTGGTTTGATAGTAGTATAGTTGGGATGTACAGTAGCTAGCACATTGGTTTGATAGTAGCATAGTTGGGATGTACAGTAGCTAGCACATTGGTTTGATAATAGCATAGTTGGGATGTACAGTAGCTAGCACGTTGGTTTGATAGTAGCATAGTTGGGATGTACAGTAGCTAGCACATTGGTTTGATAGTAGCATAGTTGGGATGTACAGTCGCTAGCACATTGGTTTGATAGTAGCATAGTTGGGATAGACAGTAGCTAGCACATTGGTTTGATAGTAGCATAGTTGGGATGTACAGTAGCTAGCACATTGGTTTGATAGAAGCATAGTTGGGATGTATAGTAGCTAGCACATTGGTTTGATAGTAGCATAGTTGGGATGTACAGTATATAGCACATTGGTTTGATAGTAGCATAGTTGGGATGGACAGTAGCTAGCACATTGGTTTGATAGCATAGTTGGGATGTACAGTAGCTAGCACATTGGTTTGATAGTAGCATAGTTGGGATGTACAGTTGCTAGCACATTGGTTTGATAGTAGCATAGTTGGGAAGTACAGTAGCTAGTACATTGGTTTGATAGTAGCATAGTTGGGATGTACAGTAGCTAGTACATTGGTTTGATAGTAGCATAGTTGGGATGTACAGTAGCTAGCAGATTGGTTTGATAGTAGCATAGCTGGGATGTACAGTAGCTAGCACATTGTTTTGATAGTAGCATAGCTGGGATGTACAGTAGCTAGCACATTGGTTTGATAGCATAGTTGGGATGTACAGTAGCTAGCACATTGGTTTGATAGTAGCATAGTTGGGATGTACAGTAGCTAGTACAGTGGTTTGATAGCATAGTTGGGATGTACAGTAGCTAGCACATTGGTTTGATAGCATAGTTGGGATGTACAGTAGCTAGCACATTGGTTTGATAGTAGTATAGTCGGGATGTACAGTAGCTAGCACATTGGTTTGATAGTAGCATAATTGGGATGTACAGTAGCTAGCACATTGGTTTGATAGTAGCATAGTTGGGATGTACAGTAGCTAGCACATTGGTTTGATAGCAGCATAGTTGGGATGTACAGTAGCTAGCACGTTGGTTTGATAGTAGCATAGTTGGGATGTACAGTAGCTAGCACATTGGTTTGATAGCATAGTTGGGATGTACAGTAGCTAGCACGTTGGTTTGATAGTAGCATAGTTGGGATGTACAGTAGCTAGCACATTGGTTTGATAGTAGCATAGTTGGGATGTACAGTAGCTAGTACAGTGGTTTGATAGCATAGTTGGGATGTACAGTAGCTAGCACATTGGTTTGATAGTAGCATAGTTGGGATGTACAGTAGCTAGCACATTGGTTTGATAGTAGCATAGTTGGGATGTACAGTAGCTAGTACAGTGGTTTGATAGCATAGTTGGGATGTACAGTAGCTAGCACATTGGTTTGATAGCATAGTTGGGATGTACAGTAGCTAGCACATTGGTTTGATAGTAGTATAGTTGGGATGTACAGTAGCTAGCACATTGGTTTGATAGTAGCATAATTGGGATGTACAGTAGCTAGCACATTGGTTTGATAGTAGCATAGTTGGGATGTACAGTAGCTAGCACATTGGTTTGATAGCAGCATAGTTGGGATGTACAGTAGCTAGCACGTTGGTTTGATAGTAGCATAGTTGGGATGTACAGTAGCTAGCACATTGGTTTGATAGCATAGTTGGGATGTACAGTAGCTAGCACGTTGGTTTGATAGTAGCATAGTTGGGATGTACAGTAGCTAGCACATTGGTTTGATAGTAGCATAGTTGGGATGTACAGTCGCTAGCACATTGGTTTGATAGTAGCATAGTTGGGATAGACAGTAGCTAGCACATTGGTTTGATAGTAGCATAGTTGGGATGTACAGTAGCTAGCACATTGGTTTGATAGAAGCATAGTTGGGATGTACAGTAGCTAGCACATTGGTTTGATAGTAGCATAGTTGGGATGTACAGTAGCTAGTACAGTGGTTTGATAGCATAGTTGGGATGTACAGTAGCTAGCACATTGGTTTGATAGTAGCATAGTTGGGATGTACAGTAGCTAGCACATTGGTTTGATAGTAGCATAGTTGGGAAGTACAGTAGCTAGTACATTGGTTTGATAGTAGTATAGTTGGGATGTACAGTAGCTAGCACATTGGTTTGTTAGTAGCATAGTTGGGATGTACAGTAGCTAGCACATTGGTTTGATAGCATAGTTGGGATGTACAGTAGCTAGCACATTGGTTTGATAGTAGCATAGTTGGGAAGTACAGTAGCTAGTACATTGGTTTGATAGTAGCATAGTTGGGATGGACAGTAGCTAGCACATTGGTTTGATAGCATAGTTGGGATGTACAGTAGCTAGCACATTGGTTTGATAGTAGCATAGTTGGGATGTACAGTTGCTAGCACATTGGTTTGATAGTAGCATAGTTGGGATGTACAGTTGCTAGTACATTGGTTTGATAGTAGCATAGTTGGGATGTACAGTAGCTAGTACATTGGTTTGATAGTAGCATAGTTGGGATGTACAGTAGCTAGCAGATTGGTTTGATAGTAGCATAGCTGGGATGTACAGTAGCTAGCACATTGTTTTGATAGTAGCATAGCTGGGATGTACAGTAGCTAGCACATTGGTTTGATAGCATAGTTGGGATGTACAGTAGCTAGCACATTGGTTTGATAGTAGCATAGATGGAATGTACAGTAGCTAGCACATTGGTTTGATAGTAGCATAGCTGGGATATACAGTAGCTAGCACATTGGTTTGATAGTAGCATAGTTGGGATGTACAGTAGCTAGCACATTGGTTTGTTAGTAGCATAGTTGGGATGGACAGTAGCTAGCACAATGGTTTGATAGTAGCATAGTTAGGATGTACAGTAGCTAGCACATTGGTTTGATAGTAGCATAGTTGGGATGTACAGTAGCTAGTACAGTGGTTTGATAGCATAGTTGGTATGTACAGTAGCTAGCACATTGGTTTGATAGTAGCATAGTTGGGATGTACAGTAGCTAGCACATTGGTTTGATAGTAGCATAGCTGGGATGTACAGTAGCTAGCACATTGGTTTGATAGTAGCATAGTTGGGATGTACAGTAGCTAGCACATTGGTTTGATAGTAGTATAGTTAGGATGTACAGTAGCTAGCACATTGGTTTGATAGTAGCATAGTTGGGATGTACAGTAGCTAGCACATTGGTTTGATAATAGCATAGTTGGGATGTACAGTAGCTAGCACGTTGGTTTGATAGTAGCATAGTTGGGATGTACAGTAGCTAGCACATTGGTTTGATAGTAGCATAGTTGGGAAGTACAGTAGCTAGTACATTGGTTTGATAGTAGCATAGTTGGGATGGACAGTAGCTAGCACATTGGTTTGATAGCATAGTTGGGATGTACAGTAGCTAGCACATTGGTTTGATAGTAGCATAGTTGGGATGTACAGTAGCTAGCACATTGGTTTGTTAGTAGCATAGTTGGGATGGACAGTAGCTAGCACAATGGTTTGATAGTAGCATAGTTAGGATGTACAGTAGCTAGCACATTGGTTTGATAGTAGCATAGTTGGGATGTACAGTAGCTAGTACAGTGGTTTGATAGCATAGTTGGTATGTACAGTAGCTAGCACATTGGTTTGATAGTAGCATAGTTGGGATGTACAGTAGCTAGCACATTGGTTTGATAGTAGCATAGCTGGGATGTACAGTAGCTAGCACATTGGTTTGATAGTAGCATAGTTGGGATGTACAGTAGCTAGCACATTGGTTTGATAGTAGTATAGTTGGGATGTACAGTAGCTAGCACATTGGTTTGATAGTAGCATAGTTGGGATGTACAGTAGCTAGCACATTGGTTTGATAATAGCATAGTTGGGATGTACAGTAGCTAGCACGTTGGTTTGATAGTAGCATAGTTGGGATGTACAGTAGCTAGCACATTGGTTTGATAGTAGCATAGTTGGGATGTACAGTAGCTAGCACATTGGTTTGATAGTAGTATAGTTGGGATGTACAGTAGCTAGCACATTGGTTTGATAGTAGTATAGTTGGGATGTACAGTAGCTAGCACATTGGTTTGATAGTAGCATAGTTGGGATGTACAGTAGCTAGCACATTGGTTTGATAGTAGCATAGTTGGGATGTACAGTAGCTAGCACATTGGTTTGATAGTAGCATAGTTGGGATGTACAGTAGCTAGTACAGTGGTTTGATAGCATAGTTGGTATGTACAGTAGCTAGCACATTGGTTTGATAGTAGCATAGTTGGGATGTACAGTAGCTAGCACATTGGTTTGATAGTAGCATAGCTGGGATGTACAGTAGCTAGCACATTGGTTTGATAGTAGCATAGTTGGGATGTACAGTAGCTAGCACATTGGTTTGATAGTAGTATAGTTGGGATGTACAGTAGCTAGCACATTGGTTTGATAGTAGCATAGTTGGGATGTACAGTAGCTAGCACATTGGTTTGATAATAGCATAGTTGGGATGTACAGTAGCTAGCACGTTGGTTTGATAGTAGCATAGTTGGGATGTACAGTAGCTAGCACATTGGTTTGATAGTAGCATAGTTGGGATGTACAGTAGCTAGCACATTGGTTTGATAGTAGTATAGTTGGGATGTACAGTAGCTAGCACATTGGTTTGATAGTAGTATAGTTGGGATGTACAGTAGCTAGCACATTGGTTTGATAGTAGCATAGTTGGGATGTACAGTAGCTAGCACATTGGTTTGATAGTAGCATAGTTGGGATGTACAGTAGCTAGCACATTGGTTTGATAGTAGCATAGTTGGGATGTACAGTAGCTAGTACAGTGGTTTGATAGCATAGTTGGTATGTACAGTAGCTAGCACATTGGTTTGATAGTAGCATAGTTGGGATGTACAGTAGCTAGCACATTGGTTTGATAGTAGCATAGCTGGGATGTACAGTAGCTAGCACATTGGTTTGATAGTAGCATAGTTGGGATGTACAGTAGCTAGCACATTGGTTTGATAGTAGTATAGTTGGGATGTACAGTAGCTAGCACATTGGTTTGATAGTAGCATAGTTGGGATGTACAGTAGCTAGCACATTGGTTTGATAATAGCATAGTTGGGATGTACAGTAGCTAGCACGTTGGTTTGATAGTAGCATAGTTGGGATGTACAGTAGCTAGCACATTGGTTTGATAGTAGCATAGTTGGGATGTACAGTAGCTAGCACATTGGTTTGATAGTAGTATAGTTGGGATGTACAGTAGCTAGCACATTGGTTTGATAGTAGTATAGTTGGGATGTACAGTAGCTAGCACATTGGTTTGATAGTAGCATAGTTGGGATGTACAGTAGCTAGCACATTGGTTTGATAGTAGCATAGTTGGGATGTACAGTAGCTAGCACATTGGTTTGATAGTAGCATAGTTGGGATGTACAGTAGCTAGCACGTTGGTTTGATAGTAGCATAGTTGGGATGTACAGTAGCTAGCACATTGGTTTGATAGTAGCATAGTTGGGATGTACAGTCGCTAGCACATTGGTTTGATAGTAGCATAGTTGGGATAGACAGTAGCTAGCACATTGGTTTGATAGTAGCATAGTTGGGATGGACAGTAGCTATCACATTGGTTTGATAGCATAGTTGGGATGTACAGTAGCTAGCACATTGGTTTGATAGTAGCATAGTTGGGATGTACAGTTGCTAGCACATTGGTTTGATAGTAGCATAGTTGGGAAGTACAGTAGCTAGTACATTGGTTTGATAGTAGCATAGTTGGGATAGACAGTAGCTAGCACATTGGTTTGATAGTAGCATAGTTGGGATGGACAGTAGCTATCACATTGGTTTGATAGCATAGTTGGGATGTACAGTAGCTAGCACATTGGTTTGTTAGTAGCATAGTTGGGATGTACAGTAGCTAGCACATTGGTTTGATAGCATAGTTGGGATGTACAGTAGCTAGCACATTGGTTTGATAGTAGCATAGTTGGGAAGTACAGTAGCTAGTACATTGGTTTGATAGTAGCATAGTTGGGATGGACAGTAGCTAGCACATTGGTTTGATAGCATAGTTGGGATGTACAGTAGCTAGCACATTGGTTTGATAGTAGCATAGTTGGGATGTACAGTTGCTAGCACATTGGTTTGATAGTAGCATAGTTGGGATGTACAGTTGCTAGTACATTGGTTTGATAGTAGCATAGTTGGGATGTACAGTAGCTAGTACATTGGTTTGATAGTAGCATAGTTGGGATGTACAGTAGCTAGCAGATTGGTTTGATAGTAGCATAGCTGGGATGTACAGTAGCTAGCACATTGTTTTGATAGTAGCATAGCTGGGATGTACAGTAGCTAGCACATTGGTTTGATAGCATAGTTGGGATGTACAGTAGCTAGCACATTGGTTTGATAGTAGCATAGATGGAATGTACAGTAGCTAGCACATTGGTTTGATAGTAGCATAGCTGGGATATACAGTAGCTAGCACATTGGTTTGATAGTAGCATAGTTGGGATGTACAGTAGCTAGCACATTGGTTTGTTAGTAGCATAGTTGGGATGGACAGTAGCTAGCACAATGGTTTGATAGTAGCATAGTTAGGATGTACAGTAGCTAGCACATTGGTTTGATAGTAGCATAGTTGGGATGTACAGTAGCTAGTACAGTGGTTTGATAGCATAGTTGGTATGTACAGTAGCTAGCACATTGGTTTGATAGTAGCATAGTTGGGATGTACAGTAGCTAGCACATTGGTTTGATAGTAGCATAGCTGGGATGTACAGTAGCTAGCACATTGGTTTGATAGTAGCATAGTTGGGATGTACAGTAGCTAGCACATTGGTTTGATAGTAGTATAGTTGGGATGTACAGTAGCTAGCACATTGGTTTGATAGTAGCATAGTTGGGATGTACAGTAGCTAGCACATTGGTTTGATAATAGCATAGTTGGGATGTACAGTAGCTAGCACGTTGGTTTGATAGTAGCATAGTTGGGATGTACAGTAGCTAGCACATTGGTTTGATAGTAGCATAGTTGGGATGTACAGTAGCTAGCACATTGGTTTGATAGTAGTATAGTTGGGATGTACAGTAGCTAGCACATTGGTTTGATAGTAGTATAGTTGGGATGTACAGTAGCTAGCACATTGGTTTGATAGTAGCATAGTTGGGATGTACAGTAGCTAGCACATTGGTTTGATAGTAGCATAGTTGGGATGTACAGTAGCTAGCACATTGGTTTGATAGTAGCATAGTTGGGATGTACAGTAGCTAGTACAGTGGTTTGATAGCATAGTTGGTATGTACAGTAGCTAGCACATTGGTTTGATAGTAGCATAGTTGGGATGTACAGTAGCTAGCACATTGGTTTGATAGTAGCATAGCTGGGATGTACAGTAGCTAGCACATTGGTTTGATAGTAGCATAGTTGGGATGTACAGTAGCTAGCACATTGGTTTGATAATAGCATAGTTGGGATGTACAGTAGCTAGCACGTTGGTTTGATAGTAGCATAGTTGGGATGTACAGTAGCTAGCACATTGGTTTGATAGTAGCATAGTTGGGATGTACAGTAGCTAGCACATTGGTTTGATAGTAGTATAGTTGGGATGTACAGTAGCTAGCACATTGGTTTGATAGTAGTATAGTTGGGATGTACAGTAGCTAGCACATTGGTTTGATAGTAGCATAGTTGGGATGTACAGTAGCTAGCACATTGGTTTGATAGTAGCATAGTTGGGATGTACAGTAGCTAGCACATTGGTTTGATAGTAGCATAGTTGGGATGTACAGTAGCTAGCACGTTGGTTTGATAGTAGCATAGTTGGGATGTACAGTAGCTAGCACATTGGTTTGATAGTAGCATAGTTGGGATGTACAGTCGCTAGCACATTGGTTTGATAGTAGCATAGTTGGGATAGACAGTAGCTAGCACATTGGTTTGATAGTAGCATAGTTGGGATGGACAGTAGCTATCACATTGGTTTGATAGCATAGTTGGGATGTACAGTAGCTAGCACATTGGTTTGATAGTAGCATAGTTGGGATGTACAGTTGCTAGCACATTGGTTTGATAGTAGCATAGTTGGGAAGTACAGTAGCTAGTACATTGGTTTGATAGTAGCATAGTTGGGATGTACAGTAGCTAGCAGATTGGTTTGATAGTAGCATAGCTGGGATGTACAGTAGCTAGCACATTGTTTTGATAGTAGCATAGCTGGGATGTACAGTAGCTAGCACATTGGTTTGATAGTAGTATAGTTGGGATGTACAGTAGCTAGCACATTGGTTTGATAGTAGCATAGTTGGGATGTACAGTAGCTAGCACATTGGTTTGATAGTAGCATAGTTGGGATGTACAGTAGCTAGCACATTGGTTTGATAGTAGCATAGTTGGGATGTACAGTAGCTAGCACGTTGGTTTGATAGTAGCATAGTTGGGATGTACAGTAGCTAGCACATTGGTTTGATAGTAGCATAGTTGGGATGTACAGTCGCTAGCACATTGGTTTGATAGTAGCATAGTTGGGATAGACAGTAGCTAGCACATTGGTTTGATAGTAGCATAGTTGGGATGGACAGTAGCTATCACATTGGTTTGATAGCATAGTTGGGATGTACAGTAGCTAGCACATTGGTTTGATAGTAGCATAGTTGGGATGTACAGTTGCTAGCACATTGGTTTGATAGTAGCATAGTTGGGAAGTACAGTAGCTAGTACATTGGTTTGATAGTAGCATAGTTGGGATGTACAGTAGCTAGCAGATTGGTTTGATAGTAGCATAGCTGGGATGTACAGTAGCTAGCACATTGTTTTGATAGTAGCATAGCTGGGATGTACAGTAGCTAGCACATTGGTTTGATAGCATAGTTGGGATGTACAGTAGCTAGCACATTGGTTTGATAGTAGCATAGTTGGGATGTACAGTAGCTAGCACATTGGTTTGATAGTAGCATAGTTGGGATGTACAGTAGCTAGCACATTGGTTTGATAGAAGCATAGTTGGGATGTATAGTAGCTAGCACATTGGTTTGATAGTAGCATAGTTGGGATGTACAGTAGCTAGTACAGTGGTTTGATAGCATAGTTGGTATGTACAGTAGCTAGCACATTGGTTTGATAGTAGCATAGTTGGGATGTACAGTAGCTAGCACATTGGTTTGATAGTAGCATAGCTGGGATGTACAGTAGCTAGCACATTGGTTTGATAGTAGCATAGTTGGGATGTACAGTAGCTAGCACATTGGTTTGATAGTAGTATAGTTGGGATGTACAGTAGCTAGCACATTGGTTTGATAGTAGCATAGTTGGGATGTACAGTAGCTAGCACATTGGTTTGATAATAGCATAGTTGGGATGTACAGTAGCTAGCACGTTGGTTTGATAGTAGCATAGTTGGGATGTACAGTAGCTAGCACATTGGTTTGATAGTAGCATAGTTGGGATGTACAGTAGCTAGCACATTGGTTTGATAGTAGTATAGTTGGGATGTACAGTAGCTAGCACATTGGTTTGATAGTAGTATAGTTGGGATGTACAGTAGCTAGCACATTGGTTTGATAGTAGCATAGTTGGGATGTACAGTAGCTAGCACATTGGTTTGATAGTAGCATAGTTGGGATGTACAGTAGCTAGCACATTGGTTTGATAGTAGCATAGTTGGGATGTACAGTAGCTAGCACGTTGGTTTGATAGTAGCATAGTTGGGATGTACAGTAGCTAGCACATTGGTTTGATAGTAGCATAGTTGGGATGTACAGTCGCTAGCACATTGGTTTGATAGTAGCATAGTTGGGATAGACAGTAGCTAGCACATTGGTTTGATAGTAGCATAGTTGGGATGGACAGTAGCTATCACATTGGTTTGATAGCATAGTTGGGATGTACAGTAGCTAGCACATTGGTTTGATAGTAGCATAGTTGGGATGTACAGTTGCTAGCACATTGGTTTGATAGTAGCATAGTTGGGAAGTACAGTAGCTAGTACATTGGTTTGATAGTAGCATAGTTGGGATGTACAGTAGCTAGCAGATTGGTTTGATAGTAGCATAGCTGGGATGTACAGTAGCTAGCACATTGTTTTGATAGTAGCATAGCTGGGATGTACAGTAGCTAGCACATTGGTTTGATAGTAGTATAGTTGGGATGTACAGTAGCTAGCACATTGGTTTGATAGTAGCATAGTTGGGATGTACAGTAGCTAGCACATTGGTTTGATAGTAGCATAGTTGGGATGTACAGTAGCTAGCACATTGGTTTGATAGTAGCATAGTTGGGATGTACAGTAGCTAGCACGTTGGTTTGATAGTAGCATAGTTGGGATGTACAGTAGCTAGCACATTGGTTTGATAGTAGCATAGTTGGGATGTACAGTCGCTAGCACATTGGTTTGATAGTAGCATAGTTGGGATAGACAGTAGCTAGCACATTGGTTTGATAGTAGCATAGTTGGGATGGACAGTAGCTATCACATTGGTTTGATAGCATAGTTGGGATGTACAGTAGCTAGCACATTGGTTTGATAGTAGCATAGTTGGGATGTACAGTTGCTAGCACATTGGTTTGATAGTAGCATAGTTGGGAAGTACAGTAGCTAGTACATTGGTTTGATAGTAGCATAGTTGGGATGTACAGTAGCTAGCAGATTGGTTTGATAGTAGCATAGCTGGGATGTACAGTAGCTAGCACATTGTTTTGATAGTAGCATAGCTGGGATGTACAGTAGCTAGCACATTGGTTTGATAGCATAGTTGGGATGTACAGTAGCTAGCACATTGGTTTGATAGTAGCATAGTTGGGATGTACAGTAGCTAGCACATTGGTTTGATAGTAGCATAGTTGGGATGTACAGTAGCTAGCACATTGGTTTGATAGAAGCATAGTTGGGATGTATAGTAGCTAGCACATTGGTTTGATAGTAGCATAGTTGGGATGTACAGTAGCTAGTACAGTGGTTTGATAGCATAGTTGGTATGTACAGTAGCTAGCACATTGGTTTGATAGTAGCATAGTTGGGATGTACAGTAGCTAGCACATTGGTTTGATAGTAGCATAGCTGGGATGTACAGTAGCTAGCACATTGGTTTGATAGTAGCATAGTTGGGATGTACAGTAGCTAGCACATTGGTTTGATAGTAGTATAGTTGGGATGTACAGTAGCTAGCACATTGGTTTGATAGTAGCATAGTTGGGATGTACAGTAGCTAGCACATTGGTTTGATAATAGCATAGTTGGGATGTACAGTAGCTAGCACGTTGGTTTGATAGTAGCATAGTTGGGATGTACAGTAGCTAGCACATTGGTTTGATAGTAGCATAGTTGGGATGTACAGTAGCTAGCACATTGGTTTGATAGTAGTATAGTTGGGATGTACAGTAGCTAGCACATTGGTTTGATAGTAGTATAGTTGGGATGTACAGTAGCTAGCACATTGGTTTGATAGTAGCATAGTTGGGATGTACAGTAGCTAGCACATTGGTTTGATAGTAGCATAGTTGGGATGTACAGTAGCTAGCACATTGGTTTGATAGTAGCATAGTTGGGATGTACAGTAGCTAGTACAGTGGTTTGATAGCATAGTTGGTATGTACAGTAGCTAGCACATTGGTTTGATAGTAGCATAGTTGGGATGTACAGTAGCTAGCACATTGGTTTGATAGTAGCATAGCTGGGATGTACAGTAGCTAGCACATTGGTTTGATAGTAGCATAGTTGGGATGTACAGTAGCTAGCACATTGGTTTGATAGTAGTATAGTTGGGATGTACAGTAGCTAGCACATTGGTTTGATAGTAGCATAGTTGGGATGTACAGTAGCTAGCACATTGGTTTGATAATAGCATAGTTGGGATGTACAGTAGCTAGCACGTTGGTTTGATAGTAGCATAGTTGGGATGTACAGTAGCTAGCACATTGGTTTGATAGTAGCATAGTTGGGATGTACAGTAGCTAGCACATTGGTTTGATAGTAGTATAGTTGGGATGTACAGTAGCTAGCACATTGGTTTGATAGTAGTATAGTTGGGATGTACAGTAGCTAGCACATTGGTTTGATAGTAGCATAGTTGGGATGTACAGTAGCTAGCACATTGGTTTGATAGTAGCATAGTTGGGATGTACAGTAGCTAGCACATTGGTTTGATAGTAGCATAGTTGGGATGTACAGTAGCTAGCACGTTGGTTTGATAGTAGCATAGTTGGGATGTACAGTAGCTAGCACATTGGTTTGATAGTAGCATAGTTGGGATGTACAGTCGCTAGCACATTGGTTTGATAGTAGCATAGTTGGGATAGACAGTAGCTAGCACATTGGTTTGATAGTAGCATAGTTGGGATGGACAGTAGCTATCACATTGGTTTGATAGCATAGTTGGGATGTACAGTAGCTAGCACATTGGTTTGATAGTAGCATAGTTGGGATGTACAGTTGCTAGCACATTGGTTTGATAGTAGCATAGTTGGGAAGTACAGTAGCTAGTACATTGGTTTGATAGTAGCATAGTTGGGATGTACAGTAGCTAGCAGATTGGTTTGATAGTAGCATAGCTGGGATGTACAGTAGCTAGCACATTGTTTTGATAGTAGCATAGCTGGGATGTACAGTAGCTAGCACATTGGTTTGATAGCATAGTTGGGATGTACAGTAGCTAGCACATTGGTTTGATAGTAGCATAGTTGGGATGTACAGTAGCTAGCACATTGGTTTGATAGTAGCATAGTTGGGATGTACAGTAGCTAGCACATTGGTTTGATAGAAGCATAGTTGGGATGTATAGTAGCTAGCACATTGGTTTGATAGTAGCATAGTTGGGATGTACAGTAGCTAGTACAGTGGTTTGATAGCATAGTTGGTATGTACAGTAGCTAGCACATTGGTTTGATAGTAGCATAGTTGGGATGTACAGTAGCTAGCACATTGGTTTGATAGTAGCATAGCTGGGATGTACAGTAGCTAGCACATTGGTTTGATAGTAGCATAGTTGGGATGTACAGTAGCTAGCACATTGGTTTGATAGTAGTATAGTTGGGATGTACAGTAGCTAGCACATTGGTTTGATAGTAGCATAGTTGGGATGTACAGTAGCTAGCACATTGGTTTGATAATAGCATAGTTGGGATGTACAGTAGCTAGCACGTTGGTTTGATAGTAGCATAGTTGGGATGTACAGTAGCTAGCACATTGGTTTGATAGTAGCATAGTTGGGATGTACAGTAGCTAGCACATTGGTTTGATAGTAGTATAGTTGGGATGTACAGTAGCTAGCACATTGGTTTGATAGTAGTATAGTTGGGATGTACAGTAGCTAGCACATTGGTTTGATAGTAGCATAGTTGGGATGTACAGTAGCTAGCACATTGGTTTGATAGTAGCATAGTTGGGATGTACAGTAGCTAGCACATTGGTTTGATAGTAGCATAGTTGGGATGTACAGTAGCTAGCACGTTGGTTTGATAGTAGCATAGTTGGGATGTACAGTAGCTAGCACATTGGTTTGATAGTAGCATAGTTGGGATGTACAGTCGCTAGCACATTGGTTTGATAGTAGCATAGTTGGGATAGACAGTAGCTAGCACATTGGTTTGATAGTAGCATAGTTGGGATGGACAGTAGCTATCACATTGGTTTGATAGCATAGTTGGGATGTACAGTAGCTAGCACATTGGTTTGATAGTAGCATAGTTGGGATGTACAGTTGCTAGCACATTGGTTTGATAGTAGCATAGTTGGGAAGTACAGTAGCTAGTACATTGGTTTGATAGTAGCATAGTTGGGATGTACAGTAGCTAGCAGATTGGTTTGATAGTAGCATAGCTGGGATGTACAGTAGCTAGCACATTGTTTTGATAGTAGCATAGCTGGGATGTACAGTAGCTAGCACATTGGTTTGATAGTAGTATAGTTGGGATGTACAGTAGCTAGCACATTGGTTTGATAGTAGCATAGTTGGGATGTACAGTAGCTAGCACATTGGTTTGATAGTAGCATAGTTGGGATGTACAGTAGCTAGCACATTGGTTTGATAGTAGCATAGTTGGGATGTACAGTAGCTAGCACGTTGGTTTGATAGTAGCATAGTTGGGATGTACAGTAGCTAGCACATTGGTTTGATAGTAGCATAGTTGGGATGTACAGTCGCTAGCACATTGGTTTGATAGTAGCATAGTTGGGATAGACAGTAGCTAGCACATTGGTTTGATAGTAGCATAGTTGGGATGGACAGTAGCTATCACATTGGTTTGATAGCATAGTTGGGATGTACAGTAGCTAGCACATTGGTTTGATAGTAGCATAGTTGGGATGTACAGTTGCTAGCACATTGGTTTGATAGTAGCATAGTTGGGAAGTACAGTAGCTAGTACATTGGTTTGATAGTAGCATAGTTGGGATGTACAGTAGCTAGCAGATTGGTTTGATAGTAGCATAGCTGGGATGTACAGTAGCTAGCACATTGTTTTGATAGTAGCATAGCTGGGATGTACAGTAGCTAGCACATTGGTTTGATAGCATAGTTGGGATGTACAGTAGCTAGCACATTGGTTTGATAGTAGCATAGTTGGGATGTACAGTAGCTAGCACATTGGTTTGATAGTAGCATAGTTGGGATGTACAGTAGCTAGCACATTGGTTTGATAGAAGCATAGTTGGGATGTATAGTAGCTAGCACATTGGTTTGATAGTAGCATAGTTGGGATGTACAGTAGCTAGTACAGTGGTTTGATAGCATAGTTGGTATGTACAGTAGCTAGCACATTGGTTTGATAGTAGCATAGTTGGGATGTACAGTAGCTAGCACATTGGTTTGATAGTAGCATAGCTGGGATGTACAGTAGCTAGCACATTGGTTTGATAGTAGCATAGTTGGGATGTACAGTAGCTAGCACATTGGTTTGATAGTAGTATAGTTGGGATGTACAGTAGCTAGCACATTGGTTTGATAGTAGCATAGTTGGGATGTACAGTAGCTAGCACATTGGTTTGATAATAGCATAGTTGGGATGTACAGTAGCTAGCACGTTGGTTTGATAGTAGCATAGTTGGGATGTACAGTAGCTAGCACATTGGTTTGATAGTAGCATAGTTGGGATGTACAGTAGCTAGCACATTGGTTTGATAGTAGTATAGTTGGGATGTACAGTAGCTAGCACATTGGTTTGATAGTAGTATAGTTGGGATGTACAGTAGCTAGCACATTGGTTTGATAGTAGCATAGTTGGGATGTACAGTAGCTAGCACATTGGTTTGATAGTAGCATAGTTGGGATGTACAGTAGCTAGCACATTGGTTTGATAGTAGCATAGTTGGGATGTACAGTAGCTAGTACAGTGGTTTGATAGCATAGTTGGTATGTACAGTAGCTAGCACATTGGTTTGATAGTAGCATAGTTGGGATGTACAGTAGCTAGCACATTGGTTTGATAGTAGCATAGCTGGGATGTACAGTAGCTAGCACATTGGTTTGATAGTAGCATAGTTGGGATGTACAGTAGCTAGCACATTGGTTTGATAGTAGTATAGTTGGGATGTACAGTAGCTAGCACATTGGTTTGATAGTAGCATAGTTGGGATGTACAGTAGCTAGCACATTGGTTTGATAATAGCATAGTTGGGATGTACAGTAGCTAGCACGTTGGTTTGATAGTAGCATAGTTGGGATGTACAGTAGCTAGCACATTGGTTTGATAGTAGCATAGTTGGGATGTACAGTAGCTAGCACATTGGTTTGATAGTAGTATAGTTGGGATGTACAGTAGCTAGCACATTGGTTTGATAGTAGTATAGTTGGGATGTACAGTAGCTAGCACATTGGTTTGATAGTAGCATAGTTGGGATGTACAGTAGCTAGCACATTGGTTTGATAGTAGCATAGTTGGGATGTACAGTAGCTAGCACATTGGTTTGATAGTAGCATAGTTGGGATGTACAGTAGCTAGCACGTTGGTTTGATAGTAGCATAGTTGGGATGTACAGTAGCTAGCACATTGGTTTGATAGTAGCATAGTTGGGATGTACAGTCGCTAGCACATTGGTTTGATAGTAGCATAGTTGGGATAGACAGTAGCTAGCACATTGGTTTGATAGTAGCATAGTTGGGATGGACAGTAGCTATCACATTGGTTTGATAGCATAGTTGGGATGTACAGTAGCTAGCACATTGGTTTGATAGTAGCATAGTTGGGATGTACAGTTGCTAGCACATTGGTTTGATAGTAGCATAGTTGGGAAGTACAGTAGCTAGTACATTGGTTTGATAGTAGCATAGTTGGGATGTACAGTAGCTAGCAGATTGGTTTGATAGTAGCATAGCTGGGATGTACAGTAGCTAGCACATTGTTTTGATAGTAGCATAGCTGGGATGTACAGTAGCTAGCACATTGGTTTGATAGCATAGTTGGGATGTACAGTAGCTAGCACATTGGTTTGATAGTAGCATAGTTGGGATGTACAGTAGCTAGCACATTGGTTTGATAGTAGCATAGTTGGGATGTACAGTAGCTAGCACATTGGTTTGATAGAAGCATAGTTGGGATGTATAGTAGCTAGCACATTGGTTTGATAGTAGCATAGTTGGGATGGACAGTAGCTAGCACATTGGTTTGATAGTAGCATAGTTGGGAAGTACAGTAGCTAGCACATTGGTTTGATAGTAGCATAGTTGGGATGTACAGTAGCTAGTACATTGGTTTGATAGTAGCATAGTTGGGATGTACAGTATATAGCACATTGGTTTGATAGTAGCATAGTTGGGATGTACAGTAGCTAGCACATTGGTTTGATAGTAGCATAGTTGGGATGTACAGTAGCTAGCACATTGGTTTGTTAGTAGCATAGTTGGGATGGACAGTAGCTAGCACATTGCTTTGATAGTAGCATAGTTGTGATGTACAGTAGCTAGCACATTGGTTTGATAGAAGCATAGTTGGGATGTACAGTTGCTAGCACATTGGTTTGATAGTAGCATAGTTGGGATGGACAGTAGCTAGCACATTGGTTTGATAGTAGCATAGTTGGGATGGACAGTAGCTAGCACATTGGTTTGATAGAAGCATAGTTGGGATGTACAGTTGCTAGCACATTGGTTTGATAGTAGCATAGTTGGGATGTACAGTAGCTAGTACATTGGTTTGATAGTAGCATAGATGGGATGTACAGTAGCTAGCAGATTGGTTTGATAGTAGCATAGCTGGGATGTACAGTAGCTAGCACATTGGTTTGATAGCATAGTTGGGATGTACAGTAGCTAGCACATTGGTTTGATAGCATAGTTGGGATGTACAGTAGCTAGCACATTGGTTTGATAGTAGCATAGTTGGAATGTACAGTAGCTAGCACATTGGTTTGATAGTAGCATAGCTGGGATGTACAGTAGCTAGCACATTGGTTTGATAGTAGCATAGTTGGGATGTACAGTAGCTAGCACATTGGTTTGATAGCATAGTTGGGATGTACAGTAGCTAGCACATTGGTTTGATAGCATAGTTGGGATGTACAGTAGCTAGCACATTGGTTTGATAGTAGCATAGTTGGAATGTACAGTAGCTAGCACATTGGTTTGATAGTAGCATAGCTGGGATGTACAGTAGCTAGCACATTGGTTTGATAGTAGCATAGTTGGGATGTACAGTAGCTAGCACATTGGTTTGATAGTAGCATAGCTGGGATGTACAGTAGCTAGCACATTGGTTTGATAGTAGCATAGTTAAGATGTACAGTAGCTAGCACATTGGTTTGATAGTAGCATAGTTGGGATGTACAGTAGCTAGCACATTGGTTTGTTAGTAGCATACTTGTGATGTACAGTAGCTAGCACATTGGTTTGATAGTAGCATAGTTGGGATGTACAGTAGCTAGCACATTGGTTTGTTAGTAGCATAGTTGGGATGTACATTATCTAGCACATTGGTTTGATAGTAGCATAGTTGGGATGTACAGTAGCTAGCACATTGGTTTGATAGCATAGTTGGGATGTACAGTAGCTAGCACATTGGTTTGATAGTAGCATAGTTGGAATGTACAGTAGCTAGCACATTGGTTTGATAGTAGAATAGCTGGGATGTACAGTAGCTAGCACATTGGTTTGATAGTAGAATAGTTGGGATGTACAGTAGCTAGCACATTGGTTTGATAGTAGCATAGTTGGGATAGACAGTAGCTAGCACATTGGTTTGATAGTAGCATAGTTGGGATGGACAGTATCTAGCACATTGGTTTGATAGTAGCATACTTGGGATGGACATTAGCTAGCACATTGGTTTGATAGTAGCATAGTTGTGATGTACAGTAGCTAGCACATTGGTTTGATAGTAGCATAGTTGGGATGTACAGTAGCTAGCACATTGGTTTGTTTGTAGCATAGTTGGGATGTACATTATCTAGCACATTGGTTTGATAGTAGCATAGTTGGGATGGAGAATATCTAGCACATTGGTTTGATAGTAGCATAGTTGGGATGTACAGTAGCTAGCACATTGGTTTGATAGTAGCATACTTGGGATGGACAGTAGCTAGCACATTGGTTTGATAGTAGCATAGCTGGGATGTACAGTATCTAGCACATTGGTTTGATAGTAGCATAGTTGGGATGGACAGTAGCTAGCACATTGGTTTGATAGTAGCATAGTTGGGATGGACAGTAGCTAGCACATTGGTTTGATAGCATAGTTGGGATGGACAGTAGCTAGCACATTGGTTTGATAGAAGCATAGTTGGGATGTACAGTTGCTAGCACATTGGTTTGATAGTAGCATAGTTGGGATGTACAGTAGCTAGTACATTGGTTTGATAGTAGCATAGATGGGATGTACAGTAGCTAGCAGATTGGTTTGATAGTAGCATAGCTGGGATGTACATTATCTAGCACATTGGTTTGATAGTAGCATAGTTGGGATGGAGAATATCTAGCACATTGGTTTGATAGTAGCATAGTTGGGATGTACAGTAGCTAGCACATTGGTTTGATAGTAGCATACTTGGGATGGACAGTAGCTAGCACATTGGTTTGATAGTAGCATAGCTGGGATGTACAGTATCTAGCACATTGGTTTGATAGTAGCATAGTTGGGATGGACAGTAGCTAGCACATTGGTTTGATAGTAGCATAGTTGGGATGGACAGTAGCTAGCACATTGGTTTGATAGCATAGATGGGATGGACAGTAGCTAGCACATTGGTTTGATAGTAGCATAGTTGGGATGTACAGTAGCTAGCACATTGGTTTGTTAGTAGCATAGTTGGGATTGACAGTAGCTAGCACATTGCTTTGATAGTAGCATAGTTGTGATGTACAGTAGCTAGCACATTGGTTTGATAGTAGCATAGTTGGGATGTACAGTAGCTAGCACATTGGTTTGTTAGTAGCATAGTTGGGATGTACATTATCTAGCACATTGGTTTGATAGTAGCATAGTTGGGATGGAGAATATCTAGCACATTGGTTTGATAGTAGCATAGTTGGGATGTACAGTAGCTAGCACATTGGTTTGATAGTAGCATACTTGGGATGGACAGTAGCTAGCACATTGGTTTGATAGTAGCATAGTTGGGATGTACAGTCGCTAGCACATTGGTTTGATAGTAGCATAGTTGGGATAGACAGTAGCTAGCACATTGGTTTGATAGTAGCATAGTTGGGATGTACAGTAGCTAGCACATTGGTTTGATAGAAGCATAGTTGGGATGTATAGTAGCTAGCACATTGGTTTGATAGTAGCATAGTTGGGATGGACAGTAGCTAGCACAATGGTTTGATAGTAGCATAGTTAGGATGTACAGTAGCTAGCACATTGGTTTGATAGTAGCATAGTTGGGATGTACAGTAGCTAGTACAGTGGTTTGATAGCATAGTTGGGATGTACAGTAGCTAGCACATTGGTTTGATAGTAGCATAGTTGGGATGTACAGTAGCTAGCACATTGGTTTGATAGTAGCATAGCTGGGATGTACAGTAGCTAGCACATTGGTTTGATAGCATAGTTGGGATGTACATTAGCTAGCACATTGGTTTGATAGTAGTATAGTTGGGATGTACAGTAGCTAGCACATTGGTTTGTTAGTAGCATAGTTGGGATGTACAGTAGCTAGCACATTGGTTTGATAGCATAGTTGGGATGTACAGTAGCTAGCACATTGGTTTGATAGTAGCATAGTTGGGATGTACAGTTGCTAGCACATTGGTTTGATAGTAGCATAGTTGGGAAGTACAGTAGCTAGTACATTCGTTTGATAGTAGCATAGTTGGGATGTACAGTAGCTAGCACATTGGTTTGATAGTAGCATAGTTGGGATGTACAGTAGCTAGCACATTGGTTTGATAGTAGCATAGCTGGGATGTACAGTAGCTAGCACATTGGTTTGATAGAAGCATAGTTGGGATGTATAGTAGCTAGCACATTGGTTTGATAGTAGCATAGTTGGGATGTACAGTAGCTAGTACAGTGGTTTGATAGCATAGTTGGTATGTACAGTAGCTAGCACATTGGTTTGATAGTAGCATAGTTGGGATGGAGAATATCTAGCACATTGGTTTGATAGTAGCATAGTTGGGATGTACAGTAGCTAGCACATTGGTTTGATAGTAGCATACTTGGGATGGACAGTAGCTAGCACATTGGTTTGATAGTAGCATAGTTGGGATGTACAGTCGCTAGCACATTGGTTTGATAGTAGCATAGTTGGGATAGACAGTAGCTAGCACATTGGTTTGATAGTAGCATAGTTGGGATGTACAGTAGCTAGCACATTGGTTTGATAGAAGCATAGTTGGGATGTATAGTAGCTAGCACATTGGTTTGATAGTAGCATAGTTGGGATGGACAGTAGCTAGCACAATGGTTTGATAGTAGCATAGTTAGGATGTACAGTAGCTAGCACATTGGTTTGATAGTAGCATAGTTGGGATGTACAGTAGCTAGTACAGTGGTTTGATAGCATAGTTGGGATGTACAGTAGCTAGCACATTGGTTTGATAGTAGCATAGTTGGGATGTACAGTAGCTAGCACATTGGTTTGATAGTAGCATAGCTGGGATGTACAGTAGCTAGCACATTGGTTTGATAGCATAGTTGGGATGTACATTAGCTAGCACATTGGTTTGATAGTAGTATAGTTGGGATGTACAGTAGCTAGCACATTGGTTTGTTAGTAGCATAGTTGGGATGTACAGTAGCTAGCACATTGGTTTGATAGCATAGTTGGGATGGACAGTAGCTAGCACAATGGTTTGATAGCATAGTTGGGATGGACAGTAGCTAGCACAATGGTTTGATAGTAGCATAGTTAGGATGTACAGTAGCTAGCACATTGGTTTGATAGTAGCATAGTTGGGATGTACAGTAGCTAGTACAGTGGTTTGATAGCATAGTTGGGATGTACAGTAGCTAGCACATTGGTTTGATAGTAGCATAGTTGGGATGTACAGTAGCTAGCACATTGGTTTGATAGTAGCATAGCTGGGATGTACAGTAGCTAGCACATTGGTTTGATAGCATAGTTGGGATGTACATTAGCTAGCACATTGGTTTGATAGTAGTATAGTTGGGATGTACAGTAGCTAGCACATTGGTTTGTTAGTAGCATAGTTGGGATGTACAGTAGCTAGCACATTGGTTTGATAGCATAGTTGGGATGTACAGTAGCTAGCACATTGGTTTGATAGTAGCATAGTTGGGATGTACAGTTGCTAGCACATTGGTTTGATAGTAGCATAGTTGGGAAGTACAGTAGCTAGTACATTCGTTTGATAGTAGCATAGTTGGGATGTACAGTAGCTAGCACATTGGTTTGATAGTAGCATAGTTGGGATGTAGAGTAGCTAGCACATTGGTTTGATAGTAGCATAGCTGGGATGTACAGTAGCTAGCACATTGGTTTGATAGCATAGTTGGGATGTACAGTAGCTAGCACATTGGTTTGATAGTAGCATAGTTGGGATGTACAGTAGCTAGCACATTGGTTTGATAGTAGCATAGTTGGGATGTACAGTAGCTAGCACATTGGTTTGATAGAAGCATAGTTGGGATGTATAGTAGCTAGCACATTGGTTTGATAGTAGCATAGTTGGGATGTACAGTAGCTAGTACAGTGGTTTGATAGCATAGTTGGTATGTACAGTAGCTAGCACATTGGTTTGATAGTAGCATAGTTGGGATGTACAGTAGCTAGCACATTGGTTTGATAGTAGCATAGCTGGGATGTACAGTAGCTAGCACATTGGTTTGATAGTAGCATAGTTGGGATGTACAGTAGCTAGCACATTGGTTTGATAGCATAGTTGGGATGTACAGTAGCTAGCACATTGGTTTGATAGTAGCATAGTTGGGATGTACAGTTGCTAGCACATTGGTTTGATAGCAGCATAGTTGGGAAGTACAGTAGCTAGTACATTCGTTTGATAGTAGCATAGTTGGGATGTACAGTAGCTAGCACATTGGTTTGATAGTAGCATAGTTGGGATGTACAGTAGCTAGCACATTGGTTTGATAGTAGCATAGCTGGGATGTACAGTAGCTAGCACATTGGTTTGATAGCATAGTTGGGATGTACAGTAGCTAGCACATTGGTTTGATAGTAGTATAGTTGGGATGTACAGTAGCTAGCACATTGGTTTGATAGTAGCATAGTTGGGATGTACAGTAGCTAGCACATTGGTTTGATAGTAGCATAGTTGGGAAGTACAGTAGCTAGTACATTGGTTTGATAGTAGTATAGTTGGGATGTACAGTAGCTAGCACATTGGTTTGTTAGTAGCATAGTTGGGATGTACAGTAGCTAGCACATTGGTTTGATAGCATAGTTGGGATGTACAGTAGCTAGCACATTGGTTTGATAGTAGCATAGTTGGGAAGTACAGAAGCTAGTACATTGGTTTGATAGTAGCATAGTTGGGATGTACAGTATATAGCACATTGGTTTGATAGTAGCATAGTTGGGATGGACAGTAGCTAGCACATTGGTTTGATAGCATAGTTGGGATGTACAGTAGCTAGCACATTGGTTTGATAGTAGCATAGTTGGGATGTACAGTTGCTAGCACATTGGTTTGATAGTAGCATAGTTGGGATGTACAGTTGCTAGTACATTGGTTTGATAGTAGCATAGTTGGGATGTACAGTAGCTAGTACATTGGTTTGATAGTAGCATAGTTGGGATGTACAGTAGCTAGCAGATTGGTTTGATAGTAGCATAGCTGGGATGTACAGTAGCTAGCACATTGTTTTGATAGTAGCATAGCTGGGATGTACAGTAGCTAGCACATTGGTTTGATAGCATAGTTGGGATGTACAGTAGCTAGCACATTGGTTTGATAGTAGCATAGATGGAATGTACAGTAGCTAGCACATTGGTTTGATAGTAGCATAGCTGGGATATACAGTAGCTAGCACATTGGTTTGATAGTAGCATAGTTGGGATGTACAGTAGCTAGTACATTCGTTTGATAGTAGCATAGTTGGGATGTACAGTAGCTAGCACATTGGTTTGATAGTAGCATAGTTGGGATGTACAGTAGCTAGCACATTGGTTTGATAGTAGCATAGCTGGGATGTACAGTAGCTAGCACATTGGTTTGATAGCATAGTTGGGATGTACAGTAGCTAGCACATTGGTTTGATAGTAGTATAGTTGGGATGTACAGTAGCTAGCACATTGGTTTGATAGTAGCATAGTTGGGATGTACAGTAGCTAGCACATTGGTTTGATAGTAGCATAGTTGGGAAGTACAGTAGCTAGTACATTGGTTTGATAGTAGTATAGTTGGGATGTACAGTAGCTAGCACATTGGTTTGTTAGTAGCATAGTTGGGATGTACAGTAGCTAGCACATTGGTTTGATAGCATAGTTGGGATGTACAGTAGCTAGCACATTGGTTTGATAGTAGCATAGTTGGGAAGTACAGAAGCTAGTACATTGGTTTGATAGTAGCATAGTTGGGATGTACAGTATATAGCACATTGGTTTGATAGTAGCATAGTTGGGATGGACAGTAGCTAGCACATTGGTTTGATAGCATAGTTGGGATGTACAGTAGCTAGCACATTGGTTTGATAGTAGCATAGTTGGGATGTACAGTTGCTAGCACATTGGTTTGATAGTAGCATAGTTGGGATGTACAGTTGCTAGTACATTGGTTTGATAGTAGCATAGTTGGGATGTACAGTAGCTAGTACATTGGTTTGATAGTAGCATAGTTGGGATGTACAGTAGCTAGCAGATTGGTTTGATAGTAGCATAGCTGGGATGTACAGTAGCTAGCACATTGTTTTGATAGTAGCATAGCTGGGATGTACAGTAGCTAGCACATTGGTTTGATAGCATAGTTGGGATGTACAGTAGCTAGCACATTGGTTTGATAGTAGCATAGATGGAATGTACAGTAGCTAGCACATTGGTTTGATAGTAGCATAGCTGGGATATACAGTAGCTAGCACATTGGTTTGATAGTAGCATAGTTGGGATGTACAGTAGCTAGCACATTGGTTTGTTAGTAGCATAGTTGGGATGGACAGTAGCTAGCACAATGGTTTGATAGTAGCATAGTTAGGATGTACAGTAGCTAGCACATTGGTTTGATAGTAGCATAGTTGGGATGTACAGTAGCTAGTACAGTGGTTTGATAGCATAGTTGGGATGTACAGTAGCTAGCACATTGGTTTGATAGTAGCATAGTTGGGATGTACAGTAGCTAGCACATTGGTTTGAAAGTAGCATAGTTGGGATGTACAGTAGCTAGTACAGTGGTTTGATAGCATAGTTGGGATGTACAGTAGCTAGCACATTGGTTTGATAGCATAGTTGGGATGTACAGTAGCTAGCACATTGGTTTGATAGTAGTATAGTCGGGATGTACAGTAGCTAGCACATTGGTTTGATAGTAGCATAATTGGGATGTACAGTAGCTAGCACATTGGTTTGATAGTAGCATAGTTGGGATGTACAATAGCTAGCACATTGGTTTGATAGCAGCATAGTTGGGATGTACAGTAGCTAGCACGTTGGTTTGATAGTAGCATAGTTGGGATGTACAGTAGCTAGCACATTGGTTTGATAGTAGCATAGTTGGGATGTACAGTAGCTAGTACAGTGGTTTGATAGCATAGTTGGGATGTACAGTAGCTAGCACATTGGTTTGATAGCATAGTTGGGATGTACAGTAGCTAGCACATTGGTTTGATAGTAGCATAGTTGGGATGGACAGTAGCTAGCACAATGGTTTGATAGTAGCATAGTTAGGATGTACAGTAGCTAGCACATTGGTTTGATAGTAGCATAGTTGGGATGTACAGTAGCTAGCACATTGGTTTGATAGTAGCATAGCTGGGATGTACAGTAGCTAGCACATTGGTTTGATAGCATAGTTGGGATGTACATTAGCTAGCACATTGGTTTGATAGTAGTATAGTTGGGATGTACAGTAGCTAGCACATTGGTTTGTTAGTAGCATAGTTGGGATGTACAGTAGCTAGCACATTGGTTTGATAGCATAGTTGGGATGTACAGTAGCTAGCACATTGGTTTGATAGTAGCATAGTTGGGATGTACAGTTGCTAGCACATTGGTTTGATAGTAGCATAGTTGGGAAGTACAGTAGCTAGTACATTCGTTTGATAGTAGCATAGTTGGGATGTACAGTAGCTAGCACATTGGTTTGATAGTAGCATAGTTGGGATGTACAGTAGCTAGCACATTGGTTTGATAGTAGCATAGCTGGGATGTACAGTAGCTAGCACATTGGTTTGATAGCATAGTTGGGATGTACAGTAGCTAGCACATTGGTTTGATAGTAGTATAGTTGGGATGTACAGTAGCTAGCACATTGGTTTGATAGTAGCATAGTTGGGATGTACAGTAGATAGCACATTGGTTTGATAGTAGCATAGTTGGGAAGTACAGTAGCTAGTACATTGGTTTGATAGTAGTATAGTTGGGATGTACAGTAGCTAGCACATTGGTTTGTTAGTAGCATAGTTGGGATGTACAGTAGCTAGCACATTGGTTTGATAGCATAGTTGGGATGTACAGTAGCTAGCACATTGGTTTGATAGTAGCATAGTTGGGAAGTACAGTAGCTAGTACATTGGTTTGATAGTAGCATAGTTGGGATGTACAGTATATAGCACATTGGTTTGATAGTAGCATAGTTGGGATGGACAGTAGCTAGCACATTGGTTTGATAGCATAGTTGGGATGTACAGTAGCTAGCACATTGGTTTGATAGTAGCATAGTTGGGATGTACAGTTGCTAGCACATTGGTTTGATAGTAGCATAGTTGGGATGTACAGTTGCTAGTACATTGGTTTGATAGTAGCATAGTTGGGATGTACAGTAGCTAGTACATTGGTTTGATAGTAGCATAGTTGGGATGTACAGTAGCTAGCAGATTGGTTTGATAGTAGCATAGCTGGGATGTACAGTAGCTAGCACATTGTTTTGATAGTAGCATAGCTGGGATGTACAGTAGCTAGCACATTGGTTTGATAGCATAGTTGGGATGTACAGAAGCTAGCACATTGGTTTGATAGTAGCATAGATGGAAGGTACAGTAGCTAGCACATTGGTTTGATAGT